>NC_090245.1:32707327-32877327 GCF_037325665.1 Littorina saxatilis | reverse complement strand
GTCACGAAAAACCGCCAGTCATCAAAATATTTGCCTGTGCACAGACAGTCAACCCACAGCAATGTGAAAGGTGTACGTACACACACACACATTGATACACACACACACACACACACACACAAACACATGTACACACACAAACACACACACACACACACACACACACACACGCACATGCGCGCTAAATATAGAATTTCATGTTTTTATTATGAGCATGAAAGTTGCAAAGGATGAAGTGTTCTTTCTGTTTTAAAGGGTCACAAACTGATGATAAGGTAGGCCTACACCCAGCACCTCTTGTTCACATGAAAAAGGTTGACTTCTGCCAGCAGACGGATCCTGAAGAACCCAAAGGAAACCGACAACCGCTAGCAGTGCATGAACATCTTTTCAAAGTTATGGAGGAAGAGCCCGTCAGCGAGTCAGACGAGGAGGAGGGAATGGTGACAGATCGAGAAAACGAGGACTGGGAACTCAGTAACCAATCCGAGGAGAGCTGTGACACAGTTATCACTGGAAGGTACAAGCTTTTGTCATGAATCTTTTGTCGCTGTTTCTTAGTTGAACATGGGGAAATTCCCAATGTCCCGTTTCACGCTTAATCACGAATTTCGCTATATCTCATGTACATTGTTGTAAACATTCCCACCCCCCACGAAAGAAAAAAAAAAGATAAAAAGAAAGAAAAGGGAATTTATGCAACAGATCATGTCCGTATGTGATTGTGATGTATACTATTTCTATGTCGTCTGCTCCTGAAGCAGACAATGTTGTTTTGGAGCAACCCGGATGACACGGGGTGGGGTGAAACAGAGGATGATGGGTACATTATAAATATAGCCCACAATCATCCTGACTGTAAACAGTGACAGCCGAAATATTAGCTGAGTTTTTGAGGAGTAGAAAAGCGACAATAATCCCGGCGAGTATCATTGTTTTTTAAGCTTTTCTGTTTTGATATCGTACCACTATCATGGGCTTTCAATTGAAGTGAAAAACTTCATGAGAGTGGTAGTTATAGTGTGAAAAACCTTCCTGTACTACTCTGCAACAGTTCTAACCTACTTTGGAAGCGTGGGTATTTGTTCCTTCTGTCAAGATGGTTGAACGTGCTACAGTTTTGTTTGTCGGACACTCGCATGCACGAAGACTTGGGGAATTCCACAAATAACCTCTGCTTTCAGTTTCAATGATCTCTCCCTTATGAGTATGTTTCTGAGTCATAAATTCACTATCTGATGCAAAAGTTTTGACAGACCTGAGTTTAGTGGAACTCCCACTCTATGTCCTAAAAAAGATATGTAACAAAATCAAATCTTAGAAATTAGAAAAATATATAATAGTGAGGGTAAATTTCTAAAAGTTTAACTTCAAGCAGTTCATTTAACCAAGAAAGGTAGTGAACGTTGTAACACAAGAGGGGGAAGGGGGGGGGTATATTTAATGTACCCGTTATACATTCATACCGATGCATATCACCACAAACAGTTATTTCTTGAGTCAAATTCATCGATTTAATTTGTATTTCTATTTGCGGGGCACAGGCTATGCTGACCGGCTCACAGAGTATCTGATGCGGGAGTACACCAACAGCCCCAGGAACCTGGAACTAAGTTTGTGGGATCATGTGGACCATGTACCAGACCACCTGGCATCCCAGTACCATCGTCCCACCATGCAGGAAGCTGTTCAACACAGGGTCACACGATTCCCTCCAGCTGGGGGAGTTTGAACCCCACTCTTCCTCCGTCTGGGAAAGTGTCCCTGATCGTTTTCACGGCACAAGCTGGTAGAGGCACCCTGATGCTTTTGCCTAGAAAACCCCAACACCATCGCACCAGCTGCCTGTAGGCGACATATCTGTATTTCCTGCGAAAGCAAGAAAGAAACAAGTGGTGTAAAGCAATCCCAGAATAACATTGAACACACTGCATTTTTGTCACAAATATAATATAGGCAAATATTTAAAATCTATATATCAATAACCCGTAGCAAGAAAATAGATTACAATTTCATACGAAAATCGTATAGAAAGCGTGTGGAGCGATTCCTTGAAAATGATTGCTGAGATCTTCATGAAACTTTGCATCTAAAACCTTCCAGAAGATGTCTTCCTTTTTTTCGATAAATGTCAGGCGGAAACCTCCTTTTCTTCATCCATAAATATAAAGATATGACATGTTCACTTTAGAAATTTGTGTTGGAATCTGTTATGTAGGTATACTGTATGCAGGCAGTTATCGAACTATGACCAATGTCCGCCAAGTTCTATTACTGTAGGCTTTCACCAACGATCATCAGCTACACACCCATTCTAAGCAATGAGGTACATTTCCGATGTCAAAACTTAAGAAAAATGAACAAGCTCTAATCATACTGATAATTATGTGGATAGGGTGGATTAATGTATTAGTTAATTATTTGTCAGGGGAGTTACAATTTTGTTCGTCATTTTTTTTAATCGGAGTACACCTGTCGTGGGGAGTAACTTTCTCACGTATGAGTAGAGTAACATATTCGTACGAATTTTTTACTCCGGAGTAAAAATCTCGTAGGATTAATATCGTGCTACACCGGCAAGTAAGAAGTGTACATACTGAAGAATCCCACATCAATTAAATTGTATCTTGAAAAGTTTGTGGGTGGGTGTTCAGTCTTACAATAGGTTTTGTATTTATTTCACACAAATGCTATTGTTTCCCAGTTGCTGTTATTTTCCACTGTTAATGTTTATAATGAAGATTTAATTAGATTCGATGTATTTGTGTCTAGTTTACGTATCCGATCTGTTTATTTGTGTAATACAATGTACTACAGGGTATTTCACTCTCTTGTCAGTGTAAGAATATGCAAATATATCCGAATGATAATCTTCTGATTTGTGTTGTGTTACATACTCATGCAGATCGAAGTTTAGACGCCCGTAGTCCTGCTTGTACGCATAGTATGCGGTCTCCAGGCAGTAGATGTCCAGGCACACGGTACGAAAGCCAGGATGTGCTGTGATGCAGCCTACCTGCTCTTCCAGGCCTTCTACCTTCTGTTTGATTTGTCTGACGTCGTGGCAACACACACACTCAACAGAAGTTGGCATCCGGCAGCAATGTCCGCACTGACACCTGAAACAGTAGATCACACTGTAATCATAACAGCATGCCCCGTTCACATAGGAGACACACAAAAAAACGGGTGATTCTTATGTATGCACAAAACTTACCATGCTTTACAAAAACAACACGAACAGTACCATTAGTCGCGGTTTCACAATGCATGCAGTGTTAGTACCCTTCGAGTGAATCTAACAGGGTCGCTTTTTAACACTGACCACACATCGTGACTGACCTGGCCACTGTGAAACAGAAACAATGTCCTGTCTCCTCAAGGTGTTTGAAAATACTCCTGCACTGTCTTTTGAACAGTGTCCCATGTTGCGAAACAAAACAGACCAAACATCAATCAAAAGAAGGGAACTGTTGTGCATGCATTTTTGGATATTTCTGAGAAAGCATCACATTCACAGAATTCGATTTCAGCCTGCTTCTGTTGGAGCCTGGGGAACATAGCCACTACACAATGGTCGCCTCATCACGGGTATCGCGCGTGCGCACACACACACACACACACACACACACACACACACACACACACACACGCACAAACAAATTAATCTTTGTTCATCACTGAATTATTTATTTTCAGATCTACGATAGATCTTCCTAGTTTTTCTGTTGAAATCGGGCACACGCCATTATGCCCCCCCCCCCCCCCCCCCCCCACACACACACACCCTCCTATTCAACAGAACGAAGATTGTTTTGAAGAGTTCTTCAAAAACATACCGCTTCACTCAAGATTAAATTCTGCACTGATTTATAAAAAAAAACCCACACGCTTTGTCTGCATCATTCACAACAATCCTTGGTATCGTCCCAGAATTGCCTTTCGTTCATTTTCAATGCCTACTCGAAATGTCCTTCTACCCTTGAAAAAACTATTTCCCAACCTCCCTACTGACCAAACAACATCTCTGGCACGATTTCCTTCCTAAAATTAATACCCCAAATCACCACTTTTAGACCATAACTCATGTCCTTCCGTCGTTTTACAAATCGTATCATGGCAGATCTAAAATACATAAAAAGGTTACAGGGGCATAGGCACACATGTAAGGCAATATTCCTGAGATAGATCTCTGAATATTGAAATCACCGCCGCCATTTCAGAAAGCTCCCTTTTACTGTTTTGTGGTTCCATGCATTACCTAAAACGAAACACTGTGTCTTACTGTCACGAATCAGTGAAAATATCATCAACATCAATGTCATTCTGTACGAGAAAATGGCATTACGCTCAACATGTTTTGTTGTGTAAACGGAAAAAAAACCCGTGCTTAGAATTCCCAGAGGGGAAAGAGATCGTCAAGTGTAGGCAACACTGCAGATACATTTATTCTGAACTGTACAGTCCCAAGTAAAATATCCAAGTGGTAAGAAAACAAGACGCTTGAAAAGCTCAGCTTAGCATAATCCTGTCATGCTAACATACCAACAGAAGCACAAGAACTGATGAGTGGAAAACGCACATGACTTTTGATCTAGCATGCAGAAGATAGCGACAACATTAGTAATCACATACCAGTCAGTGTTGCCGATTCTGCATGCTGGCTCTGTTACGAGCAGCGTCTTGTGGCCTTCTTTCCTCGTCTTTCTTCCGTGGTTCAAACTGGTAGGAAGAACGATAGCCTGGCTCAAACGTGGTCCGTCGTACTCCTCCTCTTCCTCGCTGCTGTAAATACTGTGAGTGGCCATATTTGTTCGAGCAGTGTGTGACGTAGTATACACGTGTGCAAAAGGTCATGAGCCAAGACTGCGCGCGCGGTGGAACAATTCGGAACAGCAAAAAAAGGTTTCAAAGTATACTTTTGGGGCTTCTGTGTTCATTTTTACACATACAATTGTGGTTAATGAATTAAAAGTGTCAACGTATCAAAAGTGACCCTAAACCTTGGACTTTTCCTTTAAGCAAACAAACAAACAAAACAAAAAAAATTCTGTTCTAATCAGTTTCTAAGAAAAGGGAAACCTAAAACAGCTAGACAGGACGGGATTTCCCGATAAATCTAATTGTAGTTGAGCTGGTTTTGAAGACCGATGGATAGACTTGTTACTTTTCACTGCTTCCATGTTGAATACTGCGACTCTTTTCCCTTAATTTAGGTTTTAACATATATTCACACGCACGCACACACACACACACACACACACATACACACACACACACACACACACACACACACACACACATATACATTTATATATATATATACGCACACACGCACACACGAACACACACACACACACACACACACACACACACACACATATATAATATACGCACACACGAACACACACACACACACACACACACACACACACACACGCGCGACCGTTTTCCCCTAAGAATTGACGATTGCTAACACAATCACCACTGACCACAATAACTGACCAGTGGCTATTATCAGATCAGTAGCTGGGGTGCACAGGGGATTTTATCGTTGCTCATGTTTCATTGCCTTGTCTGGTATTGATTATGGGCATACTAATAGCCATCTGCCTGGATCCGCTGGTGTAAAGGACCACTGCCGGAGGAGTGAGTGTGAAATGAATGGCACTTTTCGCAATCTTCATCGTTACTATAGGTGTGTCTCGGTGTCTGTTCGGCGTGCGTATATAGACTGATGCGTCTGTCTGTCTGACTCTTTGTCTGTCTGTCTGTCTGTCTGTCTGTGTCTGTGTCTCCGTGTGTGTGTGTGTGTGTGTGTGTGTGTTAGTCTTTGCTTTGAGGGACCTTTCATGTGCCGATGAGGAGAAAATTTTAATGGTGTTTTCAGGATAAACTAATTGACTCAGTGATCGTTTTCGTAACAATCAGTTCTCTCTCTCTTTCTCGCTCGCTCTCTCGCTTTCTCAAAGCTTTAAATAACACATTTACTCATGCATGTGTATTCAGCATTGTTTTCACTACGTTACATATATTTATGTATAATAATTATGTAATATGTAAATATTCATATGTTGTTGTTTTTCTCTACCTTTTTTTCTACGTGAATATCCGTGTAAATATGTGATTAGATTAGTCCCCTCTCTGGGCGAGGGCTGGTTGAAAAAAAGCTCGTTGTATTGCTTATGCCACAACCCTCGAAAAATAAAATTTGATTTGATTTGATTTGATTTGATCTCTCTCTCTCAGTCTCTCTCTCTCTCTCTCCGCACGCACTGCACGTAAGCACGCACCCACGTAATGACGCACGCACGCACGCACGAACGAACACACGCACGCACGCACACTGCACACACGCACACGCGCACACACACACACATGACAAGTAGACATTGAGCGGCGTTTGTCTATCAAGGGAAACAACCACCGCCCTTACAAGCCCGTGCAGAAATCACAGGTATAGTCCCTTTAATCGGTTTGGCCACTGTTGAAACCACAGGGTGCTTGGAACTATACTACACACTGTTTCAACTCTATCAAGAGAAAAAAGAAAAGAAAGACAAAGAATTTAAGCGGGTTTGCCCAAACAAAAATTGACGTTATGACTACTTTCGTGTTCTTAGAAGAAGAAACAAATTCGTTTTCCATGTGATTGGAAATCGTTCACAAGAAGAGACAAACGTTGGTTTTCACTATGATGGTAGGCCATGATGGCGACAAATTGTACGTTCATATTTTGGTTAAAGGTCGAGTCCTTCCAGTGTAAATGTTCGGGTCACCATCTCAGACCTGGCCTGGCTTTTACATGGGATAAGACCATACTTCCATTTGGACACACGCCATAAATCATTAGCCTGGCTACTTTCAGTGGAGAGTGGGCATTTTGTTTATGAATCAAGTTTGTTTGTTTGTTCGTTCATGGGCTGAAACTCCCACGGCTTTTACGTGTATGACCGTTTTTACCCCGCCATTTAGGCAGCCATACGCCGCTTTCGGAGGAAGCATGCTGGGTATTTTCGTGTTTCTATAACCCACCGAACTCTGACATGGATTACAGGATCTTTTTCGTGCGCACTTGGTCTTGTGCTTGCGTGTACACACGGGGGTGTTCGGACACCGAGGAGAGTCTGCACACAAAGTTGACTCTGAGAAATAAATCTCTCGCCGAACATGGGGACGAACTCACGCTGACAGCGGCCAACTGGATACAAATCCAGCGCGCTACCGACTGAGCTACATCCCCGCCTATGAATCAAGTTATGTTTGCTGATTGTCACTGGTGTCAATTACGAAATCAATTCACACACAAACCATATTGCACAGAAAGCAGCTAGGCAGTCAGGGTGTTTATGTTGATATTTGTTGTGCTGCCAAGTGGAGGGATGACCTTATACATGTAAAACCCTGAACAGTAAAGCAAAGACACTGAGCCATGCTGCAGTGTTTGTCGACTTTAGGACCTCTTGACAAAACAAATCGTAGTCTCACATTATTAACACTATATATATGTACTACTGTTGTTTGTAAAATATGTTTTAAACGCTTACTTAATTCTTTTTATGTATTTAAATATTTGTTGAATTTATTGTGTGTGTGTGTGTGTGTGTGTGTGTGTGTGTGTGTGTGTGTGTGTGTGTGTGTGTGTGTGTGTGTGTGTGTGTGAGTACATGTGTGTGTGTGTGTGCGTGTGTGTGTGTGTGTGTGTGTGTGTAAGTGTGTATGTGTGCTTGTGTGAGGTTGGGTGTGTCTCAAAATGTGTTGTGCAATATGGCATGGAAATCTTTTTAGATTTGTTGTTAAAAATTACAGCTTTGTATACCATGTTTATTATCTTTTACGAAGTAATTATGGTTAAATAGTTTTTTATGTTTTTGTTTTTTTATTTGTTCGACCTTCTTAGGATTATGGAGTTTTATGCACTGCCTTTTATAGTTAACTAAATTTTTGTATTTGAAATAGTCCATTGTAGTCGGTGTAGGCCTTAAGCTTATTTTAATCGTTTGTCCAGTATTTAATTCAATTCTCTATTTTTGTATGAACTCAAATGTTTAGTGTTCTTAGTATGTCTTGTTAGGCTAAGCTCTATTTAATCAGAGTATGTTTGCGTGTGCTTATACCTAGTGATATTGTAAAGCGCATAGTGCTTTTAGTTATGCGCTATAGAAATCTCCTTAATAAATAAATAAAACTGAAACTCACTCCACCCTGAATGTCGTTCGACACAAAGCTGTCCTTATCAAGTGACTTGCTGCCTGATAAGACCGAAACACCCCTGAAATCACTACTACTGACAAAAGGGTAAGTGGGTTCTAAGCCTAAGGGTGTAACGATACACATACGGTAACAGGGGTATATTTTGGCGTTGGAAGTCGTCGAAACACTGAAACTTATGTATCCTTGCCGTGAACTTTGCCGTCACTTCGACATGATTGCCGTACTTTTTTACAGTGAAGGAAGGGTGACACTAATGACAGCCTAGACATTTTGAAAATGGTGGGAACATTCATGGCCAGGTATGACCTTTTCGGAACATTTACCAAAGAATATACATCACAGCAGAAACTAAGCGAGACACACACAAATTCCGAGTCAATTCTTTTTTTTCCTGCACGGTCTATCCATATTTTTCTCTTTTTTACATTTAGTCAAGTTTTGACTAAATGTTTTAACATAGAGGGGGAATCGAGACGAGGGTCGTGGTGTATGTGTGTGTGTGTGTGTGTGTGTGTGTGTGTGTGTGTGTGTGTGTGTGTGTGTGTGTGTGTGTGTGTGTGTGTGTGTGTGTGTGTGTGTGTGTGTGTGTATGTGTCTGTCTGTGCGTGTGTGTGTGTGTAGAGCGATTCAGACCAAACTACTGGAACGATCTTTATGAAATTTTACATGAGAGTTCCTGGGAATGATATCCCCGGACGTTTTTTCGTTTTTTCGATAAATACCTTTGATGACGTCATATCCGGCTTTTTGTAAAAGTTGAGGCGGCACTGTCACACCCTCATTTTTCAATCAAATTGATTGACATTTTGGCCAAGCAATCTTCAACGAAGGCCGGACTTCGGTATTGCATTTCAGCTTGGTGGCTTAAAAATTAATGAATGACTTTGGTCATTAAAAATCTGAAAATTGTAAAAAAAAAGTTTAAAAAAATTATAAAACGATCCAAATTTACGTTCATCTTATTCTTCATCATTTTCTGATTGCAAATACATATAAATATGTTATATTTGGATTAAAAACAAGCTCTGAAAACTAAAAATATATAAATTATGATCAAAATTAAATTTTCGAAATCAATTTAAAAACACTTTCATCTTATTCCTTGTCGGTTCCTGATTCCAAAAACATATAGATATGATATGTTTGGATTAAAAACACGCTCAGAAAGTTAAAACGCTCAGCGCAACTACTACCCCGCTCTTCTTGTCAATTTCACTGCCTTTGCCACGAGCGGTGGACTGACGATGCTACGAGTATACGGTCTTGCTGAAAAATTGCATTGCGTTCAGTTTCATTCTGTGAGTTCGACAGCTACATGACTAAATGTTGTATTTTCGCCTTACGCGACTTGTTTCTTTCTCTTTTTGTCTGTTTGTAAGAATAAACGAGATCAAGGATGAGGGTTGGTTGCGGGGCATTTGTCCCACATTGTTTGACAAGAAACAGATCTCGCTCTTAGGTTTCTGTCACAAGACTGAAGACTTAGCATCATTATTATGCAAACATGTTTTGTAAAATACCGTGATACTATTGCATCATATTTCCAATCTTGGCTGTAATTAACTGTTTGTTTGTTCGTTTGTTTGTTTGTTTCTTTCTTTCTTTGTTGAGGCTTGGTGAGAATGACAGTCGACGACTACTTCTTCTTCTTCTTCTTCTTCTGCGTTCGTGGGCTGAAACTCCCACGTACACTCGTGTCTTTGCACGAGTGGAATTTTACGTGTATGACCGTTTTTACCCCGCCATTTAGGCAGTCATACGCCGCTTTCAGAGGAAGCATGCTGGGTATTTTTGAACTCTGACATGGATTACAGGATCTTTTCCGTGCGCACTTGGTCTTGTGCTTGCGTGTACACACGAAGGGGGATAAGGCTACTAGCAGGTCTGCACATAATTCGACGAGTACTTGTGACAGGCTTGTTGACTGTGAAATCTCTTTACAGCCCTAATCAGCAAGACTCTTTTCTTTCTTGACCGATGGCATTGAATTTTGTAAAAAAAAGTTTAGATAATGAAGTGTTCTTTGATGTCGAAATTCGACTGCTGGAAGTACAGTAATGTACGAGCTACTCAAACCGCAAGACCTTTTATCAGTAAACGTGTCACTGAGCAAGTTCTATCGTTTGCTGTGCATGTATGTTACTGTACTGCCATGCACGGGTCCGGGCCTGGGACTTGACACAAGCTCTTGTGGTGCTGTGTTTGTGAAAAGTTTTGTTTTGAGTTTGACAATGTTGTCTTTTTGAGATCGAGGTCAGCAACTTCAGAATGCAGTGTCCAGCGAATGGTGTGGTCAGTAGCAAGATTTAGAGAGAAGAACAAAGCCCACCACTTTCTCTTCGCCACTTCATTTTCTCTTGCCCGCTGGGATGCGCGCGCACAACGAAACAACAGTGCATGTTAAAAAGTGGTGCGGTTTAGACTGACGCCAGCAGAGAAGTTCTGTTCGCAGAAGAAGCGCGATGTGCGATGTGTGTTATGTGCGATTAATTTGCAACCCGAAGCTCTACTCACACAATTTATAACTGTTCAAAGTGAGACAGTTCACAAATTAAGGTCTGCCCAATAAATATAAGTATTCTATTTATATTAGGGAAGAAATAGAACTCTAAAGTCGTGAAGCGGCAACCGGATCCGGGCCGCCATCTTTGATTTTCCCAAGCGCAACCTGGGCAAATGTATGCTACAGAAATGCAGTGAAAGATCGACTTTAGCGTCCACTCCAGACCAGTAGGAAGATATGAACAGTTAAATAAACTATCAGGTAACCTATATCCAATAGATTAAAGGTTTCCATACAGAAATAACCAAAACATGATTACAAAGTCAACGAAAGTAGATTCGTAGAATCGCCCAAATCAACGAAAGTCGTTTGTGTTTTTGGTGTGAACTTCGTTTCACCGCCAAAGACGTGTACGCAACATTTGTGATGTAGCACTTCCTTATATTGCACGAAACGAATGTGGTTGGTTGAACTGACAAGCCTGTACTAAATAAGCCTAGTGCTGACTTGGATGTTTCGTGGTCTTAAGTAGTTGTGGACAGTAGCAAGTGCAGCTCTCTCTTTTCTTGAATTTATTAAGTTACGCGTTCGATCGCCTTTTGCATTTACGACAGAAAAACAGAGCAGTCGCAGCCATGATCGAAGCACCAAGGAGGCTGCTTCCCAGACGTCCCTACTTGAGGTACGCTCTGCTGCTCGGCTTGACCCTCTGCGCATGCGCCTTGATGACACATACACTGAACGCGCTGACGTCACCGAAACTTGTGCTCAAGCTTCACAGCTCCGAAGAGCGTTTCATGGAGGAGGCGCTCCACGAGATCATCCTGGTCCCGGAGAAACTAGCTCCGTCCAAACCTGAAGAACCGTCTCTGGAGGACCAGTGTAGGGATCTAGTCAATAGGACGTGTCTAGTGTGTGAGGCTAAAGGAGCCAGAGAGGCCGAGACGAAGCAGAAGTCTGCAGCTTCGCGAGGTAACAGCGTCAATAAAGATGCTGTCTTAGAGGAGGAGAGAGCAGAGAGACGGAGAGCTGAAGACGAGGATGGGGAGAGAGACAGAGACGGGGAGGCAGGAGAGGACAGCCTCCACTCGGACGATACTCAAGGAAGAGGAGGGGAAGGAGGAGGATCACAAGGAGGAGGGAGTTCGGGAAGGAAGAAGGTGAAACAAATGGAGAAATCAGGAAAAGGAGGAGGAGGAGTGGAAGAGAATGTGGGGAGGCCGAAGGAAATGAAAGAAATGGGTCATGGAGAAAGTGTCGGTAGAGGAGCAGGAGGAATAGGAAGGAGAGAAGGACAAGGAGGAGGAGGAGAATCGTCACACGGACGAGACAGTATTAGGACACAGAAGGAGGTGAAAGAAATGGGTCATCCAGATGAAAATCCCGGAGGAGGTGGAGAAGGGAGAGGAGAGAGAGAATCACCACAAACACCACAAACAGGAGGGAGTGGGAGGAAGAAGAAGATAAAAGAAGTGGGTCATGTGCAAGAGGTATGGGCTGACAGACGACGGGCTTGGCACGATGACAGGGAGATGCGGAGAGTGAGACACCTTCTGTTCGTCAACCCTCAGTACCGCAGGAACGTCGATCTCATGAATGTGGTGAGTTGTAGTTGTGTGTGTGCGCGCGCATTCGTGTGTTTGTGAGTGTGTGCGTGGTGTGTGTTTGTAGAAAGTTGTGGTAAATGTGGTGTTAGTGTGGTTGTATGTCTTCTTGCATGCGTGTATGTCATCTGTGTGTCTGTCTGTGTTTCAAGTCCGCACTGCCATGCAGTTACCTTTTTTAATATATGTGTGTCTATCCAGGTTTCCCAATTGCTTCGTTTCCGGCCGATTTATGTGGAGCACGTGATGCGCACAAAAAATATTGGCGGTCTAGAAGTGTCGTCTGCGCAATGATCGCGGCGGCTTTCTTGACCGCCAAGGACGACCATGCACGTTGTGAGACGTCATTCGTTAGACCTCAATACACTTCAGTTTTCTTATTTCATAGTGTATTCCTCTTCTTCTGCGTTCATACGCCGCTTTCGGAGGAAGCAGGCTGAGTATTTTCGTGTTTCTCTAACCCACCGAACGCTGACGTGGTGTGCAGGGGGGGATAAGTCACTAGCAGGTCTGCATATTAGTTGACCTGGGAGATCGGAAAAATCTCCACCTTAACCCACCAGGCGCGGCCGGGATTCGAACCTGCGACCTTCCGCTTTGGAGGTCGGCGTCAGTCTTCAATCAATCAATGAGTCTTATATCGCGCATATTCCGTGGGTACAGTTCTAGGCGCTCTGCAGTGATGCCGTGTGAGATGAAATTTTATACGGCCAGTAGATTGCAGCCATTTCGGCGCATATTTACCTTTCACGGCCTATTATTCCAAGTCACACGGGTATAGGTAGACAATTATTAACTGTGCCTAAGCAATTTTGCCAGGAAAGACCCTTTTGTCAATCGTGGGATCTTTAACGTGCACACCCAATGTAGTGTACACGGGGGGAGGTTCGGACACCGAAGAGAGTCTGCACACAAAGTTGACTCTGTGAAATAAATTTCCGCCGAACCTGGGATCGAACTCACGCTGACAGCGGCCAACTGAATACAAATCCAGCGCGCTACCAACTGAGCTATATCCCCGCCCACCAAGTCTTACCACCAAGCCATTGCGCCCGTCTATATAGTGTATGAGAGTGTACATGTGTACGTGCGATTATGTCTGTGCAGCGCGATTGCGGAACCCTGTCTGTTTGTAATATATCATTTCAATGAGTACTTTAAAAGCGGGTCACGCAACCGCAAAGTAGGCTACAAGGTGAACCCACAAAAACTTTCACCCAACAAAAGTACAAATCATTTCTACCTCCAAAGGTAGAAAACTAGAGGGTTTAAATCGGGTGAGTGTGGCACCCACTCTCTTCAATACTACCTACTGATGAGTCTTTCCCCAAGTTTGGAACAGTTCAGTTTTGGACAGGACATCGTTTATTACGGCACATCAAAACAAAATGTAATGTCGCTGTCTTTGAGGTCAAATTTGTCAGACAACTTCTTCAAAATAGCGTCT
The DNA here is from genome assembly GCF_037325665.1 of Littorina saxatilis. Lineage (NCBI taxonomy): Eukaryota > Metazoa > Mollusca > Gastropoda > Littorinimorpha > Littorinidae > Littorina > Littorina saxatilis. The sequence goes on along the minus strand of NC_090245.1, from coordinate 32,863,559 downwards.
GAAATATTTGATCTCACTGTCACTTAAGATTTTCTTCACAGAACATTCCACCTCGACTTGCCAAATTCAAAAATCCGTGCTTCTTCTCCAATCCCCACGAGACGACACACTGTCGCGCAGGCGCTTTCAAGGTTTGGGCGCAGTTCTCCAAGGAACGCAACCAAGATACACCTGACAAAAGACAGCATCGTCTCAGTTGCCTCCCTTACTTCATCATCGCCGGGTTGCCGCAGTGCGGCGCCACCGATCTGCTGAACGTGCTGGGACGTCATGATCGTGACGTCAAAGTGCCCCTTCCTCTCCAGTCCAAGTGGCTAGAAAGTGCCAGATTCGGTATGTATGATGGCCATTGGGAGTGTTCTTCACGAAGCAAAAGACGCTGTAGGCCGACTTATTCAGTGGAGCTTTAGCATGAGTCCATTGCTTTTTATATTTAGTCAAATTTTGACTAAATATTTTAACATAGAGGGGGAATCGAAACGAGGGTCGTGGTGTATGTGCGTGTGTGTGTGTGTGTGTGTGTGTGTGTGTGTGTGTCTGTGTGTGTCTGTGTGTGTGTGTGTGTAGAGCGATTCAGACTAAACTACTGGACCGATCTTTATGAAATTTGACATGAGAGTTCCTGGGTATGAAATCCCCGAACGTTTTTTTCATTTTTTTGATAAATGTCTTTGATGACGTCATATCCGGCTTTTCGTGAAAGTTGAGGCGGCACTGTCACGCCCTCATTTTTCAACCAAATTGGTTGAAATTTTGGTCAAGTAATCTTCGACGAAGCCCGGGGTTCGGTATTGCATTTCAGCTTGGTGGCTTAAAAATTAATTAATGACTTTGGTCATTAAAAATCTGAAAATTGTAAAAAAAAAATAAAAATTTATAAAACGATCCAAATTTACGTTTATCTTATTCTCCATCATTTGATGATTCCAAAAACATATAAATATGTTATATTCGGATTAAAAACAAGCTCTGAAAATTAAATATATAAAAATTATTATCAAATTTTTTTTTTCGAAATCAATTTAAAAACACTTTCATCTTATTCCTTGTCGGTTCCTGATTCCAAAAATATATAGATATGATATGTTTGGATTAAAAACACGCTCAGAAAGTTAAAACGAATTCCACGGGCACTGCCTTTGCCACGGGCGGTGGAGTGACGATGCTACGAGTATACGGTCTTGCTGCGTTGCGTTGCGTTCAGTTTCATTCTGTGAGTTCGACAGCTACTTGACTAAATATTGTATTTTCGCCTTACGCGACTTGTTTTTGTTGCTTTTTTTTAAGGTTAGGAAAATGTCAATTTGGTAACATAGACATTTACTTTTAAATACTGAGCTCACTGTAGAAATCCGTTTTACGTTTACTGGAAATTATTCATTATTTCATTTTGCAATGTTTACCAAATTATGACATTTGGTACAGGTCGAGACTGTCATCTACAAGAACTTGTGACGCACATCAGAAGCATAATTATATGCATGTATAATTATATTCAAGCATCGAACCAGTTCACTTACATTTCTTTTGCTTTTTGTAGTGCTGAACTATTACACATGTGCAGTATCTCTATCAGCCGCCCAAATTTGAGTTTTAGTTGCTCAAAGAAGGCCATTGCAATGTTCAATCGCTGATGGCTCGCATTGCATTGAATTTATGTCTCGGGTGACGACAATTTTGTATACTTGTTGTAGGTATTGTCTTGACAGGTGCATACCGTATACGATTACGAGCCATCAACGGGAATGTATTTTTTCAATGTATAGTTCGTAAAAACACAACAAAACTTTAAGATTTTAAAACAAAATTTAAAAAGAAAAAAAGAAGAATTAGACAAAATCAAAATTCTCAAAAAATAAATCAATACAAAATCAAAAATTAAAAATAAACAATTTTGACAACTGTAGAATATCATTTGATTTGAATGTTTGCAGAAGAACCATGCGGCTCTGTGAACACGTACCTGGATTACTATCGCCACACCTCGCAACTCATAAACACCAGCTCTGCCGTCAACGGTTTACACCGTCTTGTGTCAGGTAAGTTTTTATTTTGTTAGTCGTATTTTTATGTTGTAGAATTTGTGTGTGTCTGTGTTGATTTTATTCTTATTTCTAATTGGCAGAGGCATTGAACTTTTACACGGTGGTTTGGAAGGTGACGCCAAAGAGTGTCGAAAACCACCGAAAATAACCCAAACTTTCATGGCCAGTTTGGCAAATAAATTTCGGAAAATAAATTTGAGCAGCATTGCCACTAAAACAACCATATAATATGAGAGAGCCGGGGTTCAGAGAGTCAAGGGTTCAGAGAGTCAAGGGTTCAGACAGTTGGTGGCTCAGACTCTTCTTGACCTGTGCTTCACAGTGTTTGACAACTGACGTGGGCCTGATAATGATTCACCACTTGACGCACAGTTGAACATCGCAAGGAGTTCACGTGGCGTGATGTTCATATTTCAAAGTCAAAGCTTATTGGACATGACCACTTGATCCGTGTTCAATGTCCTCAGACAGGCAACAGTTGAAAGAGAATCCAAAACTTAAAGTTATTTCCTCACACTTTGAGTATAGCGTATGATATATTCAGTAAAATCCATTCAGTCTTCTTCAATAAAAGGTTGGTCATACATGCTGGGAGTTGTCGTGTTTCTCTATATGCATTACATTATCCCCGAGTACGCTAGTACTTGGGCCCAACAGACTTTAATCGTGTGTGTGTGTGTGTGTGTGTGTGTGTGTGTGTGTGTGTGTGTCTGTGTGTGTGTGTCTATGTGTGAGTCTGTCTGTCTGTGTGTGTGTGTGTCTGTCTCGACTTAACAGCTTATTGCTGGGAAACTACTGGGCGCAGTTCGTTCAAAAGTTGATACACTAACTTGATAATAGGTCCGATTGATCGTATTAAAACTTCATAATGTTACCTTTCTTTCTTTATTTAGTGTTTAACGTCGTTTTCAACCACGATATAATGTTACCTGGGACTTAAATGCGAAATAAACCACAAAAACGACTTGGCGGTGGGACGAATTCAGACGGAGCAACAGCCAGCCATTGAGCTGATAGAACAGCCGAACGCGTCACACAGTGACGAGAAATATAGCGTCGTAAAAAGCATGCGTATCCACGCCGTGGATCGTGTAACTCTGCATTTGCGCCACCGCAACTTTTTATCGCTTCACGCCGACGAAGAGGCAAGCTGCGAGGTAGGTCTCTCGAATGATAAATTAAATTGTTAGAATGCTAGGCACTCAGCATGTTCTCAAGTGTTGCATTTCACATACTTATATCCTTAGCTATATTTCTGTATATATTTTTTGATGCTTTGGTGGCCCTGGTGATCGTGACGATCTGGTTGTCTTCTCGTTTCCCCATGTCTTGGGCATATTTTCAGTTTCTGCGGCAAATGCAACAAAACGGAGATTACTGGTTATTCTTGGACATGTTCACTGATAACTTTAATGTTTTATGAATCTCCACGTGTAGTTTCTCTGTATATAGTTCCATATATACTTTGCAAGAAGCAGATAAAAACAGAGTGTCAACAACTCTCTGTAATTCGCCACCGCATCAATTCAATGTTAGATGTAACTCGCCACCGCATTTTTTGTTATTCGCCACCGCACTACGCAAATTGTTATTTTCAAACGCATCAACATCGTGGAGGCATTTAAAACCTTTATTTTTGTCACAAAACTGACAGCAATTGATAGGAGCATTTTAACTTTAGTGCTGCAAGTTTTAAACTCAGGGGCGTGGCGTGATCTTGCCTATGCAAAGGATTTAAAGGCAGAAAAGTTATTGTATAAGCATATGTGATTGAAGAGCGCAGCGATTCTTGCCATTCTAGCAATAAACACTCAGTGGTTGACAATATGGAACCTACCTCTTCCTGTTTGATTTGCGGTCACTTGAGTCTGAAACTGGGCCTGGAACGCTCCTGTTAAAAACATTGTGGGGCCAAATACCATATAATTCTAAAATTCTTAAGCTTCGTTGGTGTTTATGTGTGTAAAATAATTCTAAAATTCAGTCATTCCTATTACCAGCGACAACACAAAAACTCATCAGTTTGACGCTGGAAGAGAAAAGAACGCCTCTGACAGACGTGACGTGTTTCGGGAAAGAAGAATTACGAAGAATGTGGGAGTGAAACGCCGCCAGGTGCGTCTCAGAAACGTGTTCTACAAAAGCTGAACTACACACTGAACTGAACAACTCCAAATCAATATTTTCAATTGGAAGTGACAGAATCACTGAACTCTTCAACATAGTATGCAATTCATTAGACAGTTGCGGTGGCGAATAACACCCAAGACGTGAAATTGCGGTGGCGAATTACACCAAGCATCGGTGGCGTATAACATGAAGTCTAATTGTTTGTGTTTTCTTTTGCCGCGTGCGTCACCCAAAGACAAAATTGTGCAACAGCATTCATCAAGAATACAAAGGACATGTTTAGCTCACATGATATCATCACGGGAATGCATCAGCTAGTGCTGTTTCGTTGAAGTTACGAAGGAAGGGACAAATCGTGCAATTTCAGCTACAATTCCAGCAGAAATCGGACTTCTGAACTGCCGAAATCTGACATTTCGACTAAAAAAGCACGTACCTTAGACCTTGAGTATATACTTCTTTAAAATGTACTAATGAAGAATCTAGATGATGCCTGAAAGTCCTACACATTTTCATTTTCTGTGAGAGACCTACCTTGCAGCTTGCCTCTTCGTCGGCGTGAAGCGATAAAAAGTTGCGGTGGCGCAAATGCAGAGTTACACGATCCACGGCGTGGTATCGCATGCGAGACGATTTGCCAGGCTTTGCGCGTTGTGTGTTTGAATAATTAGATTTTTTGTGTACCCCATTTTCTACCAAGCGTTGGTTGCTCGGTCGCGACTGCGGTGGTTTAGAGGTCGCGATTTTGTGTTTTGATTCTTTTCATATTAATTTGTATTTTTTCTTATGGTTTCCTTTGTTTACATATGTTTCAGTCTTTTACCTTCACTTTACATTATAGAATTTGGTAAAACTACCTGGGGCGTGATAAATGCAAGAATCCGCGAGCCAGGACAGTAAAAGAACTTCAGTCGTGGGCCACCAGTTCACCAGTTATGAAGAGGGTCGGCAGTGATCACTGTGATCAAATAAAAGAGAAAGGCCAGTCACCACGCACATCCTCGGCTCGCATGCAATGTAGTTATATAGCAAAGGGAATGCCTGTAATTCACACAGAGCAATCACTTGGTCTTAAACGTGCACAAGACAAAAACTTTCATACTGGGGGAGCGAGCCAGTCTGAAGAGTACTCGGGTCCAGCGCGAGCGTTGTTTTTTTTAAAATCTTTTTCGTGCGTACTTGGTCTTGTGATCGCATGTACACACGAAGGAAGATAAAGCACTGGCAGGTCTGCACATAAGTTTACCTGGAAGATAAAAACAATCTTCACCTTTTCCAACCACAAACCTTGAAGTTGGAAACTGTCCTTTTAATATGACATCCGTGCATTACTTCACCTGTGGTTGATTCCTTTTCGAGACGTTCGGTATATGGGGAGAGGTAGGGGTTCAAAGTTTGAACAATTCTGGTGACCTGAGTCACAGTTCTTGAAAACAGACGTGGGTCTGACGATGACTGACCCTTTGGCACACACCTGACTGTCAGGACCTGATGTCTAGTGGTGTGATATCATATTATAAAACCCTAGTCCGATCAGCTGAACCACTTGACCCGTGTGCGACGACCTTAAAACTGAAGAAACAAAATAAAGAGAATACAAACCTGTCACTATTTCCTCGTAACGCGACCAGAGGTTGAGTGTCTCGGGTGATTTATTCTGTGAAATCCTTCTAATCTTGTTCGGTTAACGGCTGGTCAGAAATTTAAATATAGTTATCTAACCTGAAATGTATGAATATTCATGAAGGGACAGCGAGAGAATTCCATTGGATTCCTCGTCAACACCCGCCCGTGATCAGGACGAGACGATTACAATAAGACAGAATCCCCACGGCTGCCAGCCCAGATTTGTGGGTGACAATCAACCGATACAGAAATACCAGCTCCAACACCGTCAGCATTGCAAAAATCAAGGTCTGCGTCCAACCACCTCTGACCAAGCACCAGCCAACATGCCGAGAGGACTTTCTGTCTTGTTGCTGATCTCACTGCAGGTCATGTGCTGCTCGCTGTTTGTCTCTGCCTCTGACCAAGCTGACAACGGCAAGGGAAGACGACCCGAGATGGTCACTGGTCAAGATGACCACAGGTTAGCAAAAAGAGAAATTGATAGGCAAACATTTGAACAAATACGAAACACCTCGCCCACAAGAACACCACGCTGTTGGGGCGAAAGAAATGTCCCAATCATAGTCTGCACGTATACTGGAGCAGGCATTAATAGTATGGGTGGGAGCACAGACGACGATGTGTGGGTTGAACTGAGTGGTCAGAGTAAATGTCACTCACGTCCCATATATATCGATGATCCAGATCGTGACGACTTTCAGACACGCAGACGTGATTGCTTTCAATTGAATATCGCGGACATTGGCTCTGCTGTGACGACGGTCTCTCTTCTGCAAGGTCCACGAGTCTTCGGTTACGATTGCGACTTGTGGCAGCTTCTCTATGTTGCTGTGGAATATAAAGGAAATTGTTACGTTTTTAAAGGAGAGTGGCCGTACATAGATTGCCATAGTTGGTATACCACATCTACACTCGCTCAGCTACACATTGACAATATGGTCCACCTTCTTCCAGAACGACTTTGTCCTCCTGACAGCAATGCGAACATTATAACCAGGGACTGACAAATTACCGACAATTACAAGACATCATCAATGGTACGATAACATCACGGACTGACACGTCACGACCAAAGCACGGATGACGTCATTATTGGTGTTTCATGGCCCCTGGACCGCTCACACACGGACTTCCGATTTAATTAGAAACGAACTGATCGATTTTTTTTCTTCTAACGACTTCCCCCACTCATCCAGTTTGCTTCCTAGGTATTGTAAAGACAGAAGACGATTTGATCGGAATTACATTTTGTTTTTATGGTAAAAAAATTAACTAGACATTCATTGTTTAATGAGGTTATAAAAAATTGCTTGAAGATAAAAACTGTTAAAAACAATTTTCTCAAAAAGTCACAGTTTATAAAGGCTCTTTTTTTTTTCTTTTTTCTTTACTTTTTCAGTTTGATGTATTTTACTGCTGCCATTATAACGTTTTTGTAAACTGAATAGTACGTCATCTTCTTTAGAGGAGGGTAATTCGGTCAACTAGCTTGCCAGACACTTGGTAAGTCTGTCAGGTGATTGCGAGTAAATTTAGTTGCGTGGTGACTAAATCCGATTGCTGACCTGTGAATTAGATGATTTGCTAAAAGGCTAATGCAGAAACTGTTGCTGGGTATTAAAAATTCAAAGTCCGTCCGTGTACAAGCTATTTGACTTACCATATCCGATCTTGACAGGGCTTTTGCAAGACACGAAGCCATCCCTCCACTTGGAAATATACCCAAACTTAACAGCATGGCTGCTTTGTGTGCAGAGTTAGAATTTGTTATGATTCAATGTCTATGAATTAGTTCATTTCCTGAAGTGTCGTTTTAAGATTTTTTTTTTTTAAATGGATGGAAGTCGCTTGTTCATTTCAATACTTGTTATTCTCTCAGGTGCCAGGAGACAGGTCCCGAATAACTCCAACTTACTCCATTACACATGTCGTATGCGTTTAGAGCGCTAACTTCCCTTTGTTCATTAAGTCTTTCAGAAGAAAAAAAATCTTTTATGTCATGGCATCAGCAATTTTCTTTAACAATACGCAGTAAACTTTTGAAATGCAAACGGCATGTCTTTCTCTTATTCCAGGTGTAGCTGCGTGTGTTGTGTGTGTGTGTGTGTGTGTGTGTGTGCGTGTGTGTGTGTGTATGTGTGTGTGTGTGTGTGTGTGTTTGAGTGTGAGTGTGTGTGTGTGTATGTGCGTCGGTTTCGAATATCATGCAGTAACTGCTAAAAACGATAAACAATATTTACCGTGCGTGCGTGCGTGCGTGTGTGTGTGTGTGTGTGTGTGTGTGTGTGTGTGTGTGTGTGTGTGTGTGTGTGTGTGTGTGATCGTGTGTGTGTGTGTGTTTGTGTGTGTGTGTCAGTGTGTGCGTGTGTGTGTGTGTGTGTCCGTGCGTGCGAGCGTGCGAGCGCGCGCTCGTGTATGTATGTGTCCGTCTGTCTGTCTGTCAGTCTGTCTGTCTGTCAGTCTGTCTGTCTGTGCCTGTCTGTCTGTCTATGTGTATGTATGTGTGTGTACCTGTGTGTGTCTCTCTTTCAATATTTGTGTCTGTGCGTTTGCCTGTAAGTGATAAAGTGTGCGTGCGTCTGTATGTGTGCCTTATGGTTGTTTTTATCTGAATCTGATTGCTGCTATTTGATTTCGACTATAGAGTTTGTCCACTGGTTTGAAAAAACATAAAGGTTTCTGCAGAAAGTAGTACTGAATAGAAAATAACAACTTTCCCTTGTTCTTGTTCTTGATCTTGTTCTCCTCCTCGTTCTTCTTCTTCTTCTCCTTCTTCTTCTTCTTAACTGCTTCTTGATTTTCTCGTCAAAAAGATATTTCTTTGTCGAAGCGCAACAAAGCACTTTGGTGTTGAATAGAATTTCTTTGAAAAAATTAATTTCTATCGAAAGTTGTTTCCAAATCTGACGTTGTGAATGAAATAACTGATACTTCCACTGATTGGTAGCCTCTCTCTCCCTCCCCCTCTCTCTCTCTCTCACTCTCTCTCTCTCTCTCTCTCTCTCTCTCTCTCTCTCTCTCTTTCTCTCTCTCTCTACCTGTGCTTGACAGTGTTGGACAACTGACGTGGGCCTGATAATGATTCACCACTTGACGCACAGTTGATTATCGCAAGGAGTTCACGTGGCGTGATGTTCATATTTCAAAGTCAAAGCTTATTGGACATGACCACTTGATCCGTGTTCAATGTCCTCACAAACGCAAACGTTGAAAGAGAATCCAAAACTTCAAGTTGTTTCTTCACAACTTGAGTGTATCGTGTGATATATTCAGTAAAATCGATTCAGTCTTCTTCAATAAAAGGTTGGTCATACATGCTGGGATATAGGGAGAGGTAGGGGTTCAAAGTTTGAACAATTCTGGTGACCTGAGTCACAGTTCTTGAAAACAGACGTGGGTCTGACGATGACTGACCCTTTGGCACACACCTGACTGTCAGGACCTGATCATGATGTCTAGTGGTGTAATATCATATTATAAAACCCTAGTCCGTTCACAGGCTGAAGGTATCGTCCACTGGACTACTACTATCACAGAAAGACAAGGTATGTCACTCACCTTCGAGTCTTCTGTGTTCTTGGAGTCGCTTCCTGGGGAAAAATATTGTTCAAGACGGTTTGCCTCTTCCCACCGAATATGCATACCAGCGATCATTGTTTAATAAACGGCAGGATATTCGATGATTATTTTCCCGTGGGTAGCTTCCCTTTGCTGCACAATATTTACATAATTATGTTTTAGACCAATGAGCGCCGGTATGCATATTCGGTGCGCATACATGATTTGTCCCCAAGTGGATTAGCGGCTCGCAAACAAGATTCATCCAAATGATGGTTAAAAAGAACCTGCAGCGGACGGAAGCTGAAAACTAAAGGCACATGATAGTTCAAACAATCATTCAACTGTATTTATTTGACCTTACACAGACTGTAGGAAGAGGCAAACCGTCTTGAACAATAGTTTTCCCCAGGAAGCGACTCCAAGAACATAGAAGACTCGAAGGTGAGTGACATACCTTGTAGTCTCTCTGTGATAGTAGTAGTCCAGTGGACGATACCTTCCGCCTGTGGTCCGTTCAGCATAACCACTTGACCCGCGTGCGACGACCTTAAACAAATGAGAGAGAGAAATGAGGAGAATCAATACCTAATTTCTCAAAACGCGACCAGAGGTTGAGTGTCGCGGGTGATTAATTCTGTGAAATCCTTCCAATCTTGGTCGGTTAACGGCTGGTCAGAAATTTAGAATGTTCTAACTTGTGGAAAAGTGGAACCAATTCAACACAGCAGGAGAATCCTGGGGATCACGCGAGACCGATTCAGCATCCTTCTTATCCTCTGCTTTGTTCTCGGCCTGCTCTTAAAAAAACTATTAACATTAAGCACGTGTCTTACAGTTAAATGTAGAAGTGTAAAAGAGAACTAGTAGGGGAAGGGCCCCTAATATGGACCACTTTTTGTTTATTGCTGATAACTAGCTTGTTTTCTTGCGAAGAAGTTTCATTTTGTGGTTGGTAGTCCTTCTCTCTTAGTTTAACAGTTAGGCCTAATTAGAGTGAAATAGCTTTGATAGACCTTCAGCAAAAATTAAATACAGAAAAAATCACAAGTGGTCCATATTAGGAGCCTGGGCGCCCAATATGGACCAGTGAAGCGGCCTTCACGAATCACTGTAAAAAGCCCCCTATACTTCAAAATAACATGATGCAACTTAGTGTGCAAGTCAGACTTATTCAAATATGCTTTAGATTTAGCTGTTTCGGGTTGATGAGAGCATTATTTGAAGCACACCAGGAAACTGAAGAAGCTTATCAAAAACAGAGTGAAAATAAGTGAAATTATCAACTTCCACAAAAAAAAGACTATTTCTTATATTTTTTTTGAAATCTCGAGGGCTAGTTATAGGTTATTTTCAGCAAGCTTCTTAATGAAATAATTAAAATTGCCTTTAGTTTTTATTTTCTTCGATTTTTGGAAAGTGGTCCATATTAGGGGACTCGCACATACTTTGAGATTTTGCTATCATTTTTTTTTTTTTTTTTTGCAGTAGAAACTCGGCGTATTTACTGTTAAAATGTAACAAATACTGTCTTAGCTGTCATATATATAGCCATTTTTGTGTTATGAAAGCTTTGGCTGTGGACAGAAACGAGTCCGTTTTAGGCGGCAAATTTAGAGTGAACGCTGCCAAAAATGAAAAAAAGCGAAAAAGCCAAACAGTTTTGAGGTTTGTGTTTCTGCAACTGTTTTGACATGTGCAACTTATCCAGAGAGGGTGAATAAACCGAATGAAATTGTTTTGAGCGCTCTAGCGCCGTTAGTTTGTCAGAACAGGAGGTGGTCCATATTAGGAGCCGGTCCATATTAGGAGCCTTTCCCCTACATTAAAAAGTATAACGATATCAGTTTCGATTTCTTTTATTAATGTACCGCCAGTGAGGAATCTAAAATGAGCGACGATTAGTTTGTGACCAGATCGTTGGAATGGACACAGCAATCTTATGGGGAATTAATCTAATACACTCACACTCTTATACTACTATGAAAGGTGGCGTGTGCCATTCAGAAAACTGCTCAATGCTAATGTGCTGGGGGTATATAAAAAGTATTGAAACATTTGTTTTGGCTCCCTATTTTGAGTTGAAACCAATGTGTGGATTGACAATTCAAATCATCATACACAGCCTTGTTGTGTACAATTAATCGATACAAGTAAGCTTAGTTTGCTTTTTTCCGAAGCATTTGTTAGAGCTTGAGGCTTACCCAGGTATGTTGGACGTCTGTGCTGACAAATGCACGTCAAATTTAAAGTCAAACGCTGGTGGTTGGTATGGCCATTCGTCTCGTTCTGAACAACCCCTGTTACTTTGAATTTGGCTGCAAGACACCCAATAGCGTTCTGTATGGCACATAGCCCTGTTACAATAACGTTTTGTGCGTGACACCCATCTGGTCACTAAATTAGCGCCGGCCATTTGAGATTGCTTACAAGTAGTACTTTGATAAATGTAATCCAAATTGATATTCTGGTGAATATTTCTTCTACACTTCCGTTTAAACACTGAGCAAAAAAATATTCCCCCCACCCCTAGCCCTCAAAAGAGAGCAGCATGTAAATAGGTCCTTTTTTGACCACCCTGTTTATCCAAGTTCTTTGTACTGTCATTTTGTCAAATGAAAAAATAAATATTTAAAAAAAATAGACAGTCTTTGTATTTGAGTGGTGCGCAACATCTGGACGACTGGAAGATGTAACGAGCATCGTGGTTGGTCCACGTGGTGCTGCACAGCGGCCGTGTGTGCAGCGCTCTTTGGCCAGACAGACAATTCCATTGGATTCCTCGTCAACCCAAGCTCCTGGTCGGGATGTGTGCACGCACACACTGGACAAAGACAATTGCAATAAGACAGGTTCCCCACCGCTGCCAGCCAGTCCCAGCTCTGTGGGTGCCATACGACTGAAATCTCTCTGACCTTGCTTCCAGCGCCAACTCCTTGAGCACAGCGTTAAGCCAGCACCAACTGCCACCATGCCGAAAGGACTTTCTGTCATCTTTCTCATCGCACTGCAGGTCCTGTGTTGCTCGCTGCTTGTCTCTGCCTCTGACCATGCCGACAACGGCAAAGAGAGACGTTCCGAGACAATCACTGGTCAAGAGGATAACAGAGTGGCAAAGAGAGATCCCCATGACCACAGAATCTCAAAGAGGTTTGGGTTTCTTGGTATCAACCCCTCGTCTCCAAATCAACAGAGAATTCAGAGTGTGATCAACACGCCACAGGGGAACACTTTACTGTGTTCACGTGGACCTCCTGTACCGGTACAGGTGTGTATGATGACCGGGAACGGCCACTGGCTGGTGAGGAATGGCGGCACGGACAACGATGTTTACGTCCAGCTGATAAGTGATCAATGTCACGCACAGACAATACGTCTTGACGATCCAACCCGCAACGACTTTGAGGTACGAACCAAACACTGCTTTACTTCTGAAATTGTGGACATTGGCAACACGATGAGACAGGTGGGTGTTCTGATGATTCGTACGGGTGCGAGCGTTGACTGGTGGGAACTGCTCTTTGTGAGTGTGCAATACAAAGGCGTTTGTCAGATCTTCAGTTTCCAGTCCTGGTTTGGCAGCGATGTGTGGCAGACGGCTGTTGCTGACACAGAGCGATGGGTGAACCACCAACCTTTCCCTACCAGGCGTCTTCCGGGAGGAATGTGTCCTTAAAGCCTCACACTTTGCACCACACGGACAGCGCTGGATACTTGCACCTTACACCTGGACTGTGCATACTGTGACGAGACGTCATCAACGGTACGATAACATCACGGACTGACACGTCACGACCAAAGCACGGATGTCGTAAATATGGGTGTTTCATGGCCACTTGACCGCTTGCTCATGGACTACCGTTTAGAAACGAACTTCTTCTTTTCTTTATATCTTCCCTTCATCCATCTTTGCTTCCTGGAGTGTTGAAAAGACAGAATACGATTTCATCTGATTCTTTTTTTTATGAATTTTACTGCTACCCTTTGCTATGGCTTTCAAACTGAATAGTACGTCACCTTCTTTTTTGTTAAAAAGTTTTGGACGAGGGCGATTCGGTCAACTAGCTTGCCAGATGCTTGGTTAGTTTGTCAGGTGTTAGCGAGTAAATGTAGTTGTCTGTTCACTACTAAATCAGATAGCTGACCGGTGAATTAATTTGCTAAACTTATGTAGAAACTGTTGCTGGTTTCTGAAGTCACAGTCCGTCCCGTGTACACGTGATTTGGCTTAATATCTTAGTTCTTGGCGGGACTTGTGCAGACATGAGAAGCCATCCACTTGAAAATATACCCAAATTCAACAGCAAGTCGGCTTTTTGTGCACAGTTGGATATTTTTATGAATCAATTTTTACGAATTAGTTAATTTCTTGAAGTGGCTTTTTTAGAAATTAATTTATAATAAAACAAATGGATGGAAGTCCCTTGTTCATTTCGATGCTTGTTATTCTTCTCTCAAGTGCCAGGAGACAGGTTCCGAATAACTCCAGGTTTCTCTATTACACATGTCGAATGCGTTTAGAGCGCTAACTTCCCTTTGTTTATTATGACTTTCAGAAAAACACCTCTTAAATGTCATGGCATCAGTAATTTTTATTGTGTGTGTGTGTGTGTGTGTGTGTGTGTGTGTGTGTGTGTGTGTGTGTGTGTGTGTGTGTGTGTGTGTGTCCGTGCGTGCGTCGGTTTCGAATATCAGTAACTAGTGAAGAGACGAAAACAATATTTGCCGTGTGTCCGTGCGCGCGCGCGTGTGTGTGTGTGTGTGGTGAGTGTGTGTGTATGGTGTGTGTGTGTGTGGTGTGTGTGTGTGTGTGTGGTGTGTGTGTGTATGGTGTGTGTGTGTGTGTGTGTGGTGTGTGTGTGTGTGTCCGTGCGTGCGTCGGTTTTGAATACCAATAACTGCTGAAGAGACGTCTGTGCGCGCTCGTGAGTGTGTGCGTGCGTGCGTACCTTTCTCATCGTGTTGCCAATGTCCAAAATTTGAGAAGTAAAGCAGTGTTTGGTTCTGTGTGTGCGTGTGTGTGCCCGTGCGTGCGTCAGTATCGAATATCAGTACTTGCTGAAGAGACGATAACCAATATTTACCGCCGTGCGTGCGTGCGTGTGTTTGTGTGTGTGTGTGTCCGTACGTGCGTGTGTGTCTGTGTCTGTCTATCTGTAAGCCTATATCTGTCTGTCTGTGTTTGTCTGTTTAAGTAGATGTGTGTGTACCTGTGTGTGTCTCTCTTTCAATATTTGTGCCTGTGTGTTTGCCTGTAACGAGTGTGCGTGCGTCTGTATGTGTACATTTTGGTTGTTTTCATCTGAATCTGATTGCTGCTATTCGATTTCGACTATACAGTTTATCCCCTGGTTTGAAAAACATAAACGTTTCCACAGAAACTAATACTGAATAGAAAGTAAAATATTTCTTCTTGTTCTTGTTATTATTCTCCTCGCTTTTGTTCTTGTTGTTGATCTTGTTGTTGTTCTTCTTCTTCTAAACTGTTTCTTGGTTTCCTCGTCCTACAGATAATAAATTTCTTTGTCGAAGAGCAACAAAGTACTTTGGTGTTGATTTTATTAAAATGAATAATATTTCGATAAAAAAAATCATTTGTTGCCAAAGCTTTCGTTGTGAATAAAATGACTGATACTTCTACTGATTGGCAGCCTTGCTCTCTCTCTCTCTCTCTCTCTCTCTCTCTCTCTCTCTCTCTCTCTCTCTCTCTCTCTCTCTCTCTCTCTCTCTCTCTCTCTCTCTCTCTCTCTCTCCCCCACCCACCCATGAACACACACACAAATACACACACACACACACACTCACTCACTCACTCACACACACACACACACCAGATGAACTCATGAAACCAGGATGAATGCAAAACATAAAGTTTACTACTGGCCTACAACATTGACAAACAGGACAATCACACAATTCTTGGATCACACAGAAAAAGGATTTTCAAACGGTGTCCCGTTTTAATATAATATAACAAGAATACACACAAAAATGTGCACACACAACACAAATCTAAAACAATGAAAAACGAAAACACGACAAAATGTAGTCAGCTCTTCCTATCAAACCGCTGCGAAAACCCATACCAGAGGGAAAAAAAAGCAGTCACACATCTAAAAGGTTCAATCATGCTTTGATCACGTGATCCGGATGTGACACAAGCGGGTCAATGGAGAATGAAGTCGTAGTCCGAAGTCAAGCGGCCGATGTCGTCATCAAGTTCCCGGATGATGTCCGACATTTTCCCTTGTTACCAGCCGTCGGCGAGCATACGCATCCAGAGCAGGTTCATGAAGGGGCTGGGTCCAAAGAGTCCCGGGAAGCCGCCCATACCCATGCCACCCATGCCAGGGTTGTTGACTGGCTCTGCGATCAATAAATCAAACAGTCAGGCAAGGCATCAAATCAAATTCAATTTTACGAGGCTCGTGGCATAAGCTATGGAAATGAGCATCAAGCCATTAAGCCATCACATTCAAGTGAAGTTCTTTCTAATTTGTCTGCTGTTTGCTGTTGTTTTTGTGTTTGGACTGTGGTGACCTCTCCTTTAAAGAAAATTGATTTAAACTATGCTGAAACAGATTGACTAAATGTTTTGATACCGCTTTACGTGAATTGCTTTCTTCCTTATTTTTGTTTACCGGCTTTCCTGCTTCTCAGTGTTCTTCTTTCTTTCTTTCTTTAATTGATCATGTTTTGATCAATGAGAGAGAGCAAGATAGACTGGGAGAAAGAGAGAGAGAGGGAGGGAGTGAATGGAAAGAAAAAGAATGGCTGATCGACCTGTATAAGGCTGACATTTTAAGGTTATGCCTTTCTTGACCTATTTATTTGTTTGGATGATAAGAAAAAAAATAAGAAGGCTCCTAAGCTGCAAACAGTATTTTTTTCTTCGGATTTACAATAAAACAAAAGATGTTTTATATCACTATAAGAAACGTTTACGTTCATGAAGTGTGGAATAACTTTCTGTATACCAGTTTGTTTGTTCGTTCATGGGCTGAAACTCCCACGGCTTTTACGTGTATGACCGTTCTTACCCCGCCATTTAGGCAGCCATACGCCGCTTTCGGAGGAAGCATGCTGGGTATTTTCGTGTTTCTATAACCCACCGAACTCTGACATGGATTACAGGATCTTTTTCGTGCGCACTTGGTCTTGTGCTTGCGTGTACACACGGGGGGTGTTCGGACACCGAGGAGAGTCTGCACACAAAGTTGACTCTGAGAAATAAATCTCTCGCCGAACGTGGGGACGAACTCACGCTGACAGCGGCCAACTGGATACAAATCCAGCGCGCTACCGACTGAGCTACATCCCCGCCCCCTGTATACCAGTGAAATATATCTTTCCGCTTTAGCTAGACACGCGCAAAGTATTACGTGTTCCACTCAACCAACAGGTCTTATCAACCCGACCAGAGCCTCACTCAAGCATGTTGGGACCTAGTATAAGGCATTTAGTTATATCTCACAAGTGTCAACTTAAATCAAGAATGTCACTGTCCACTGCCGGAAAACTGGACCATGTGTCGGTTAGAAGGGCCTCATTAATACTAATCCACTGAGGCCGACGACTGGGCTTTTGCACAAGCTATAAATAAACCTCTGGCCACTGAGCCCCGCAGCCCATTAGTTTACCGCGACACCAACAATTAATTTAGCGTGACACCATCAATTAATTTGTTCGTGACACCATTACTAAATTTAGCGTGACACCAATCCTGGGATGATACGAGGCTTCGCTGAAAGGTTTTATATATGGTCCTAAAGTAGTCCTTGATATGGTCGTATCTGGCAACTGTCACTCACTGGAAGAGAGATTGTTTTTAAGCCGACTCTCTGCCCTGCAGTCCGGACTGACGATCTAACAGAAAACGACAAGAATTAGAAGAAGCCGACTTCTGAACAACGCAAAAATCTCTTTGCAGATGTTACCATACTACGCTTGTTAGATACTTGACAATTAGCAGGTCCGGGTTTCTTTCAGTTTCCTTTTGTGCTCAGACTAGTGTGTACTTTATTTAAGTGATCACAAAAAACATTCTCTGAATGACCGCTTAACTGGTGCGTGTGCTACCATCTGTGAATATAGAGTAACAAAACAGGACACAGCGAGCCTCAACATTAAACTTTTAAGGACCCTTCTTTTTCGTGTAACGCATCGGTATAACTCTACAGAAGAAAAATAACACACATTTTGTTGTTGAGAAATGAAGATGGTAACAAAGGATATATAAAAAGAGTAGGACAACTTACGGGCCTCAGCAATGTTGGCGAGAAGGCACATGGCCGCGATGACGAGAAGAGCAACGAAAACCACCTTCATCATCTTGATACTGCTTGTCACTGCTACGGTCGACGGGTTAATCTGTGGACGAATGCGTGAAATTTATGGTTACGCAGTCACTACTCTGAGCAAACAAAGTAAGAATGAAAATTCGAGACAGAAGCAAAGAAAGAGATATACATGAACAAACAAACAGAGAAAGAACAAAGAAACACAGAAACAAAACAAGGAAATGAAGCATGAACGTAATAGAATTAACAAATAAAGTGAAACGAAGAAAAACGAACGAACGACAAAAATATATTCAATTGTCGAAAGAAATATTCAGAACCCTGAACCGAAGTTAAATTCCAAGAAATAAACAATTTCATCGGAAATATAGTCAAATAGCGTATACGACTAAGATATAAGGAAATGCAGGCTAATATATGTTTTTAATTGTTTCCCCGCATGTTTTTTTGTGGTTTTTTTTATATATTTCAGTTGAGATTGTTGCACATTAAAACACAAGCTCGATGACATTGTCCATCTATATTAAAACGTAGATAGCTGAAGGCCTACTCTTTGTCGTCTGCTCAAATGAACGTTCAGTTAAGAAAGTAAACTGCCTGAACCAATGTTATAAGCCTACAGCTGTATTTTTCCCTTTTTTGTCTCTTTTGGATTTTTTAAAGAACAGTTTTTTGCCACACTGAAAAATATGAGTCAGGTTTAACACACACAAAAACACTGTATTTTTCGTCAGTATTTTCTTTTTTGACATTTTTTATTTTAATTTTGTTCAGCAAAACATTATAACTCGGATACATGTATTCCACGACTTTCCTACGAGTCCTTCTTATTTAAATCGCATTATTTGAATTAAACAACAACAAAACAGAAATATGCAGAAAGAAAAACCCTACAAAATAAAATAATTATCTATTTTTAAATAGACGGAAAAGGCTCTTCTTTTTTTAAATCAAACACAGCAGCAAGAGTAATGAGATAACATACCCCCCCCCCCCCCCCAAAAAAAAAAAAAAAAAAAGCAGAAGAAAAGGAAACAAGGAGAAAAAAAAGCATGAAATAATGATTCTTGTGCATATCTAAGAAAAATCTAAAGTCAACAACAACAAAAATAAATAGGAAAAGAAGCAAAACAATTAAAAGATAAGATATTAAAAAAAATCAAGAAAGAACAAAACCAAAAATTATACAAAAAATAACGACTCTCGGTCACATCCCTAAAAAAAATAAAAATTAACAAAATTACAGAAATTGAAAACTCCGCAGTAGCTCACCTTGAGTTGTTTTTACTTGGAACAAGAAGCTGCAGATTCTTGTCCAACATCCCCGTCGCACCTTTTATAGCCCCTCGGCCAATGACAATCGTCCATCACTATCACCGTGACAACCACTGCACTAATCCTCACCTTGGATTACTCCACTGGGTCACGTGGTCGCTCATGTCATGTTCTACGCTTGTAGCCCGTAGATTACCTTTAGCTGCCCCCCACCACCACCCCTCTAAGCCTCCCCGGCCCCTCCCCTGTGTCCTCCCGTCTTTTTAAAGTGGCATTGTCGACCAAATGTTAAAGGTACCTCGTTCTCGTTGCTTGCACAAAACATATGAGTAATTATGCATTGACTTCGGCTCTGCGGAAAATCTAAAGCCTGACTGCTGTTCCGTGCACAGTAGGATTTTTTTCTGACTGAATTTCGCAAGTGTCAACCTGTAAAATTCATTTCGCCCAAAGAGAGAAAAAAAAGAACCAATAACAAAGTAATATATAAATAAATAAATTGATTAATTAATAGGTCAATAAATGATTAAGTACATCAATGAAACTTTTTGCTCTGAATAAAAAAGCAGCCAAGCTGTACATTTGTATGTACTGTTGAAGTGGAAGATTGCTTATATCCCATGTAAACACCTGGACAACTTAATTAGTTTGTGGTGGTTTTGCACGATGGGAAGGAACACGCCTGAAAACGGTTTTGTTCATGAAATGTTTAAAGTAAGCAGAAACTCACATGTGTGTAAAGGTACTTTGATTGGAAGTGGTGAATAAAATGTCACTTCACTGTGTCCCAGATAAACTCTCTACGTCAACAGTTAGCCATGTAGTTACGCCCCTCAAATATGAAACAAGGTTTACTATTCTGTATTGGTTACGAAAAAACGGTAGGGCTTTCTCCGGTTGCCAAAGTTGCGTCACACGATTTTTTTAAAATTTGATTTAAAACTCGGGAAAACAAGCGCTGATCTCGAGGTGCAAACGACACTCCCCATTCGTTGCTATGCCGCTTTGCTATCACTCATCTACTTCTATCATTGACCCATACTTATTTCAACAAACTCCACACTATTTTACCAATAGTACAAAAAAGAAGCACTCGCACAGACATACACTGTCCTTTCAAAGTCGAAAACTGATATGTTTCGGTTACTAAACCTTGGTACTGAAGCCCTCTTGTTCAGATGAGCGAAGAGATACGTAGCGACGTGCTGATTTGTTATGCACTACGCTAACTACTACTAGATTTGTTGGATATCATTCGTTTGTTTGTTTGTTGTCCGTGCGCTTTAAGCTGCCAATAGTTGGTTGGTTGGTTTTTGGGTTTGACTGTTCAGAGGAACTGGCGATAGGTATAAACCGTCGTATGCTACGAGAACCACGACCTTGCGTGACCCTGCTTCCGGGCTTTTCTTTTTTCAAACTTTCAAAACTTCGAATTGTACTGATCTTGTCTTGATGAAAAAAAGAATTCTTTTATGATTTAAGAATGTTTGTGTAACAAGCTGTCAATTTATTATTTAGATTTTAAAAGTTAGGTCTAGCGCCAAAACGCACCACGGTCCGATTGTCTATGACACTCTCTCCGCAAAATTAATTCTTTGAAAATTGCTCGCTCTTTACGTAGGGCACCTAGGATGTTCCCGTTTGGTGAGCGTTCAAATGAAAGGGTGTTTGCACTGTGTGTAAAAGCCTGACAGTATCTGTGATGGTTTACGGGAGGCTTACTGTGCCTTTAAGATGTTTTTACCAATGATAAAAATCAACACGAATACTGTAACAACATATGTTTGCTATCACACATCTGCGCATC
The DNA here is from genome assembly GCF_037325665.1 of Littorina saxatilis. Lineage (NCBI taxonomy): Eukaryota > Metazoa > Mollusca > Gastropoda > Littorinimorpha > Littorinidae > Littorina > Littorina saxatilis. The sequence goes on along the minus strand of NC_090245.1, from coordinate 32,842,815 downwards.
CTTCTTCATCAACATGCTCGTCAAATCTGCGTCAGAGACATGCACACATAAACACACACACACACACGCACACACGAATGTACGCACGCACGCACGCGCGCACACACACACGCGCACACATACGCACGCACGCACGCACACACACACACACACACACACACACACACACACACACATGCGCGCGCGGTACTCGTACGCCAAAGGGGTCGTAACATTCTACAATACGAATCGAAGCAAAGTTACAAGCTCTCTGTCACTGTCAGTCTGTCTGTCTGTCTCTCTCACTCTGTCTGTCTGTCTGTCTGTTTCTCTCGCTCTCTCTCTAACTCCCCCCCCTCTCTCTCTCTCTTTCTTTCTCTCTCTCTTCTTTGAGGTTTCCATTTAGTCAAATATGTGCGTAGTATGCATATGAATCAATAAACTAAACAAAAACGACTTTGCAGTTTAAAATGTTCCAAAAGTTCATTCTGACTTATTTAATAAAGAGAAGTAAACCTGAGTCTATTTCTCTGTACGTCTATCGTTTGTTCTTTCTTTCTTCCTTTCTTTCTTTTCATAGACAAGTTTATGTATATATTTTAAACCAAAGTTATCATACCCTTATTCTCAGGCAGAAACATAATCCTTCAATGATTCAACCCAGATTCCTAACACAAAAATGAACATTCCTCGCGCAAAAGGAACAAGGTCAGAAATTCCGAGAATTCTCCATGTAAAACAGAACTCGTTAATCAGGCTGGTAGTAAATGGTTGCGGCACCCTTGCCCTTGTTCGCAAGGCGGGTCAAAATGTCCACACATGTCACGTATCTAACACCAAACAGAAATTGGGGGTGAAGGAAAAACTGAATCCATTGCTTTTTGTTGCGCACTCGACAGACTTTTACAGGTTGACAGTGACATATGGTCAGGTGCAAGAAGGGGGAGGGGAGGGGGGAGGGGGAGGGGGGGGATGGCGTGGGTGATGCCAATGATGCAGAGGGGAGAGGGATGAAGGATGCCTGTTAAAGTGATAGTAGTCGTATAGCACTGCTGATTTTTACATAAAGTCAATTTTTGACTAAATGTTTTAACAAAGACGGGGGATCGAGATGAGGGTGGTGTTATCCGTGTGTGTGTGTGTGTGTGTGTGTGTGTGTGTGTAGATCGATTCTGGACTGATCTTCATGTTACGTAACGTTACATACAAATTCTTCCAGATGATAACAGATCATTTTTTACTTTTTTCGATAAATGTCTTTGATGACGTCAAATTTGGCTTTTAGTGAAAGTTGAGGCCTCATTTTTAAATCCGGTTGAAATTTTGCTCACGCAATGTTCAACGAAGGCCGGACTATGGGATTGCACTTCAGCTTAAAAGCTTAACAAATAATTCATGTGCAGTTTGGTCATTAACAATCTCAACATTTTACGTAAAATAAAAAATTTAGCAATCGACCCAAAAATGATTTCATCTTATTCTTTATCCTCTCTTGAATCCCAAAACATATAGATATGTTATGTTTGGATTAAAAAATAAGCTCAGAAAGTTTAAAAGAATTCAGAAAAGTGCGCTTTCAGTCCTGTTGAAACGCCACTCCGCTATTCTGGCTTTTCCCTTTCAGTAAACGTGTCAGCGGTTTCTTGGCTGCGGGGTATCAGTAAGCTATAATTTATTGTCTTGGTGAAAAAATGCAGTGCGTACAATTTCATTGTTAGTTCGAAAGGTTGACTAAATGGAGAAATGTTGCTTTACGCGACTTGTTTTTCTTCTCTCCATTTTGATATTTTCAAGTACGGACATGACATGTGTTAGGCGGAGAGAGACAGAAGGGGGGGGGGGGGGGGGGGGTGTCCTTATCCAGTCGAGACCTGGTTTTTGGTGGATGTTAATCAAATAAAATAAAATGTTTCATTACCGTTCACATAAAAAAAAACAAGGTGCATGTATGTACATTAGGGAATGGTCGTTTGACGATACGCGGGTGAGGCGGGGTTTTTCGTTCGTACACCCCCCCCCCCCCCCCCCCACCCAAATCAATTTCGCAAAAACAAGGTGTTCGTGTTGAAATCGAAAAAAAAATCAGAAAAGCTAAAACGCAACACTTTGTGCATGTCAGTCAGTTCTGCTTCCCCTATCTTGTCCAACAATGACGTCATGGCATGCTGAACGGTGTAGGTGTCGTTTCTCTCAGAAGCCATTAGTGGTGCTTTTGGAGCCGTTTTAGCGGGTAATTAGGCAAATAACAGACGTTTCAGTAACAACTCAACGCGTTGCCTTAAAAGAAAATCGGTGATTTTTGGTATTCAACGTCGTGAAATAGGCTGCACACAGAATCGTAAGTCATTTGAGACAATAGTAACGCGAGAACCTTGATTTTGCGAATTTGATTTTGGGGGGTGTCTGTGTTGTAGGTTCTACTGTATTGACACTACCTGGGATATAAAATCAATATATTCGCTTAGTGTTGTAGGGAAATTATTGACCTTTCCATAAATTGTGGCCAGTACATGGGGTGCTGACCAATCTGTCGTGTTCGGTCTTGACACCTTGAATAGCACACGTGTCCATAGAAACGTGCAACTGACAACGAGGTGTATCATTTTGTATATCATTTTCGCGTGATCAATAGCACCCCAAGGTCGGTAGAAAAGTCGGATGCTCCAGCACAGGTTTACGTTTGTAAATGTGAATGTCTGTTGTACGTGTACACGTTTGCCGCTAAGTGTGTGTTCGTTGTGAAACATGCTCGGCAATATGGCAACAACAACAAAAATAACGGGATCTACTGTGAGTTGTACGAGTTTTCAAGATAAAGCTGCATCCCGGTTTATCTTATTGCCATTGCTACGACATCTTGGAGACATTCTAAGATAAGTCACAGCATCATTTACTAATTGTTGTCTGTTTTGTCTCTTATAGCTGACTGTCCACTTGAAACGAGTTTATATAGGTCGACGTTTTTGTACATTTTTTGCTTTGTAAAAAAAAAAATTTTAAATAAACGAACCATTAAGAAACTTGTTGTTGGGTGGTTTTTTTTTTTAGAAACAAGAAAATGTCTGAAAACCATCCAATGCTGCCACGTTTAACCCGCGTGTGCAATTATGAGGACGACTAGCACCTTGGTATTTATTGTACACATATCCCAATCAATTTGCTACCTAATCCTTGCAATATCACGAATGTGCGCTGCCAACACGATTTACCGCAATTTTTTTCCTCGACCAAGTGCCAAAAATGACGCTGTATGAACGGAAACACCCGGCGTACGAACGGAATCAGTGGACACACCGTGAAATGGCTCCGTCGTAACTGAAATGTCATGAATCGGTTATCCTCAATCCAAATGAATGAATTCAAGACGGAGCTGACGTTGTACATTCATTAAATATCGCAGTGTGTTTTTTTGTTTTTTTGCGACATGGCAAGCCGACAGAACAAGCCAGCGACGAGCTACGACAATCTTGCAGAAGCCTCAATCGCAACTATATTTTTGCGACAAGCACTTCGAATTTCGCCTCGTCGCGATTGTTTTGCCAATCATCGCTCGCAAAATGAATTTGGTTTATTTCAAATATTTGTATTTTTGCTATGAAAAAGTGTATTTTGATTTTTTTTATGGCGACTGAATGCTGTGCCAAAACATCAAGGTTGATATATTATGTTTTATTATCAGGTGAAGTGGCGGAAGACATCTTGTGGGACAATCACGTGTGGCCGGTGTTGCCAGGCAACGAGAGGCAGCTGGAACCTCGCTACACCAACGCCGACTATCTTCATCACCTTGACCCTGATGTCAAGGTCATCATCATCGTTAGAGACCCAACTGAAAGGTCAGTGAATTTAGACATGTATGTTTAATGCAAAACACAGGCATGGCTCTTCAAAATGTGAATAAAAAAACGGGAAAGGTTAGTAATAAGAACGTTTAATCCTATATACAACGGATCACGCGCTGGTGTGTCCCAGTGCGTACACCTACAGATCGAAGAAACGACACCTATAACTGAGCGAAGTTCATTTTATCTCCATTATCCCATTATTATTGGTCACCGTTTGTCCACACTAGGTCAGTCTACGTGCTATTAACTGATTTGTTTTGAACGTTTCTTTAACTATCTTTTTACATTTAGTCAAGTTTTGACTAAATGTTTTAACGTAGAGGGGGGAATCGAGACGAGGGTCGTGGTGTATGTGTGTGTGTCTGTCTGTCTGTCTGTCTGTCTGTCTGTGTGTGTAGAGCGATTCAGACTAAACTACTGGGCCGATCTTTATGAAATTTGACATGAAAGTTCCGGGGTATGATATCCCCGGACGTTTTTTTTATTTTTTTCGATACATACCTTTGATGACGTCATATCTGGCTTTTTGTAAAAGTTGAGGCGGCACTGTCACACCCTCATTTTTCAATCAAATTGATTGAAATTTTGGCAAAGCAATCTTCGACAAAGCCCGGGGTTTGGTATTGCATTTCAGCTTGGTGGCTTAAAAACTAATGAGTGAGTTTGGTCATTAAAAATCGGTAACTTGTAATTAAAATTATTTTTTTATTAAACGATCCAAAAACAATTTCATCTTATTCTTCGTCATTTTCTGATTCCAAAAACATATACATATGTTATATTTGGATTAAAAACAAGCTCTGAAAATTAAAAATATAAAAATTATGATCAAAATTAAATTTCCGAAATCGTTTTAAAAACAATTTCATCTTATTCCTTGTCGGTTCCTGATTCCAAAAACATATAGATATGATATGTTTGGATTAAAAACACGCTCAGACAGTTAAACGAAGAGAGGTACAGTAAAGCGTGCTATGAAGCACAGCGCAATCGCTACCGCGCCAAACAGGCTCGTCACTTTCACTGCCTTTTGCACTAGCGGCGGACTACGTTCAGTTTCATTCTGTGAGTTCCACAGCTTGACTAAATGTAGTAATTTCGCCTTACGCGACTTGTCTTTTCTTCCACTGACTAACTATTCTTCTTTTTCTTTTTCTTTTCTTTTTGTTAATGTCCTCTCTGAACAGGAACATCGGAGCTCACGATCACCGCCGGCCACGACCAGGTGGCTGCCCAATGAAATGCCACCACGTGCCGCGTTGGCTTACGCTCATTCTTTGAAATGGGCGCAACTGATGGAAAGGTATCATAATTATATCATACACCCAACGTATGATGTGTCTGGAAACACCTCCGCGCGGAGGGGTTTTGCGGCCAGCACAGCACAGGTAAAGAGGGAACATTTTCTCGCCTCGCGCGGCAGCAAGCACTATGTCTCTGGACTGCATAGTCATTGTGTGTTTTAGGTTGTACGCAGAATACTTTAAGGATTCCGTGAAACTGGACTTCAAGCCTTCAGCAGAGGACTTCAATACGCGCGTAATGAAGAGACTGGACGTATTACGCACATGTCTGCGTAGCGAACCCATGCGTACCTGCGTGTACGACGGCGTACAGGAGGCTGCTAATAAAGCCGTAAGTACGGTGATGCAACATGTTTACACTTTGTGCGACAAGGATCAGAAATTGAAGACTAAGCAGATTTCAATTTAATTCAACGCAGACGTAGCATTGAGACTCGCCGAGCTACAGATATCTTGCGTATAGTGTGCTCTTGCTGAGCTGTCAATAAAACAGTAATTGTGCCGAAATGTTCAAAACCAAAACTTGTACAACCGCATAAAGTGCGTTACAGAAACAGCAAAGACTTCAACATAATCATAGTGTGTATAGGCTTACGCCTAGATTTTTCACAAAATTGAATTTTTCTTTCGGTAAAAATTCAACAGGTACGGTACATTTCGTTTCTTCATCAGTTTGCAATCACAAGCTTTTCAAGTATTTCTGCGAGATGACAGCATTCGATTACCCACCTCCAAAACCGAACTCTCGTAACGCACTGAAAAGGTGAAAAGCTTTACCATTTCTTCAGCACTTCAACGCCACCTGTCCTAGCAAACAAACTACAATGATACAATTGGACTATTTAACTTTACATACGATGTGCGGTTTGTGACAACCAGCTGCATTTCAGATAGAGCGAAGCGCTGCAAAGTAGAACACCCGATCTTGTTAACATAAGGGTGTGGCTTGGAAACAACAAAAACAAAAGCCAAGGGAGGGGGACACGTTCAAGGAATGGAAGGTTGCATGATCTCCACAGTTAATATCAATTAGTAACCGCGCCCTGATAGGTTGCTGTAGTCACACTGTGGGACAAGTAAACACCTTATTGTATAAGTTCACACGGTAACACGTGGGTGTGTGCGTGTGTTGGTGAGGGAGGGGCATGTGTTTTGTGTGTATGCGTGTGTGTGTGTTTGTACATTTCTCTGTATATGTGTGTGTGTGTGTGTGTGTGTGCGTGTGTGTCAGTGTACACTGATTTCTGTGTCTGTGTGGCTGTGTATGTGTGTTTGGATGGCTGAATGGCGCGCTGGTTGGTTGTTTCTGTCTTTCCTTGTAAAACTGAGCACACGACCAGTAAGTCAGTCATTCAGTCACTCAGCAAGTTAGTTAGTTAGTTGGTTGGTTGGTTAGATAGTTGTTCCCCAGAGGAGGATCGAGTTGGTGTTGACAAATACTAACACTGGGTAGTGGAGGTCTGCATGAAGTTGGCACACGTTGCAACGAGGTCAACTATGCACATTATTACACCAGTTTCCTTATGATTGCCTGTTCCTGCAGGTGAGGATCAGAGTGGGAATGTACCACGTGATGCTACAAGACTGGTTGCGCGTGTTCCCGCGAGATCAAGTCCACGTGATCAACTACGAGACTTTCTGCAAAGACACGAAGACTGAGCTCTCCAAATTAATCAAGTTTCTGAAAATCAGTGAGTGTAACTTTGATTTAGGTGTAGTGGGTTTTTTAGGAACATGAAACAGAGTGCTCACCACATCCGGTCAGCTGATGTATTTGTTTGTTTGTTTGTTTGTTTGTTTGACGGTTTTTTTACGTCTTTCTCTTTTGCATTCGGGTCTGTGGTTAGTTCCCGTCTGTAGTGTGTTTTGATGGAAAACTTTCAGTATGATTGTTTGATTGGAGGCCGTTTTAGTAGGCTACCGGCTTTGTTTTGTGTATCAAATGCAACGTGTCTTCATGAAACACATTTCTTGTTTAAAAAAAACCCACATCAACACTATTTGCCTGTATGCTTGCTTTTGGCTTTACCAACCCCACCCCCCCCCCCCCCCCCTTTCTCTCTCTCTCAATCCAATTATATCCATCAATCAAGTTTCACAAACTTGTTTCATTACTTTTTTCAGCGAGGCTGACCGAGACAGAGATAAATAAAATGCTTAGTCTCGCACGGGACACACAAAAAAACCGAGACAGTCAGGCGGACGAGATGATGGGCGAGACCAGGGAAGTGTTGGATAATTTCTACCGGCCACTGAACAGGTTTCTTGCAACGCTGCTCGAAGATGAGACATTTCTGTGGGGGGAGGTAAACCGGTTGAACTGATTAATAATGATAGTCTTTACATAGTCTATAAAAGTATGGGTTTGTCGGTGGATGACTTAGGAGGAGCAGACGCTGTGTGTGTGTGTGTGTGTGTGTGTGTGTGTGTGTGTGTGTGTGTGTGTGTGATTGCAAGAGAGAGAGAGAGAGAGAGAGAGCGTGTTCGTGTGTGTGTGTGTGTGTGTGAATAAGAATAAATTGCGATGTCATGAAACGTATTGTTTTTAGATATAAGACACTCGAAGAAAAAGAACAAAATGAATTAATTGTGTGTGTGTGTGTGTGTGTGTGTGTGTGTGTGTGTGTGTGTGTGTGTGTGTGTGTGTGCGTGCGTGCGTGTCAAGTCAAGTTACGGAGGGTAAAATATCTCTTTCCAGCCCAGCAGAACTGAACGCACAGCTGCCTTAATGATTTTTTTTGTTAAAGCAACCATCCTTCACTGAGCAAGTTTGACATGTAGGGGAAGGGCTCCTAATATGGACCACTTTTTGTTTCATGCTGATAAATAGCTTGTTTTCTTGCAAAGAAGTTTCATTTTGTGTTTGGTAGTCCTTCTTTCTTAGGTTAACCTAATTAGAGTAAAATAGCTTTGATACACATTCAGCAAAAATTAGATACAGAAAAAATCACAAAGGGTCCATATTAGGAGCCTGGGCGCCTAATATGGACCAGTGAAGTGGCCTTCACGAATCACTGTAAAAAGCCCCCTATATTTCAAAATAACATGATACAACTTAGTGTACAAGTCAGCCTAATTAAAATATGCTCTAGATTTATCTGTTTCGGGTTGATGAGAGCATTATTTGAAGCACACCAGGAAACTAAAGAAGCTTATCAAAAACAGAGTGAAAATAAGTGAAATTATCAACTTCCACGAAAAGAAGACTTTTCGTTGCATTTTTTTTAAATCTCAAGGGCTAGTTATAGGTTATTGCCAGCAAGCTTCTTTAACAATAATAACAATAACAATAACAGCACTTTATTGTCCATTAAAATATTACATAAAAATGGAAATTTTTCTTCGGCACACCCTGTCTGCCTGTAAACGATTATAACAACAATTGTATAGGACGACACACATAAAACATAAAACATAAAAGGGATACAATCAAATATGATATTGCACTATGTAAATTTACCCTCTCATATCACAGGAGTTGGGTTTCACAGCCGAGTAGTGAATTAATGAAAATAGCCTTTAGCTTTTCTTTTCTTCGATTTGTTGAAGGTGGTCCATATTAGGGGACTCGCACATACTTTGAGATTTTGCTATTATTTTTAGTTTACAGTAGAAACTCGGGGTCAACACTGCTAAAATGTAACAAATATGATTTTAGCTGTCATATATAGCCATTTTTGTTTGATAAAAGCTTTGGCTGTAGACAGAAACGAGTCCGTTTTAGGCGGCAAATTTAGAGTGAACGCTGCCAAAAGTGAAAAAAGAGAAAAAGCCGAACGGTTTTGAGATTTCTGTTTCTGCAACTGTTTTGACATGTGCAAGTTATCCAGAGAGGGTGAATACAATGAATAAAACTTTTTTGAGCGCTCTAGCGCCGTTAGTTTGTGGTGGTCCATATTAGGAGCCGGTCCATATTAGGAGCCATTCCCCTATATCAGTCACATTTTGGTCTTAGAACTCAGCTCTTACTGTAGAAAAACACTCGCACACAAACACACACCAACGTGCGGTGAATGCAGCTTTTGAAATTGCCCCCGCTAGAACACATTTCGTGCAAAGTCGAAGATAAATTGTTGACACAGGTTTTGCAATAGGCCTACGAAATTTTATCAGCAAATGTTCTCTCTATGCCCTATTGTGCATTTAAAAGCTATAGACGGATGTGTGATGATTTACACGATGTTTAACACTGGCAGGAAGGTATCTTTCAAAAGGCCACACAAGTAGGACACGCGATCAAAAGGTGAAGAGAAATGTGCTTTCTCGCTGCTGTTAGTGCGAATAGTACCAGTGGAAAGTGCGTTTCAATTTACCTGACACCCAAGAACACGACCAAAAGGCAAAGTGAAGTCAAATCAGGTTTAACCTGAAGCACGACCTTTTGTTAGTTGGTAAATAAAATATTCTACCTATGTCGGTCAGGCAAGTACGAAGTTTTGTAACATTCCGATTAGTCTCTATTGCTTCGGTGGAAGTAGTTTCCAATGTTTGTTAAGAATTGACATAATGAGTTCATCACTGTCTTTTTGTAGGGCCGAAAGTTCAGGAGAATACTCTTGATAAGAAACAAACTTCCTAAGACGAATTTAGATGTGAAACGGCAAGTTCGGGAGAACACAATTCTACGAACTATTTTGAAAAGTCGAACAGTAGACTGAGAATGGTCTGAAAATGTATCAAATTTCTCTAAAACGATGTTGAAAGTGAAAGAACAAGTGCAAAAGACTGATCTGGGAAAATATTTCTCCCCCCCCCCCCCCCCCCAAAAAAAAAGTGTCAGTAAATACCATACGCTGATATTTAAAACAAACATTTCTCGGAAAGCTTTTACATGGGATCTTCTTCCGCCGAAGCTTACCCGTAATCTTCAGCTGCGTGGCAGAGTGAAAGACTATTCTTCTTTTTCTTTTACATATTTAAATCTGCATTATAAATTCCCACTTTGCACAGAAAGCAGGCAGGCTGTCAATTTGTGGTATGTATCCAAGTGAAAGAATGATCGTACCCTATGTTCAACACTTGACTGATCTGTGCTACATTTTCAGAGCTTCTTCTTCATTGTTACAGAAATTCTGGTGACGTGTTAGCTCGTTTGCCCATTTGGGTTCCCCACACTCAGCTTCACTCCGTTTTCGTTGCCGGTAGGCATGCTGGGTATTTTCGTGTTTCCATAACCCATCGCACTCCGACATGGATTACAGGATCTTTTCCGTGCGCACTTGGTCTTGTGCTTGCGTGTCACGTACACACGAAGGGGGTTAAGTCACTGTCTAGCAGGTCTGCACATAAGATGACCTGGGAGATCGGAAAAATCTCCACTCTTAACCCACCGGGCGGCAGCGACCGGGATTCGAACTCACGACCTCCCGATTAGGAGGCCGCGACGTCTTACCACTGCGCCCCTTCGCCCGTCGATTTTCAGAGCAAAAGATCATCTGAATATTAAATTGTACTACAGCCGCCAGCTGACTATTATTCTTGGCAAAAAGCAATGTACGTGTGTGTGTTCATGCGTATGCATGTGTTTGTGTCAGTGTTTGTCCGTCTGTTTGTTTGCTTATTTGTCTGTCTGTCTGTCTGTCTGTGTAACATGGCCGTAGCAGCCCTACCGGCCACTCCGGCCATGGCCGGACCAGTTTTTTGTTAAAAAAAAAAAAATCGTCTTCATAAGCTTCAGCGCTGTGTTAAGAGGAAGGAGGGGTCGTGACTTAGATCGCACAATGACAGCGTTAAGCGAGAAATTGTCACTAATTGACATTCACAAGTGAAGACTATAGATCTAAATCTAAAGTAAAACTAAAAGGCAAACTGCGTATGCACCGACTGAGACGCATTACTGATCCACTGAGCCATCGCGTTTTGCACTGAAGAGACATCTGAGTTATCTACCTTAGTTCACGTTTTTCGTTTCCCGGGAAAAGTACCTTTTTATTTTTTTTATGGCCGGACCACTTTTAGGAGCTGTGCTACGGCACTGTGTAAAGATAACAGTTTCTTGTTTTCAATTTGTCAAAAGGCATCACGTAGGCCAACACATTAAAGTCACATTCTACCAGTAAAACGAAAATCTCCTTTCACGAAGTGTATCCTATATACTCTTACGTTCCTCCAATCGTAATTACTGCAGTAAAGAAGAAGAAAAACTCGGATAACAAACAAAACCAATTATCACCTACGACAGTACCACACCATTTTTGAAATAGAGAATGAATGGGAATCGGTGATAGCTTGCACCTATTCACCTAAACTATTTGCGATTTGGGGAAAACACAAAAACTCCGGTGATAAACCTCACCATATACATAGAATGTCTCTTACTGCATCAATCAACGAATTCCAAAAATAACTCTGTCGGGGTTGTAGGAGAGTGATCTTTTCTTGCAGAACCTCTGACAAAGGATGGACCAATCACTAGCGAGAGGTCTGTCAGAAACGCGTGCTCCTGTCCACATGTTTCCGACACACCTCTCGCTAGTGATTGGTCCAACCATAGGTGCCAATTCAACAACAACAATTGTGAATCTGCACAAGAAGCAATCAGGCTGTTGAATGTTGGCATGTGTCGAAGTGGATGAATATAATTCTCAATCCTTATCGTGAAAACAATTCGGCCTCTCACCGACTCAGTCAGGCCTCTAGCCAGACTTTTAGATCTATACATGTCACCTGGTAAAAACATCCTTCCACTTTAGTTGCATGACAAAATGAACAGCATGGGTCCTCTCTGTGCACCGTTGGGATTTTTTTTTTAATGAATCAACTTCGTATAAGCCACCGGTTGCTTTTAACAAAACAAATTCATTATAGAAAAAAAGTCAAACTCACGAACGACAGCAAGCAGTGAGTGTGTTTAATTTTGGCATATGACCAAATGGAGGTATGGTCTTACTTACTCCATGTAAAAGATTGGCCAGATCTGAGACGGTGAGCCAAATTGTTTTCACAGGGAGTGTGCCTTTAAGAACATCCTTCCACTTTGACACGTACCAAACTTCAACATTAATGTCATCTTATCACATGTACCAACACAAAAATTAAAATGTGGTGGTGTGCTTGACGTCTTGCACGGGAAGGACGGTCCCTTCAAGTTGACGCGATCCCGTGTCACCGCCGTGGCGCGTAAAGGTCCTCGGTCTTTCTTTTTCTTTATTTGGTGTTTAACGTCGTTTTTAACCACGAAGGTTATATCGCGACGGGGGAAGGGGGGGGGGGGGGGGGAGATGGGATAGAGCCACTTGTCAATTGTTTCTTGTTCACAAAAGCACTAATCAAAAATTTGCTCCAGGGGCTTGCAACGTAGTACAATATATGACCTTACTGGGAGAATGCAAGTTTCCAGCACAAAGGACTTAACATTTCTTACATACTGCTTGACTGAAATCTTTACAAAAATTGACTATATTCTATACAAGAAACACTTAACAAGGGTAAAAGGAGAGACAGAATCCGTTAGTCGCCTCTTACGACATGCTGGGGAGCATCGGGCAAATTCTTTCTCGTCCGAACCAATATGGGACTCCACCTAACACGCGGGCATGGCCGGACCCAGGGGGGGGGGGGGTTCCAGGGGTTCCGGAACCCCCCCCCCCCCCCTGGAAAAAGCATGTACCTTGCTTTGAGTGTTGTTTTTTTTTATTAGTTTTAGCACCAAAACAATGCTGCTCTTAACCCTCAAAACAAGGCCCAGAATGCACCAGATTGCACAGATTTTAACCGTTTTTCAAACATTTTCCGGGGGAGCATGCCCCCGGACCCCCCTAGTTCGCGCGCCTGCTTTGCAGGCGCGCGCTTGTGGCTTCGCCACTTCGCTGATTTGCCCCCCCCAAAAAGGAGGAACCCCCCCCCCCCCCCTTACAACTCATTTGGTCCGGCCCTGCGCGGGGGGTATGTCCTCGGTCATTCTGCTAGAAGTGCGGATGGCTGATTACACCAAAACACGCAAATATTTCGTTAGTGCGAGTCTTATTGCTACTGGCTTTCCGCTTGGAGGAATCGACCAGAATTTCCTAGAAAATGGATAATAAAGTAATGGGATTATACTAAAATTATACAGTATTATTTATTGAGATTATATCCAATGAAATCTCCGTGTTCACTAAGTCCTTGTGCCTATGGTCAGAAGTCAGCCAGGCTCAGCAGCTGGCATTTCTTCAGTCTCAAACACGTGATGTGATGTATTGCATTTTTAAGCCGCGGAGACGCGACACTGGCTAATGCCAAGGGCAGTAAGTCATTGCATTTAAGGGGTCATAAAGGTCTGAGAAAGATGGGTAATCTGTTATGACGGGATGCAAACTGGGACACTGAGGCAGAAAAGAAGCTGGGTTAACCTCGGTATAAAATCAACGGGGGCCGGGGGGGGGGGGGGGGGGGGGGAATTAGCAAGATACTTTAAAGACCGCTACTCTCTCTCTCTCTCTCTCTCTCTCTCTCTCGTCTATTCGCCTCAGCCTGCAGGGAATTGCCAATGTGGTTATCTTATTATTTACACACACACACACACACACACACACACACACACACACGATCTGTGTTGTTGTGCTTTCATTACAGTTTAATCATACAAATTATCTCAGTAGTTACAAAATGTGAAAAGAACATCTACAACTAAAGCGTAAAAGACCGCAAACAATACACACAAAAACATTCCGCCAAACAAAACCGACCAAACAATCAGGAAACAAACCAAGTTGCCATACAGCCAATAAACTAAGTCTAGCCAGTCGCTCGCCTTGATAAGGGGGGGGGGGGGGGGGAATTAGCAAGATACTTCAAAGACCGCTATTTTATCTCTCTCTCTCTCTCTCGTCTATTCGCCTTAGCCTGCAGTGAATTGCCGAATGTGGTTATCTTATTATTTACACACACACACACACACACGATCTGCGTTGTTGTGCTTTCATTACAGTTTAATCATAAAAAAAGTATCTCAGTAGTTACAAAATGTGAAAAGAACATCTACAACTAAAGCGTAAAAGACCGCAAACAATACACACAAAAACATTCCGCCAAACAAAACGCCGACCAAACATTCAGGAAACAAACCAAGTTGCCATACAGCCAATAAACTAAGTCTAGCCAGTCGCTCGGCTTGATAAGGGGGGGGGGGGGGGGATTAGCAAGATACTTCAAAGACCGCTATTTTATCTCTCTCTCTCTCTCTCTCGTCTATTCGCCTCAGCCTGCAGTGAATTGCCGAATGTGGTTATCTTGAGTTATTTACACACACACACACACGATCTGCGTTGTTGTGCTTTCATTACAGTTTAATCATAAAAAATTATCTCAGTAGTTACAAAATGTGAAAAGAACATCTACAACTAAAGCGTAAAAGACCGCAAACAATACACACAAAAACATTCCGCCAAACAAAACCGACCAAACAATCAGGAAACAAACCAAGTTGCCATACAGCCAATAAACTAAGTATAAGTCTAGCCAGTCGCTCGGCTTGATAATGGGGGGGGGGGGGGGGGGGGGGGGGATTAGCAAGATACTTCAAAGACCGCTATTTTATCTCTCTCTCTCTCTCTCTCGTCCGGACCTGTTTACCCCCATAAGTGTTTTGGAGTAATGCTCAGCCCCAAAAATAGTAATCCTGGCACAAAAATAGTAATCATCCAGCATTCGTCGCCAATTACAACGCACATGACAACTGTGTCTGCGAAACGCAATCATGCACATATATTCATCATTCACAAACAAAACACATCAGTCAGTTTTTGTAGTCATCATAATTTCAAAGAAGATCACATCAAAAGCACATGCATCACTGATTCTTTTTATTTTGCTCGTAGTAGGCCTTTTTCAGTGTGTCAAGCGCTTCTCTACTGTACTTGCGCTTGCCGAATGAGTGAGGGCGAGACTTCACCACTAGAATAAGGCTCTCCAGCGTCTCATCAGACAGACATGATCTCTGGTCAGTCCTGTGCTTTTTCACCCGATTTTGCCATTGAAAAAAACAATGCCAAACATGTGAATTGATAAAAAAAAAAAAAATTAAAAAAACTTTTTGTTTTTTAACATTTTTTTTATTTATGAAAATCGTAGTCTTGACACGGATAGCGGAATGGCGTATTTTTTGCAGAAAATCGTAATAAATTACGCCAAAATCGTAAGGGTAAACAGGTCTGCTCGTCTATTCGCCTCAGCCTGCAGTGAATTGCCGAATGTGGTTATCTTAACAGTTATTTACACACACACACACACGATCTGCGTTGTTGTGCTTTCATTACAGTTTAATCATAAAAATTATCTCAGTAGTTACAAAATGTGAAAAGAACATCAACTAAAGCGTAAAAGACCGCAAACAATACACACAAAAACATTCCGCCAAACAAAACCGACCAAACAATCAGGAAACAAACCAAGTTGCCATACAGCCAATAAACTAAGTCTAGCCAGTCGCTCGGCTTGATAATGATATTCTGAAGAAAGCAAACCACAATGAAAATCTGACATGTTCCATCTTTTTACTGGGGATTGGAATAAAAGTGGACAAGAATGACAACAGCACAGCAGCTGTAACTGAAACTACCACATCCCGAAATCAATCCTCTTCTTAATCACAGGGTTTGCTAATGATATGGGGAAGAATTTCATTTTGCATTTAAAACACACTATTAACATGGCTCAATTTTTTCAGCTTGTTGCTGGAGATTCGAATTACGTACAGAGGGCAGGAACAACAACAGCAGAGCAAACTGCCAACAACAATAGAATATCTAGAAAACTGCTCAGTCGGCTACACCACTGATATCATGATGAATGCCTAAAACACACGCACAAAGTATCAGTCATTTGTTGCAGCTTTGGGCAAACTTGGCATTAGGCGGCTCGAAACACCTGAACTCAAGAAATGTCCCTTTTTGATCGCAGTTTTTTTCAATCTTATGAAAACGAACTAAAACACACACACACACTCTCTCTCTCTCTCTTTTCACCGCCCCCCTCTCTCTTAAAGTCTTTCTCACTAAAATAAATCAGTCAAATTTTTTAATCTTTGTTTTTTGTAGATCCGAATAAAACTAAGATGAAACCACAATAGCAGATTGCTTGAGGTTCAACTCAAAAGTGTGCAGAAACCACAAGGCCAGGTGACTCAAAACGCCCCAAAATCCTGGCGACTCAAACCGTCCAAAAATCCAGACAATTTTCTTAATCAAAAGGTTTGCCAAGGACGCGAACACATCTCGTATGGGTCAAAACATTACCCGCTGGCCGTTCACACACATTGTCGATGTTGACCGTATAGGGGGTGGGTTCACCATCAACCTCGTAGTCTTCGCCCGTGTAGCCTTGTGGTTTACGATCCAGAATGACGACTTTTTCCAGCTCATGGCACGACTGCAGATTCAGAGTCTTCAGCTTCGGAGCCCAGAGTTTAAGTCGCAACAAGCCCTCTGCGCGGTGGAAATCCAAGACCTCACATCTCGGCAACGCCAGTGTGTGGAACTTACTTCCCATTAACAAACCATACAGCTTGTACGACGAGAACGTTTTCAGTCTGGGTGAGCGACTCAAGGACTTGCCGAAACCCCTCGGGTCATTCACGTTGACGAACTGGAAGCTGATTGTTTCCAGAAGGGGTAAGTCGAAGTTGACGGATTGCACCTCATCCAACAGGCTGTCCATCCTGAGGTGCTTTAGCTTTGGGTAATTGTTACCCTGAAAGTTCAGGGCCTTTACAGCCTGACAACGAAGGTTAAGAGACTCCAGATTGGCGAAGGACACCACGCCAAAGTCAATCTTTGGAGAGTTTTCATCTGAACACTCCGCCTGAATGGTGACTTCTGTGGCAGCTTTACCTCTATCAGAGGCTGCAAATTCCTCCAGCTCTCTCTGCTCGAGTGCTGTCGTGAAGGTCACTTTGTTCTGCTTGGACTGACTAGCTTCATGGGGTCTGGAACGAAAGAGACAAGACGGTTTGACTATTCACAGACACCGATGCTGTAGACTATGATAAGAATAATCAGGGCCTGGCATTGGAAAAAGTGAGTTCAGCTTACAAAGGCGGGGTCTGGGGGTTCGGGGGGCTTACCTAAAATGACCCCCCCCCCCCCCCCCCCCCAAAGAAGATTGAGCAACTAAATTATGCCATAGTCCATAGTCCGTATCGGCACATTACTTCTTCTGACTTGCCTTCCGCACGAAATCCAGCCATTCCCACTTCCAGAAATACCTGGATTCTTTGTCACTGAATGGCTGACCACGTTCAACAATGTCGCTTCGAGACATTATTTCAAGTCTAGAGCCACAAAACACCGGCACAAAGCATGCTCGCGCGATGCCAGAGGAAGTGCGTGCTCAAGCAAACTGTCAAACCGATTGAGAATTGAACCAAACGGCGCACAAAACGAAAGCTGGGACTGTTTGGGTTTACCGTTTGGGAATAACAGGTTTTTGCATTTCGGCGTACACCAAATCGAGTTCCGCGTACTGGAGATATTATTTCGGCGTAAAGTACGCCGAACGGCTTACAATGCTAGGCCCTGAATAATACAGCAGATGACAAATTAAGCGGAAAAATCAAATAAAGTTGATAAGCTAGTGGCAATTCTGCTGTCTTAGTGTTTAGCACAGATCCTATCTAAAATTCACGGTTTTAATGATTAGCAAACTTTGAATTTTGACGTTTGGTCGCGCAACAGCCGCCGTCCGCTGTCGGCAAGTGACCATCATCACCGGACAGCAAATCATGAATTATTACAGATTCAGGGGAAAGTGGTGCGTGCGCACGAACGAGTGTGTTTGTCCCCAATGTTTTTATGGACAGAAGTATTGAACAACGATTGAATCATTATCTAATTGTTCTATTCTGTATATATGTTCTTTTGTAAAGGGCCTAGAGCCATAGGTTAGGCACTTAAAAATGTCCAGTTATTATTATTATTATCATTATTTAATTCAGGACTGCAAAGAAAAGTGCTTTCCAGCTTTCGGCCTCAGAACAGAGCGGAGTGACAGAGCCTGAATTGAATTGAACTTTTATTTTTTGAGAGTGACACTGACAGAAATCAATATAAAGCAATGCAAACATGCTTTTTTCATCCGGCCCTCGCCCGTTGAGGGTATCTCAATAATTAGAGAGAGAGAGAGAGAGAGAGAGAGATGTATACATGTTTTTTTTCATCCGGCCCTCACCCATTGAGGGGTAACAAACAAGAAGAAATAGAAGATAAGTTTAACTATAGTACAAAATGACAACATATTTACCATAACAAGAAATTCCTCCGAGGTAGGAAAAACACCCCCGTCAAAGGGAAATAACCTTCTCAGTTGGTGGCAGTGACTGAGTGAGAATGGTTATTTCCCTTTGACCATTAAGATGTCCCTCTATAAGTCCTTGTATAATTTTAATCCACCAATAACTCCCTAACCGTGTGTTTGACTGGTCCCAATTTTTGTAAGGACCGTCTCAGGAATGTATAGAACCTGTTCACCAAGTTTGGTGACGATCGGTCCGTTCATTCTTGAGATCTATATGCGAACACAAACAAACAAACAAACAAACACATCGACCGAAACCTATACACACCCCTATACCGGGGGTGTAATTAACATGTCAAGCAACCAATAAGACATTTTAAGATGCATTGTGATTCTTTAGCAATGCTTGAAAATTATATGAACAGCTCAATAAAGTGTTACAACTTAAACAGATGGTCAAAATTAAAGTACAAGATATTGCACTGGAAGTGGAACTACACTGTTGCTTAGTGTCTGTATGAAGCTACAAGGTGAAAATAGAAAAAGAAAAACACGATTCTTGACTTTGATGGGCTTTTTCTGCTCGTAAGCACACATTCTTCTACTCATCACAGCATGCCCCATTATTGAGTTTAAAACACCAATTAAATTTGTTTTGAATAAAACTCACAATTATACAATAAGAATTTAGAGACCTGAATCAATTAGGTATATCCTACTTAGTTTGACTTTTGCAAAACTAAGTAATTACACATTTAATTGAATCAGTCAGACAGACGGAGACATAGAGAGACAGACAGAGGGCAAACAGAAATCTGAGAAAGAAACCCCTTTAAAAATGTTACCATGTTTGAAATGAAACATCGCAAGGTAAAGCCATAATTCATCACCTTTCAGTATGACGTCATGAGCGTGTTCCACACTTGAAATGACGTGTTTTTATCATGTTGTCAGCTGCACGGAGCTTGGAAGTATAATTTCCATTCAACGATCCGAGTTTGTTAAGTTTTAGCCTATTTTCAACGTCAAACACCATGAAACTATATATATTTGGAATCAGAAAATGGTAAGGAATAGATAGAAGTTGTTTTTAAGTGTCTTTTTTCATAAATAAAGATAGTGGTTATTTATCGGTTTTCTTCATTTTTAAGCATAATTATCAATACAAAACAACAAAACTATATAGTTTTAGATACAGGACGCAATAGGGAATACACCAATATAAATTTTTTGTTTCAAATATTAGTTTTTAAAAATTTGAAAAAATGACATATTTCGAACAAACATTTCAATAACAAAACTTTAAGTGACCAAACTGAAATGCAATCCCATAATCCGGCCTAGATCTGAGATTGTGTGATAAGAAATTCGGTCAAATTGATGAAAAACTGTAACTGTGAAAGTGCTGCCTCGACCTTTTGGCAAACGGTAAAATATGACGTCATCAAACTGTCCTATCAATAAACGGAAAAACCTTCTATGAGAAAATCCAGTCAAAAATATCCATATCAAATTTCATAAAGATCCACTCCGTAGTTTTTGAGATATGATCTGCAGTGTGAAAAAACGCCCATAACGCCCAAAACGCAAACTCATTTGTTATGATTTGGTCGTGTTCTGCTGATACTATAATGTTTTTCTTTCCTAAAACACACTATAATAGTAGCCTTTCCCAATGTCTATGCTAAAACTGACTTGTCTGTGTTGTCAATGATTTTGCTACAGTGTGAGAACACAATCTCACGCCCATAACGCTGTGACACGAAAACTCATTTGGTCGTGTTCTGCCGATACTGTAATGTTTTTCTTTCTTAAAACACACTATAATAGTAGCCCTTCCCAAATGCAATGCTAAAAATTACTGGTCTGTGTTGTCAATGATTTTCTGCGAGAATGCGATCTATCTGTTTGTCGCAAAGACCGTGTGACACGAAAGTTATGAGCGGAAGACAAATCTGCTGAGTGCAATTACGTTTCAGAAGATAGTTGGTTAAAACAGTTTATCACTCAGACACGCAAAGGAACACTATAACTTTATTATTCAGGCCATATTTGCTTTCCTTTGTCATGTATGAAAGTACTGGCCTTGGTTGAAGAAAGTGACCTGTCGCTGTGCAACAAATTTGTCGCCATTTTCCGCCGTGTTTTGTAAATAAAACGTGTTTACTACCCACACATACAAAACGATGCTGTTGGTTCTTTTTATTTTCTTATTGTTTGATTCATGCTTAGCAGTTTAGTATGCTTTGTTTTCTTCTCAATTCAATGGATGGCTATAAAATAAGCATTTAAATGTGAAGCCGTGTTAAAATTACCCATGATCTGAGCCAGGGCCGGACCAAATGAGTTGTAAGGGGGGGGGTTCCTCCTTTTTTGGGGGGGGGCAAATCAGCGAAGTGGCGAAGCGAACTAGGGGGGTCCGGGGGCATGCTCCCCCGGAAAATTTTTGAAAAACGGTTAAAATCTGTGCAATCTGGTGCATTCTGGGCCTTGTTTTGAGGGTTAAGAGCAGCATTGTTTTGGTGCTAAAACTAGTATAAAAAAAACAAACACTCAAAGCAAGGTACATGCTTTTTCCAGGGGTGGGGTTCCGGAACCACTGGAACCCCCCCCCCCCCCCCCCCCTGGGTCCGGCCCTGTGAGCTGTTCACATATATAACAGATAAATATTTGTTTGTATATAAAAAAAAATCCTTCATGCATTATATGACTTATTAATATGAGGGTCACCATGGGGGGGGGGGGGGGGTCTGTGCACGGGCACATTGAGGCCAAAAGTGCCATGCACGGTGATCCACGGTGCACGTTACGAAAAAGCTCCATGCACGGTGCACGCGGGACCTCTGAGGCTCTGTGCACGCTACGAGAATTTCCCCATTCCCACGCACGTTACGCCCAAAAAGCCCATTCCCGGTGCACGTGGTAAAGCATCGCCCCCCCCCCCCCCCCCTATAATTATATAATCATGTTTTTCAATATAATCAGAGATTACAGTTACAGGGTTCCTGCAGGGCACAGCTGATACAATTCAATGAGTTTTCAAGGACATTTCCAGGACCAAATAAATGCTTTTCAAGGACATGATTTTCCTCAAATTAATGCAAAGCACCAAGCTTACCTTCAGTTTTTCAAGTCTGCAAACTATTAGTCATTCCGTAGTTGTTTCCCTTGCCAACTTCCGGGAAAGGAAGCAACTACGGGTGACTAGTAATAGTTAGTTCGTCTACTTTCGTTTTCACTCGATCTTTTATTCTCCCAAAATGTGTGTACTGTATTTGACGAAAAAAAAGGGGGTTGCATTTTTTTTTTAAATAAGACAAGCTGCTGACGAAATGTATAGGCAACAATTTGGAAAAATCAAGTACTTTTCAATGACTATTTAACAAAACTCTATTTTCAAGCACTTTTCAAGGCCTGGAAAAGGTTTTCCAATTTTCAAGGAGTTTTCCAGGGTTCAAGGACTCTGTACGAACCCTGCAGTTACATTTTGCCAGCTCAGTGCTTGATAATATTTCTTATAAGTTTTGTCAAAGAAACAGCATGTAATATTCCTTGAATGATGTTTCATGAATTCGTAATTTAATTATATTAGGAATGGCGTTCCACATAATTGCTCCAGAATATGATAGACTCGACTTGTACAGCGGGTCAATTCTTGGAGTTGGGGTGTTACATTTCAAGTGAGGCAGTAAGTGTAGGTGCATTCCCTGACATAATTCTATACATCATCACACCGTCAAATCTATCTTTGATAGGAAGAATTTGCAATCGTTTATAATCAGTCATGGAAAGAGATGTATTTTTTAAACTGCCCAAGTGTTTCAAAGACGGAGAGAGAGAAAGAGAGAGAGAAAGAGAGAGAGAGAGACAGAGAGACAGAGACAGAGAGAGAGAGAGAGAGACACTGACAGAGAGAGAGAGAGTAATACGTCCACAATTATGTTTCTGATTGTCTTGATCAAATGCTCACCCTTTTGCTTGAGACTTGTCACAAGCGGTAGTTTTGACGGAAACAGTTTCTGTCGTCTGTTTGACCGGGTTGGCAATTCGTTTTCTCTTCCTTGACGGCCGTGCGGCGTCCATCTCTGTCACCTCAGAGTAACAATCTAAACGATAGTCACCTACAAAGCAGAAAATCGACGGGCAGGAACTAATTCAACTGGAGCAAAATTGTGAGTCCTCTCCACGCAGCAGATAACAGCGGACTGATTGTTGAGTTTTCGCGGTAGTTTTTGTGATTTCCGGTAAAACTGGGGCGAGTCTACTTTCAAGTTGAGGGGACGCCCGTGGCACCAGTCACAGCGAGCATTGTCCCCGTGGAGGTCAATGACGTCACATGCTGAAAGAAGATGAACCATCATTATTTGAGATTCACTCAGTGGGACGGTGGATCTCACACGGGACCGTATCGGGTTATATTGCCACAATCAGAACTGCCCGGAACAAATAACACACCGTTGTGACTTGAAAATAGAACCTTCATCATGTTTTCACGTGATTCATCTGAATCAGTCACTGACCTATAGACGTCACGTGATTGATCTGGAACAGCAGAAAATGTATTTTCGTGTCAATTTTAAGTGTTTTTTTGTTCTTGTTTTGCGTTTTAAAGAACAAAGGGGATTTTTGTTCTTTTGAGGGGAGGGGGGTTACGTTTGCTCTCTCTCTCTCTCATGTATACTTTGCAGTGTTACCCTCGATAAATAAATAAAGTTCAAGTTCTCTTTCACTGTGATGTTAATTGCAAGTCCGGTGTGACGTTTTCATCTTTCGCCGTGTTGATATTTCGCTTCTCGGCCTCGTTGATCTAGTATAAACTCTACACTGAACAAAAAACCACCCTTCGATAGTACTGATGAGCGACCTTGTGTACCTTACATTTATGGGGCCAAATTTGTCCAACCAATTTGTTTTGAGAAATTTGATTCATCCTAAAATGTTTTCCTTCTTACTCAAGGGACGTAACCACTCAGTACACGTTTTCGAAGAATTCGATTTTGGGGGTGAAATCTATTAAATTTTACCACCAATTTTCTTCACATGCAAGAAACTGACATGCTTTTCGTCCTTAAATAATTTCACTTCTTAATTTTACCAGGAAACAACATTTCAGTCTTGAGTATATATATGTCGAGGGGAAAATATGTACACAGGCGACAGATGAAATCGTGACACCGGCATATTGGTATACACCGTCAGGGACCTATCTATATATATATACGACTTGTGTCTGTGTGTCTGTGTATTTGTGTATTTGTGTATTCGCCATGCACGGCCAAAGTTCTCGATGGATCTGCTTCAAATTTGGTGGGCTTATTCAGAGAGACCCCGGACACAACCTCATCGATGAGATATTTCAACACGTGCTCTCAGCGCGCAGCGCTGAACCGATTTTGGTTCCACCTCAGCTATTTTGGTTCCACCTCAGCTACCCGGGCCCCCATACCGACACACCAAAGCCAAAGTTCTCGGTGGATCTTTTTCAAATTTGGACACCGTATTCAGCTACACCCCGGACACAATATCATCGATGAGATATTTCAACACGTGCTCTCAGCGCGCAGCGCTGAATCGATTTTGGTTTTTGTGTTCATTTCACCATTATAAGTAACTCTTCCTTATCTTCTCATATTCTCCAGGTTTTCAGCGTTTACCTCCCTTCCTTCGTAATGGTGCACTATAGTGTGAGTGGAGCGTCTTCGGATATTCCCGGCGTTCTGTTACTGTTACTATTTTTAGAAGGTCAACGCAGTGTCCAGAACGTAAATTGGACCCGTAAATTATCCTCACTGTAAAAGTGCAAAGGTCGAATCAATTTATAGCCACGCGAAAAATACACTGTCATCTATCTCTCTATAGATACGGCTTCTCTGTGTTTTTGTGTGTGTGTGTGTGTGTGTGTGTGTGTGTGTGTGTCTCTATGTGAGCAACACCTGTGCATTGTTCAGTTCTGTTTGTGATGTGGTCTGGCGGCTTTTGTGTAAATTTATGTACTGGCCTTCCTTTTAGAAGCCATAACTTGCTCAGTCCTGTTTGAGTGGAGTTCGCCTCCAAAGGTGATTAACACGGTTACATTCGTCGACAAGGATGGGACTCGATATGGTCAGGAATGGCATTATGGCCACTGAATCATTTTCGTGCTGTTCCCATTCCACGAATCTGGGAGGGACCTAAGCTTGGCGGGTCCATTGTTCGGACCCGGCGAAGCCGGCGTACGGCTCTAAGTACTTCTTCCCGGCGAAGCCGGCTACCCGGCGAAGCGGGTATTCATTCTAGTATTAGATATAGGTCTATGACACCGTGTTGCGCTGCCAGAATGTAGGCCTTTTTTTAGGACAAGATTTTGGAATGACCTATATTCAGTTGCAATGAACACGTGCTCTAGGATAATTATCAACAGTTTAAACACCACCCCTGCACAGCCCTACACTGACTGCCCGCCAGTCCTCAAACCAGTGCTAATGCGGCTGCGCGTTAAACCGTTTGGTACGTAAACCGTTTGGTACGCAACAAAGAAAAGAAAACAAGTCGCGTAAGGCGAAATTACTACATTATTTTAGTCAAGCTGTGGAACTCACAGAATGAAACTGAACGCACTGCATTTTTTCACAATGACCGTAGTCCGCCGCTAGTGCAAAAGGCAGTGAAAGTGACGAGCCTGTTCAGCGCGGTAGCGGTTGCGCTGTGCTGAATAGCACGCTTTACTGTACCTCTCTTCGTTTTAACTTTCTGAGCGTGTTTTTAATCCAAACATATCATATCTTTATATAGAAACATATATGTTTTTGGAATCAGGAACCGACAAGGAATAAGATGAAATTGTTTTTAAAACGATTTCGGAAATTTAATTTTAATCATAATTTTTATATTTTTAATTTTTAGAGCTTGTTTTTAATCCGAATATAACATATTTATATGTTTTTGGAATCAGAACATGATGAAGAATAAAATAAAAGTAATTTTGGATCGTTTCATAAAAAAATAATTGTAATTACAATTTTCAGATTTTTAATGACCAAAGTCATTAATTAATTTGTAAGCCTCCATGCTGAAATGCAATACCAAAGTCCGGCCTTCGTCGAAAATTGCTTGGCCAAAATTTCAATCAATTTGATTGAAAAATGAAGGTGTGACAGTGCCGCCTCAACTTTTACAAAATGCCGGATATGACATCATAAAAGACATTTATCAAAAAAATGAAAAAACGTTTGGGGATTTCATACCCAGGAACTCTCATGTAAAATTTCATAAAGATCGGTCCAGTAGTTTAGTCTGAATCGCTCTACACACACACACGCACGCACAGACACACACCACGACCCTCATCTCGATTCCCCCTCTATGTTAAAACATTTAGTCAAAACTTGACTAAATGTAAAAAAGGAATACCTTCATTTACCATAACTACAGACATTACAAGATGATATGCCTCTGCCAAAACTGATGCGCCCGTTTCGTACAAGTATGTCTGGTGATGTTTTGATTATGATTGTTCATCATTGACGTTAGTGTAGTTACTCTTTCATTTGTAAAAGTCGTGAGTTTGTTTGGAGACATCAATCTTGTGGCGCCAATATGTTTGTTTCCTATGACAGATCCTTGTAAGAAAAATAATAATAATAAAAACACAACTCCAAGAACTGGATGAACTTTTCTGCAGACAATTAATTTGGCCTAACCTCAAGGGGAAAAGAAAAAAGAATCATCCCATAATAAAGGAAACACCAACATTTTTCTTACAGATCATATACTCATAATTTTTTAAACAGTGACAATAACCCATTTATGTGTGTACATCTGTTTCTTGTTTTCCCTGATTATCCCCAGTAGCCCTTCCGCTGCCTTGCAGTACAAACTGGTCCTTGTATGTCTTAATTCTGTGTTGAACAGCCCCTGGCCCACTCATTTTATTTTTCAGTGATTATAATTATGTCAATCAGAAGTATTGAAGAGGAGTTTTCAAGGCAGTTTTTAGGTGTAGCAACTGAAGGAAGTGCTGTGAATATGCTAAACAATGAGGGTACTGTGCATTCAAGCACAACACACACACACGTACTTGTACATTCACGCTCACATACTAACACCAAAGAATTGTGAAAACTGTATTTCTCTGCACAAAAATATTTTACTGCTGCAATTACTACTAACAGATGTAAAAATGTTGGAAAAGCCTGTGGCCCAGATGATAAATCAATGCAAGGGAGTGAACTCTGTCTCTTTTTTGGCATCTGGTGAAACACGCCTGCTTCTTTGAAACAGCAAATTATAAGTGACTCAGAACTGCTCTAGGTTCAAGAAAAAATACCCTACTCCCACCACATATCTTTTCAAATTTTAAAATGCCAGAACACATGCAGAAAAGTACCTGGGAAAAAAATTATTTCTTTGATAAAAATTGAAACTTGCACATATGCATATGGGTAGTGACACACTTTAAAAGTGACAACACATCCTGTTCGGTAAAAAAATAGTTTTACTTAGGTTCCGTTCAATGTTTCCGTCTTATTAAGCTTCCATTACCAAGCAAGAAAAAACAAGAATTAAAGAAAAAAATCTGATAATTATGCAAACCTCAGCAAGTCGGACAAAACCATCAAATAAACTAAGACAAAGATCAGATTATAGAGGCCATTGCCATGAAAACAATTTGTAATTTTATAAGACTAACAAAACAAGAACCAGTCAAATATCCTTACTTCAAAAAACAAAATAAAATATTTGGGATATAACCCAAACTTAGCTTCTCAATAAAGCAGCTCTTGGCTAAAAAAAATAAAATAAAATAAAAAACAAGTGTGAGAAGTAAACTTGCCTCAATGTTTGCCAACAACTAAACCTGTGCAACTGTCAAAACAACCACTAACTAAAATTTGGCAAGAATTAGGAAACCTAGCAATTCAAACAAAGTAGGCCGACAAATAAAACTGACCGTAGTGCATGATGCACCACCTTCAAACCACCCAAGCAGCGACATCAGAACCAAAGCACATGTATCTAAAAAAAAGTTCTGGCAAATATCACAAACAACAGTCATCAATTAAGAACTAGCAAACAGGAATGGAAGCCTTGCAATCAAACTAAACCGAACTAACAACAATCATGAATTAAAAAATAGTAAACAAGAATGCTTCTGATCATAAAGCAAACTAACAACCAAAATTACTGCACTCGAAGGCACACACGTACAATGATAATACATGTACATCCCGAGCATGATGACCATAAAGCTGCATCAGCTTACAAACTCCAAAAATGCATGTGCATCAGGCAAAACAAAAAGGGATAACCAAACTATCCAATCAAATCAAACTAACAAATGACAACAAAACTACTGCACCCCAGGGTACACATATGTAATGACAATAAAACCAGAGCAGCTCAGAAAAAACATCACGCATCAATATCATTAATTGCCTTGACTCCACGGAAAGTCTGTCAGGCGGTTGCCCCCTGGCCGTGGCATGTTGAGCAGGTTGACATCATAGTTCACAACAAAACTTTACTCATCATCATCATCATCATCATGAGTGAGCCGCAACTCCACAATAAAAAATAGTGTCCACTCATCATTACTTCATGAAAACACCAGTGTCAGTAGGTTGCCCTCAGGCTACAGAGTGTTAAGCAGGTTGACCTCATAGCTCAGGAGAAACTCCACTCATCATCATCCTCATCAACATCATCATCAGAGTGACGCTCCAATCCACGGAAGCGCCAATGTGTCAGGAGGTTGCCCCGGGGCCGCGGCGCGTTCAGCAGGCTCACCTCATAGCTGCTGGGCGTGCCAGCAAAGACGTAGTCCACCCCCTTGTAGCCCTGCGGCTTCTCGTCCAGGACCACCACCTCCTTGATGGCGAAGCAGGCCCTCAGGTCCAGGGAATCCAGTCTGGGCGCCCACAGTTTCAGACGCTCAAGAGTGTCTGCGCGCCAGAACCCCAGAGCTCCACAGTTGGGCAGGACCAGGGTGTGAAACTGTTTCCCTGGCAGGCCAAGTCCCCACAGCTTGTAGGACCCAAGGCATGTCAGTTTCGGTGAGCGGCTCAGCGACTTGCCGAATCCCTTTGAGTCGTCAAAGCGAAAGTATTCAAAATCCACTGTCTCGAGTTCAGGCAGCTCAAAGTCTGCATACTCCGGTCCACTAGCACACCCAGCCCCATCTATCGTCAGCTTGGTCAGGTTTGGGTAGTTCTTGCCTTTAAAAGAAACCAAAAAGACATAAAAAGTAAGTTAGTGGAACATTTAAAGGCACACACACTCCCTCCTGTTGAAGTAGTTCAGCTTATCGTATCAGATCCAAACATGGGATAAGATCATCCCATCCCTTGGTTAAATACCAAAAATCAACAGAGGCCTTTTAAAAAGTTAATTCATTTAAAAAATTCCATATTACTACAGCTAGTCAGCTGGTTGTTTTTCGGTACGTGTCTAGATGGAAGGATGGTCATATTCCACGCAAAAGCCTGGCCAGATCTAAGACGGCAAGCCACACAGGCACACCGTTTTCACAGGAAGGAGTGTGTCTGACAAAACAAAACATTTACAAGTTTGTCGATCTTGTGGTCTTTGTAGTGGACGGAAACACAAATAATAATGTTAAATGAGACATCAAATCAAAAAAAAGAACTTAGCTCCCGTCCGTAATGCCTTGATTTAATAATAATAATAATAAATGAGCATTTATATAGCGCAACATAACTTTACAATTATGCTCTTTGCGCTCGACACATTTAAAATTAAAACACAGTTATACAAGCATTTACATCTGGGTCATTCTCAGAAATGGTGGTACAGTGAGAGTGAGAGGGATGACACATTTAAAATCATGAAAAAGTAAATTAAAATTATTTCTACCACGACTTTTTTCATCTGAATCTATTCCTGAGACATTAAAGCATTGTTGTATGTCAATAAAAATGATTTCTATACGTTGGTGTTGTTTTTGTGTGCTTTTTAATTGCGAAGTTCGGCCGTTTCCGGATCGCCGAAGCGTTACACGACTTTCGTGATCAACAATATGTTCAGTTTCATGGCTAAATGCAAACATGCAAACACCAACAAATTACTGTAATCGACAGTCAGGACTTCAGTATTGGACGTAGCAACACATCTTTGCAAAAACTCACGCTGAATTTGAAGTTAGGGGCTTCGAACAAAAAATTTTGAATGTCGTAACGCATCGTTTCCAGACTCGACGCCCGAACATCGGACAGCAATGTGCTTCATGACTTTGCCACATCACGGCTATTTTTAGCTCTTTAGCGCGCAGGAAGTTCGAACAAGAAAATAGTCCTTTGAATCACAGCCAAATATTCACAGAAAACACCAGAATCATATCATTTGCTGAAACTCATGGCGTCGTTTCCTGACCTACGTCACGACTGAAGATGGTTTTTACTAAATTGTCAAGCCTGCAAAGCTTTGTCACAAACTTACACACCGCGGTTGGCAACAATGTAGCGTCGGAAAGATATCGAGTGCAACAGTTTCTCAACGCGCGAAGTTTAGCGGCAACAAAGTAGCCAAGAAGTTCTCGTATCTTCTGTTCGTCGATGTTCGACATTCAACAAGTACTTAAAATGGGTAATCTGAAGGCAACAGGAACTTTCAACAAATACAGCAAACTCTGACGAATTGTGTTTTGTGTAGTTATTTTGGGTCAGACGGGTTTTGCCGGCAAGAAAGGCCAAACAGTGCAGATTCATGTCTGTCGCACAGGAACCGAAAGTGGTTCAAGCATTTCGTTTCTGTGTTACGACATTCACCTTAGCCAGTTCCAAATGTCATTTTTTTACCAATATTAGTTGAAGTCCTTACCTTTCATAACTAGAATGTGTTGGGTAGTACACAAAAATACTGCAGAACTGATAAAAAATGCACAAAGGATTGAAGGCTTAGGTGGTTTAAAGTTGGAATTTGGTTTCCATGTTACAACATTCATCACGTAAATACAACACTTTAACACGTCTCTTATTCAGCAACCAATTACTCTTTTTGTCTAATTTTTGCATTATTATGTATAGCAAATAATAGACTTCATAGTAAAAACAATTATTTTGTATTTCTTGACACTTTATTTTTTACCTTGTATGTAACACTTTGTACCACCATTTCTGAGAATGACCCATCTACATTCATAGTCAGCAACGCTTAATTAAAAGCATACACCATCAAACATACATACAAAAGATTCTTCCACTAAGTAAGTAATAAAAACATGAATAAAATAGGTAGTGAAAACAAGGAATTCTCAAAATCCAGTCAAAAGTCAAAGATGCTTGCCTTTAAAGTTGAGCGCCTTGATGGACTGGCGTTTAATCTCCAGAACCTCAAGGTTTGGGAACGCCACAGTGCCAAAGTCTAAGACATGCTGATCGTCATCATCCGTTTCCATGGTGAGTTGGGTGGCCATCTTGCCTCGCTGAGAAGCAGCCAGCTCTTCCAGTTGTTCCTGTGTGATTGGGAACTGAATGTCGATTTCCTGGTCATCTGTGTCACCCTCCAGCCAGGTGGGATTCGAATGATTTCTGTAACAAGTGAAGTGTTCGATGTCACAGATGGTGTGTGTGTGCCCACGCGTTTTATATTGGATGAATAAATGTTGTGTGTGTGCGTGCATGTGTTTACGTGTACGTGTAATCTGTATGCATGCATTTTTTTGTATTCAATATTGTGTGTGTGTGTGTGTGTGTGTGTGTGTGTGCAACCATGTACACAAAATTCAAATGTCTGTCTGTGCACAAGAATTTTGAGAAAGAAGGTTGACTACTGCTTTCATCTTTCAATTCTGACAGTAGAATGTAATAACTTCATTTCAACTGCTAATGGTTTCAATGTCTGCTCTGTGTTATGAATTTCTTACACACAACACTGCCACACACACACAAACTGATACACACTCTCAAACATGCTACTTCCCACATAAGCATAGTATTCTCTCATTCAGACACAAAATGTTTTCAACACAAACCCATGGTGCAAACAATTATATTGAAAGTAAACTTTCTGTTAGAAGAGAAAATATGAATCATATTGTCGCACAGGTATTCTCCCTTATTAATCATGACAAAATGAAGAATATAAAATCTGTAAATTGCAGTCACATGGTCCATTCCTTTTGCACTGTATACTCCAGATCATTAAACAAAAAACTGAGGATACAAACCTAAAGAACTTCGAAAATGCTTCAGATCATAAGCAAAATAAGGCAATTCTAACCTCAATGATGTCCGAAATGCTTCAGATCATTAGCAAACTACTCATGTGTTAGATCAGGATTCAGGTCATAAACAAACTTGTAAACAAACTAATGATACAAACCTAAACAACTTCTGAAATCCTTCTGATTATAAGGCCCCAAAAAAAAAAAGTCTGTTTACGGTAACATAGAAACACAAAAAATAGGGTCGGTAGGTCGGGATTTTTATTTTTTTTCCTTTTCCCCAAAAAACATATTTTTAAGTTACTTTGCCAAATAACAAAGACTTTTTTCTCTCTTTTTTTTCTCTCCCCCAAATGCCAAAAAAAGTCTAGGGTCGCGGAAAAAATAGGGTCGGTCGGGATACCGTAAACAGACTATTTTTTGGGGTTGGCCTAAAGAAACTAAAAATCAAAATCAACTTCTTTTGAAATACTTCAGATCATAAATAAACTAAGAATACCAATATATATGATTAACTCCTGGAATACTTCAGACCATAAACGCAGTAAGGAAATGAGACTAATCTAAAACGACGAACTCTTTCAGAGAATTTAAAGCAAACAAATACAAAGGCATTGCAGGTTTTAATTTCCTGCACAAAAGCCATTAAAGGTTAAAGCTAATAAGGCAATATGGCACCTCAAAGAACATAATCAACTATAAAATTCTAACTCAAATCATTGACAAAACTCACAGTCAGCAGATTTAACTGTTTACTTCTTCTTCTTCTTCTGCGTTCGTGGGCTGAAACTCCCACGTACACTCATGTTTTTTGCACGAGTGGAATTTTTACGCGTTTTTTACCCCGCCATTTAGGCAGCCATACGCCGTTTTCGGAGGAAGCATGCTGGGTATTTTCGTGTTTCTATAACCCACCGAACTCTGATATGGATTACAGGATCTTTTTCGTGCGCACTTGGTCTTGTGTTTGCGTGTACACACAGGGGTGTTCGGACACCGAGGAGAGTCTGCACACAAAGTTGACTGAGAAATAAATCTCTCGCCGAACGTGGGGACGAACTCACGCTGACAGCGGCCAACTGGATACAAATCCAGCGCGCTACCGACTGAGCTACATCCCCGCCCAACTGTTTACAAAAAGACCTCCTCTCTGAAGCACATTGCAGTTACATTAAAAATTAGGACAAATGGGTTGAGACTCAAAAAATGTCCTAAAAGACAGAACACAATCACTGAATCAGTGTAATTGCTAAGGCCTCAGTGACGGGCGCATTGGCATGGTGGCAAGACGTCCTTATGTGCAGACCTGCTAGTGACTTAACCCCCTTCGTGTGTACACGCAAGCACAAGACCAAGTGCGCACGGAAAAGATCCTGCAATCCATGTCCGAGTTCGGTGGGTTATAGAAACACGAAAATACCCAGCATGCCTCCCCCGAAATCGGCGTATGGCGAATGGCGGGGTAAAAACGGTCATACACGTAAAAAACCACTCGTGCTAAAAAAACCATGAGTGAACGTGGGAGTCTAAGCCCATGAACGAAAAAGAAGAAGGCCTCAGTGAAGCACAATTAGGTCAATATCATGATCAAGGACAAGTTTGAGAATCAAAATAACCCCTAAAAGGCAGGACAAAATCACCGGCTAGGTGAAAGCTTCACTGAACCATCCTTAGGTCAAAAGTCATAATGGGCGAGTTCAAGACTCAGAATACGGAACAGGCATCCTGGGGACCTTCATCACCCGAGTCGTTCCCATCGATACTAGCACATCTTGGGTGGGTCAGCACATTGCCTTTAGGTCGACTGCAGGTGTTGACAATGTTCACTCCATACAGACTGGGCTGTCCATGAAACTCGTACTCCTTCCCCTGGTATCCTGCAGGCTTTCTGTTGAGAATGATCACCTCTCTCAGACCATAGCAAGCCTGCAGATCGAGACTCGTCAGCATGGGCGCCCACAGTTTGAGTCTATCCAGATCGTCAGAGCGGTACAGACTCAGCGAATGGCAGTTGGGCAACACCAGAGTGTGATACTTCCCGCCCCCTACGTACAGGCCCCACAGCTTGTATGACGAGAAACTGGTCAGCCTGGGGGAGCGGCTGATAGACTTGCCAAAACCCGCTGGGTCAACCACTTCAACAAACTGGAGGCTGATGGTCTCCAGACAGGGCAGGTCAAAGTCAAAGCACTCTATGTTACCAACCACGTTTTCCATGGTGAGGTGTCTCAGCTTGGGGTAGTCCTTGGCCTGGAAGTTGAAAGCCTTGACAGCCTGGCAGTTGACATCAAGGGTCTCAAGGTTGGGGAACGATACGACGCCGAAATCAATTATAGGTGTGTCATCGTCATACTCCACCACTATGTGCAGTTCTGTAGCGCGTTTGCCTCTCTCAGATGCTGCCAGTTCCTCCAGGTCTTTCTGAGTCAGTCCAGAATCAATGTGTACTTTCGTCTCCTCTGAACTGGTTGCGAGAGTTCTGAAAAGAAACAAGATCATCAGCAAAATGTTTAGCAATCTGTTGAAGGATATTTATCAGCTTAAATTTTATAACAGCAACGCATCAAAAATGTTGATGTGTGAAGCTTTAGATATTTTGGGGGGTGGTCATGAGCGGCCGGTGGTTGCAAATGAGGTGGTCGACAGTGCAGGTTCCACTGTACTAGACCTAAAAACAAATGTGTAAAAGTAAAAAATAGTGTGCACAAAAAATCTCACCGATAATATTTTATTAGAGTTTGTCAAATGATCGACAAAATGTCTGAAGTGTTGCTCAGGAGTGACACTGTGTGTGCTTAACTCACTCACCAACTAATGCTCAATCTTGATGGTTGAAATTGATAATACAGTGGAAACCCCCTTTTAATATCCCCATTTTCAGACCGTTTTCTTAGTATTTCTGTTAATTACCTCATCCTTTAGTCCCTCCTTGTTAATACCTGATTTTCCTAGGTTTTTGAGGTCTTAAAATAGGGGTTTCACTGTAGTACAATAGAACCTGCCCCATCAACCACCTCTCGATAATGCCCACCACAAATAATCTGAGAAGTTATTTATTGTGCTACATACACTACTGAACAAAGGCCAAAATGAGTTATGTCATACTGAATGAAAGAAACTATGTTTCATTGTTTGTGTGTGTGCATGTGTGGGGTCATTTTGAAAGTGTTGTATTGTTTAAATGCATCGTGCAAGTTAAGCGATTTATCTCCTGAAACTTTCTTTATTTGGTGTTAAACGTAGTTTTCAACCACGAAGGTTATATCGCGACGGGGAAAGGGGGGAGATGGGATAGAGCCACTTGTCAATTGTTTCTTGTTTACAAAAGCACAAATCAAAAATTTGCTCCAGGGGCTTGCAACGTAGTACAATATGATTACCTTACTGGGAGAATGCAAGTTTCCAGTACTAAGGACTTAACATTTCTTACATACTGCTTGACTAAAATCTTTACAAAAATTGACTTTTCTATACAAGAAACACTTAAGGGTAAAAAGAGAAACAGAATCCGTTAGTCGCCTCTTACGACATGCTGGGGAGCATCGTGTAAATTCTTCCCCCTAACCCGCGGGGGGCTCTCCTGAAACTAAATGTGTAGCAAGCCAATGCCTCTAAACACACAGATTCATACAAACACTCACTTATATGCTCACGTACACACACACACACTCTCACTCAATGAAAATGACATACAGCTGTAATCAATTTTCCTTCATGTTTATGTGAACCATAATAAACCAAACAAAGTTGAGTAAAACCCTGAAAACCCCTGATCATCATGAAATCAAAATCTTATGATAACGTTGACGAGTAATCATCTCATAAAACACAGAAAGTAAACATCAAGAAAACATCGCCAACATCAAGAAAAACACAAACAAAAATCTTTTAATATCCCTGAGGCAGTGAGCAAACACAGAAAATGCTGAACAATGAAGCTTTTCTTGCGCCTGTAGTTGCTGGCAGAATATCCACAGGTCTTTATACCTTCCGACTAATCTAAAAAATAAAATCACAAGATGCACTTTTGCCTTCACAGACAAATGCAATGGTTTATCAAGCCTTTGAATACATGTTCTCAAGGAACATAATTTAAAATAAAATAAAAATTACACCATAACAGAAAAGAAACTGTAGCAGTCTACAGAAGAAAGAAAAACAAAGAAAAAATTATCCAATACATACATTTCAACTGCATGAATTGGGGATGAAGACCTCAACCTCAATGCTGATATTGAAGAGGTAAGAATGAACATTTTCATTTTTCAATAAATGTAGGTCTAACTGTGCTCAAACGCCTATCCATATCCACTCTTCGGAGTTTTTTCCTTGAAAATTTTTTTTCCACATCAACTGTAAATTCAAAAGTATACGACTTCTTTGTCTGTTTAAAAACCCTGGTGTGATAAAATCATAACACAACACAGTCATTGCTCCTCTGTGGCATACCTCTACAACACCCCACGGCTTGCACTGGACATTATCTACACTATAGTGTAACTCAAACTGTATTTATCATTTCTTTCTTCATTGATGCTACACAGCACAACTAGAGGGAACAAACAGCTAAAATAAACTACCCTCAGCACAGCCGTGCCATACAATCATGGGAACGAATCATATTTAATACACAACCTAAAATCAGTTTAAATCTGCATAATTATTATATCCTCACGGGGACATATTTTTTTCTTCAACAAAGATGTTTTTCACCTAAAATGTAAAACCAAAAGTATGACTTGACCGTCAGTTAAAACAAGAAGGGCAAAGCCCATACGACTCACATGCTTGACCTCGACCTTTAGGGTAACTAAACCTAGCAATGACATCATACACTAAGAACTGCTTTACACATTTTTCCTACCAAAATACATGTGACCTTGACCCAAGGTCAAGGTCATCCAAGGTCATGCAACACAAAGCTGTTAATTCAAGACATAGGAAGTACAATGGTGCTTATTGGCTCTTTCTACCATGAGATATGGTCACTTTTAGTGGTTCACTACCTTATTTTGGTCACATTTCATAAGGGTCAAAGTGACCTTGACCTTGATCATATGTGACCAAATGTGTCTCATGATGAAAGCATAACATGTGCCCCACATAATTTTTAAGTTTGAAACAGTTATCTTCCATAGTTCAGGGTCAAGGTCACTTCAAAATATGTATACAATCCAACTTTGAAGAGCTCCTGTGACCTTGACCTTGAAGCAAGGTAAACCAAACTGGTATCAAAAGATGGGGCTTACTTTGCCCTATATATCATATGTAGGTGAGGTATTCAATCTCAAAAACTTCAGAGAAAATGTGAAAAATGTGAAAAATAGCTGTTTTTTAGGCAACATTTATGGCCCCTGCGACCTTGACCTTGAAGCAAGGTCAAGATGCTATGTATGTTTTTTGGGGCCTTGTCATCATACACCATCTTGCCAAATTTGGTACTGATAGACTGAATAGTGTCCAAGAAATATCCAACGTTAAAGTTTTCCGGACGGACGGACGGACGACTCGGGTGAGTACATAGACTCACTTTTGCTTCGCATGTGAGTCAAAAAACTGGTGTGCTAAAAGCAAAATTTAAGTATTAAAACAGTCATTGCTGGCGTCTCTCTCTCTCTAGAACACTGGCCTGCACTGGATATCATCAACACCGTTACTGTGTTTATTATTTCTATCTGCTACACAGCACACAACTCAAGGGAATAAACAGAACAAGAGGGAACAAACAGCAAATTAAACTACCCCCAGCACCGCTTTTCCATAAAATCCTGTGAAACCAGAATGAAAACACAACATCAAATCAGTCTAAATGTATTTGAGCAATTCTCTGGAGATTCAAAAAACTGGACAGAATTCACAACAGCTCAAAAATCAGCAAATTGCACCAAGTCGTCTTCAGGTTTATCTTGATGTACCCCCTTCGCTAAGAATTCACCACAAGTCTTGCCAAAGACACGAGCACATCTTGGGTGGGTCAAAACGTTACCTCCAGGCGGATCAACCATGTTCATTACGTTGACAGCGTACTTGCTGGGCTCTCCGAGGAACTCGTACTCTTTCCGTTTGTAGCCATGCGGTTTGTCGTCAAGGATGATCACTTCAGCAAGGTCAAAGCAGGCCTGCAGGTTCAAACGCCTTAGCTTGGGGGCCCACAATTTGACTCGCACCAAGGTATCGGAACGGTAAAAATCCACTGACTCACAGTTGGGCAATACCAGTGTGAGATACTTGTTGCGCATGTGCAGCCCCCACAGCTTGTAGGAGGTGAAGTTGCTCAGCTTGGTCGAGCGACTGACAGACTTGCCAAAACCCCTCGGGTCATCTGCACCGACATGCTGGAAGTTGATGGTCTCCAGAAGGGGCAAGTCAAAGTCAAAGCCCTCAATATTGCCAATCATGTTGTTCATGTAGAGGTGTTTCAGCTTGGGGTAGTCCTTGGCCTGGAAGTTGAAGGCCTTGACAGCCTGAAAGTAGACCGCAAGGGACTCCAGGTTGGGAAAGGATACAGCACCAAAATCAATGGCAGGTGGGTCGTCGTCCTCATATTCTGCCTCAGTGCCAATGGACAGTGCTGTAGCGTTCTTGCCTCTCTCAGATGCTGCCAGTTCCTCCAGATCTGGCTGGGTCAGCACCGACTCAAATTTAACCCTCTGCTCCTCCGATATGGTTTCACAAATTCTGAAAACAGACAAGTTCACGGACATCAGGGATGCTCCCATATCTTTCCATCCGTCTTTGTCCCACTTGTAAAAATAATCACACTTCCGGATAATGAAATAAAGACCAGGCTAGCTTCCTCATTCTGAGATCAACTAAAACATTAATCTGAGAATACCACCCGCGACTGTTTACAAAAGGATTTCTCTACCACACACACGATAAGATTCACACAAGCACCTGCACTTGGTAAATTTTCTGATTTATCAAAGTAATTTACCTGTACGGATCGATGGACTGATACATACAGCCTTTCTCTCTCTCCAACACACACACACAATCACTCATTCACAATGGAGTGAAAACACATGTCAATTTGTCATTTTCATTATTTTTAATGCAAATCTGAAACAACTATGTAGAATACGGGATTCTGGATAAGCTCATAGCTGCCAACTTTCTGACAATGAAATTCCTGTGGGGGTCCGGGGGCCGAGGTAGTCCCCTGGTGGGGTCCACGGGCGATGCCCCTGGTGGGGGTCAGGGGGCAACGGCCCCTGAAGCTGAAGATGTTTTGTAAATGAAGGTGCCAAAATTGCTTTTTTTCTGGTATATTATGATCAAAATTGACATTCATTTAACAAATGAAATAACACAGAGACGTGATCTTTGGCGTCTGTTTCACAGCAGTAGCAGTCGACTGCTTCACATTGCCGCAATGCTTGGCGGAGGCAGCATGGAGCTCGATGTCCTTTTTCCCACCATGTCCGATGCTGATGTCACATCGACAAGGTTTACAGAATGCGTAGTGTTCCCCCTTATCTGACTTGTCGATAAAGTCATAGTTCGCCTTGTACTGTGGTAAAAACCTCACTTTAGCCTTTGTTTTTTTGTCTTTTGGTGTTGTTTTTGGCGGCATGTTGGAAGGCAAAACCGGAAAGATCGAGGCACAACTTATTTTCCGCACATGCGCACACCAACGTGGCTGGTCTCGGTTAACCAGAGCGTCTTTTCACCGGTTTGTTCCCCCAAAAAGAGGCCGCTTACACAAAGTATTTTAGAAATTTCGATTTTCGGGAAAATCGAACACATTTCGGGATTTCGTGACAGATTTAAAAAATCGGGAGATTCCCGAAAAATTCGGGAGGGTTGGCAGCTATGTAAGCTGTTCAAGGGCACTTATGCACTATATTCAATTTTCAATACACGACTCAAAATGCTTGGAATAAATCAAAAAGAATAAAATACAAGAATATAGAGTTCAGAAAAGAAGAAAACAAAGTTGAAAAATTGAGAGAAAAAGTGTTACCAAAGTCTTGCAATTTACGGGACTTGAACTCGAGACTGCCGGTACTGAGGGCAAACGTACTACCACCTTGCCAACCAAGCACACGACACCCAGGCGTCAAAATTGGAAGTTAAACTGCAAACATACCTTACACGCGAGTTCTCAAGCACGTGTCGACTCGTCGGTTTTTGAGTTTCCCCATTTGTATTTATGCAGGCTAAGGACAACACACTGACACAACAAGGATTCAGACAACATAAAAAAAGTCATAACAAAAGTTGGTGTATCTGGCCACAGGTGTGACAAATGTTTATTAAAATTAATTTCATGAAAATTGTTCCCATCCAAACATTATTTTCATGTCAAATTCATTAAAGCAAAACCATGCATGTAGATACGATCATTCTCGTTAAACAAAGGAATGGTAAATGACGCTATCTCAGACAGCTGAGCGGTCACTGATTGGTCTACTTAAAGGCACAGTAAGCCGCCCGTAAACCATCACAGATACGGTCAGGCTTTTACACACAGTACAAACACCCTTTCATTTAAACACTCACCGATTGAGAGCATCCTAGGTGCCCTCCGTAAAGAGCGAACAATTTTCAAAGAATTTATTTTTGTGTGGTTTATCTTACCCCTGAGCCATCGTGAACCCGTGTGATCCAGTTTCCCTTTTTCACAATGTAGTTGTCAGTTAGTCATTTGAATGCGACTCGATGTGAGCTTATTTACTGTTATGCACGAAACAAACGGCTGTGGTTCACAAGAACTCTAGCGATGGCATTTGACTGTTGAGAGGAACGGCGATATGCATAAACCGTCGTCTGCTCCTACCCTTGCGTGACCCTGCTTCCGGGCTTTTCTTTTTTCAAACTTTCACAACTTCGAATTGTACTGATCTTGTCTTGATGAAAAAAGAATTCTTTTATGATTAAAGAATGTTTGTGTAACAAGCTGTCAATTTATTATTTAGATTTTAAAAGTTAGGTCTAGCGCAAAAACGCACCACGGTCCAAAAACATTTTGATAATCATCGATTCACGGCTATCGCCAGTTTACATCAATAGAATGAGACCCGAAGGGAAGTAACTCACGTTTGACCTGAGTTCAGGATGGGTCCAAAAAGTGTTCGAGACAATCTGCAAAATTAATTCTTTAAAAATTGCTCGCTCTTTACGTAGGGCACCTAGGATGTTCCCGTTTGTTGAGCGTTCAAATGGAAGGGTGTTTGTACTGTGTGTAAAAGCCTGACAGTATCTGTGATGGTTTACGGGAGGCTTACTGTCCGGGTGTGATTTCCGGTATTGAATATTCACAACAGCCGTCCAGCACCAAAACGAGGCGCCATTGTTGTAGAGGACCAAGTCCACGAAAATAAATTCTTTGAAAATTTCTCACGCTCGACAGAAAGCAGCCAGGATGTTCCCGTTCGGTGAGCGTTCAAATGGAAGTATGCTTGTACTGTATGTAGACGCTCGGGGAGCTCTGTGATGGTTTACGGGAGGCTTACTGTGCCTTTAACGTTCCTGTGGTAAGTGCCCCCTAGCGCTAAAGAGGGCTGGAAGCAGAAGAGGTTTCCCCTTCACCACATAAAGTCTACCGCGTTCCACGTCAGTATGTATAAAAATTTGTGTTTTGAACGTTTTCTTGATCTCATTATTACATGTTGTCGGGGTGTTGCCCATAGGGCATTTCACAAAAGCTGTTATCATTTTCACGAGTTTTCATTCACATCCAGCATGGAAATAAATCTCATGTTCCCCATGCAATAAATCTCCGGTTCCCGTAATTGCAGGAAGCAGGTTATACACGGATAATCATAAGCAAACCCAATAGAAACGCTCGGGGGGCATATCGACTTCAGCCTTGTTCAATAAATATGAAACAAAAGACGATTATATGCTCCCCCTCGGACCGACAAAAAAGCTGGTCTGTCAACAACCCATCAAACATTATCTTAAGATGTTTGATGGGTTGTTGACAGACCAGCCTTTTTGTCGGTCCGAGGGGGAGCATATCGTCTTTTGTTTAATATTAATTGACCAAGGGAAGGCCGCGGTCAATAAATATGAAACAAAAGTCGATATGACCCCCAAGGACCGACAAAAAAGCTGGTCTGTCAACAAACCACCAAACATCGTTTTTGTCATCATTTTGGTAGTGAGAAAATAAGTGCACAATCAACCCAGGGAGCCATGCTTTGAATCACGGGTTCCGTGTTGATAACCACACGAGTCCCAGTTTGATAACCACTGGCAATCAAAGCTGGCGTGTGAATGCAACTTTCTGTGTTTTTGAGTTCATTAAATGTTGGGATGAATATGTCAGGTTTGAGGATGCACAGTTCTGTAGGTTCATCTCGGTATTCCACCCCCTCGGCTTTCTGTTGTAAATAATAAGCTGAGTGATCGAATATGAAAGCTACGTTTGGTCAAAGGTCACAGAAGATTTGCGTCGTGCAGAGAAGGAAAGAATCGCATCTTGTTTCTGACTCAGTACCTCTTTGTTTTTCATTACACCTGTCATTCTGCTTGCTCGGCTTTGTTAGATGTTTGCATATCTTGTTGCCATTTTCTTTGCTTTTATTATTGTTTCTTATTTGTGCTTCGTTTATCGATACGTCTTGTGCACGGGTCAAAATGTGTGTCAGGGGTCGTTTTACTTGAACTTGACGTTCGTGTTTCTCCGAACGTCTGTGTATCGAAACACAGATACACGCACTCCATGACTCTGTAAGAAGACAAAACACATCGCTAGGTTTCATTTGTTTTTGATTAATGTATGACCTTTCATGAAGTAGTTTTGTTTTTTGTTTACTTTTGCCAGTTTGCCAGTTCGTTTTTGGAACTTTGCAAAGCAGTGTCGTGTTGTCTGTTTAGATCTGGGGAAACACCAATGAAAAGGGACGAAGAATCCCCGAGCATTTCTATTGGGTTTGCTTTTGATTTTCCATGTATAACCTGCTTCCTGCAACTATGGTAACCGGGGATTTATTGCCTGGGGAACATGAGATTTATTTCCCAGGTGCTTGTGAATGAAAACTCGTGAAAATGATGACAACTTATATTGTCATCATTTTCACGAGTTTTCATTCACAAACACCTGGGAAATAAATCTCATGTTCCCCATGCAATAAATCGAGGTGGTGAATGGGTTTGAGCTTTCAGGTGAAACGTGGATTGTCAAAGTAAAAGCCAATCAGGCTGATTGTTTGATGTGTGGAAGTGGAACCATCGCGGCTTTGGATTTGTGTTTCCGAGGACAACGATTGTAAGCATTCACTCTGAAAGACCCAATCAATGTTGATAATTACCACGGCGACTCATGTTCAATTTGCAACTTATCTCTGTAATCGCAAAATCCACAACGAAAAGTCATAAACACTTAAAAAGAAAAGAAATATGCTCAACACTAACTGAACTCACACGTATGATCGCAGCTCTGTACATTTTCAGACTGGAAGAAAAGCGTCAACAAGCTACGTTTGACGTCACATACAAGGTTGACGTGTTATCTCGAGCTACTGTGACGATGCTTTGTGGCCCGGAGTTAGATTCTAAAAATTCGTCTCCCTGTGGGTTATTGTGCATTTTGTTGCACAACCAAAACGATGACAAAAACGATGTTTGGTGGCTTGTCATCAGACCAGCATTTTGTTGTTGGTCCTCGGGGAGCATATCGCCTTTTGTCTCATATTTATCAACCGCGGCCTTCGGCCTTGGTCGATAAAGATAAAACAAAAGACGATATGGTCCCCTTGGACCAACAAAAAAGCTGGTCTGTCAACAAGCCACCAAACATCTTATAATGTTACTTAAAAAATAGAATGGGATATTCTGGGGAAATTGTCGGCTGGAAGTACTCAATAATTATGCAACTTTTAGATATTTTGATTCATTAGATCATCCAAAACGTTTGGAATGAAGAAAATGAATAAAATAAGAATTTGATTTAAAAGTTTTTAAAAAGAAAAATGTCGTCAAAGAGGATCAAACCCTGATCACCAATGTAAGGAAAAGCGATCGGGCACTTTACCAACAGAGCTATTCTGTCGCACGGTTACTGAGGGAGATTTTAACTTCAAATATGACACTTTTCTCAAGCGTGGGGACCAGTTTTAACTCGACTTGAGTTTTCGAGTCTCTGTCCGTTCGTATTTGTGTACTGTTCTCTTTAATTATCTGTTCGAGGCAAGTTAAGTTAATAACTGACCCTTATATGCTCCCGTTCACTTCATATAAGATTGGAAAGCAAAATCAAATAGCGTTAATTTCAAGCGTGACGGCCATTATGTTGTTGTCTGGCTCCAAAATGCATTGACCAATGACCGAAAGGCGCCGACGTCACGACATGAAAGGATTTCCCTACCCAGAATCCTACATGTACAATTCTCCATAAAATACAACAGATTTTGTTGGGGAGGACGATGGACTATGGACGGTTTATTGTATAAAGGGAAGCAAGCAGTTAAAAATGGGCGTCGACAGAGATAATGAACAGTGATATCAACTTGTAGTTTTCATTCACTATCGCCACAGATTAAATGCTGTTTCTCTTCCACAACTGAAAACATTCCTTCCCCATTGTCCTTTTTCAAGTGTGGAACCCAGAAGCAGTCATGCTGAAACTTGAACCCAGAAATCTTTTTCTCTTCGACAAAAGGATTCCAAAAGCAAAATTAGAAGATCAGCAGCTGGTGGCTTTAGTGCCCTGTATATATGCGTTCTAATTCAGAGAATGTATAATATTAAATGTTCATATGTGTGTGCATTCGCACGCACGTTTTTGGAAATAAGTGCATGGCTCCATGCTGCAGATAAGTGTGTGCGCGCATGTGAGGGTTCAACTAAAGAGGGACAGCTTGATCATCAGGCTACATGGAGGCTGCTGA
This sequence comes from Littorina saxatilis, assembly GCF_037325665.1. Classification (NCBI taxonomy): domain Eukaryota; kingdom Metazoa; phylum Mollusca; class Gastropoda; order Littorinimorpha; family Littorinidae; genus Littorina; species Littorina saxatilis. The sequence goes on along the minus strand of NC_090245.1, from coordinate 32,798,480 downwards.
GCCATTACTTCCCTTACTGTACAGCTTTCCTCTGTTATTTAAGTTGTTAGACAACTACCACTGCTTAGCTTGCACCACTTGAGGAAGATAAGAAAAGAACTTATTATCGTGTGTATGAATTGCAAACAGACAAACCATGATTTTGTTTTCAAGTTTATACATGTATTCAAATAAAACAGTACAAAAGGGTAAATAAATTCCTGAGAAAAAAAATCACCCTTATCTCCATTATTTTACTGCCAAGCATAAATACCTCATTTTAACAACTGCAACCATACAATGACTGAATGAGTCATAGTCATACCATAGAAATTCATCAAAGATTCAGGCATAACTCTTCCACATCTAAAGCTTTAACACAGAGGACTTCCATATAATTACAATTTATTAAAAAGAAAAAGAACAAAATCTGCCACTTCTGTAATAAATGTAATCACAACACAATAAAACTCTGCTCACCCATACTTAAAAAATTAAACTTACATTTACATTTTACAGCTTCCTTATGTTTCATCAATCTTCATATATCTATCTATATCCGGCTTGTGTGTGTATGTCTGTCTGTTCGCTATGCACGGCCAAAGTTCTCGATGGATCTGCTTCAAATTTGGTGGGCATATTCAGGTAGAAACCGGACACAATCTGGTCGATGAAAATGTTCAACACGTACTCTCAGCGCGCAGCGCTGAACCGATTTTGGTTTTTATGGTTTTTCTGTACATCCATTCCCAGTAACTCTTCCTTATCTTCTCCAGTGTTTTGCGCGTTTATCTCCCTTCGTGTGGCGTCAATCGCGTACGGTGCGAACAGACAGAAAGACACACACACGCAAGCCGGATATAGATAGATAGATAGAAGATTGATGAAACATAAGGAAGCTGTAAAATGTAAATGTAAGTTTAAATTTTTAAGTATGGGTGAGCAGAGTTTTATTGTGTTGTGATTACATTTATTACCAGGCATGAAAACTGAACAAACAAAAAATACTGAAAACAAAATTCGAAGGCGCGTAGCGCCAAGTTTCGCAGGCGCGTAGCGCCAAGTTTCGCAGGCGCGAAGCGCCAAGACTTCTAGGGGGGTCCGGGGGCATCCCCCCCCGGAAATTTTTTTGTTCAAGGGTGCAATTTGGTGCAATCTGGGGCTATCTGAGCCTTAAAATTGGATTCAAACATGGCCCCAAAACTATTTTACTATAACAATGACTAGGAAAAAAAAAAAAAAAAAAAAAAAAAATATATATAAATAAAAAAAAATAAAAAAAAGGAAAACTACTGAAAATAAAACAAAATACGGTTTATTTTTTTCAAAAATACGGAAAATACGGAGAATTTTCATGTCTGATTACAGAAGTGGCAGATTTTGTTCTTTTTCTTTTTAATAAATTGTAATTATATGGAAGTCCTCTGTGTTAAAGCTTTAGATGTGGAAGAGTTATGCCTGAATCTTTGATGAATTTCTATGGTATGACTCATTCGGCTCTACTTCTTCCCGACGAGGCCGGGTATCCCGGCGAAGCCGGTACCCGGTGAAGCCGGTAATCATCTCGTTTAAAATATATATGTACAACTACAAGTTCAAACAGGGTTATTCACTGTAAATTGTACAGGGCAAACTTAGAGTTAAACTATCAAAGCTCCACTCTGTCCAGCGCACTAAGGTCTCTCAAGTGACACAAAAGTCCCGTGAAGCAATGTAAAAACATTTAGTCAATCTGTCGGCCTGCAAGTGAAACTAGAAGATCAACACTAAAAAAACAGCAAACACCAAGACTACATGTACTAATCAAGGCTTCGCTAGCCTAATCCCGAAGACTGAGAGACGGGTCCAGCTCGTCACCATGAAGCACATGAATGTAGTGCCTAATTATCCTATTTTCTTCAATTATGAGTAGATTTTCACAGTAAACATGGCAAATATCGATACAAAATAAATTCTTTGAAAAATGTCTCACTCGCAGTAGAAAGCACCCAGAATGTTCCTGAGCGGTGAGCATGCAAATGGAAGTATGTTTGCACTGTATGTAAAAGCTCGGGGAGCTCTGTGATCAGAAACAGATGGTTTACGTGAGGCAGAGTGGGCCTTTAAAATACACACACCATTTTCAGTCATTACACAGCCGTGCAGCAAAATATTGACAATGTGAAAAGCGGGGCTTGTGCAAAAATGTTATCTGTACGTAATAATATTACAATTTACATACAGATTACAGGTACATATTGTTTGCATTTATAAGACATGCTTGTAATTTAATACATGTAATGATATATATAATATCATCATACTAATAATTCATGCAAAAACAGATAGTGGCAGATCAATCGATGTAAGGCCAAAAAAAAAAAAATAGTCTGTTTACGGTATCCCGACCGACCCTATTTTTTCGCGCGACCCTACACTTTTTTTGGCATTTGGGGGAGAAAAAAAAAAAGAGTCTTTTTTTAGCAAAATAACTTTGACAAGAAGGGCAAAGCCCATACGACTCACATGCTTTACACATTTTTCCTACCAAAATACATGTGACCTTGACCCAAGGTCAAGGTCATCCAAGGTCATGCAACACAAAGCTGTTAATTCAAGACATAGGAAGTACAATGGTGCTTATTGGCTCTTTCTACCATGAGATATGGTCACTTTTAGTGGTTCACTACCTTATTTTGGTCACATTTCATAATGGTCAAAGTGACCTTGACCTTGATCATATGTGACCAAATGTGTCTCATGATGAAAGCATAACATGTGCCCCACATAATTTTTAAGTTTGAAACAGTTATCTTCCATAGTTCAGGGTCAAGGTCACTTCAAAATATGTATACAATCCAACTTTGAAGAGCTCCTGTGACCTTGACCTTGAAGCAAGGTAAACCAAACTGGTATCAAAAGATGGGGCTTACTTTGCCCTATATATCATATATAGGTGAGGTATTGAATCTCAAAAACTTCAGAGAAAATGGGAAAAATGTGAAAAATAGCTGTTTTTTAGGCAACATTTATGGCCCCTGCGACCTTGACCTTGAAGCAAGGTCAAGATGCTATGTATGTTTTTTGGGGCCTTATCATACACCATCTTGCCAAATTTGGTACTGATAGACTGAATAGTGTCCAAGAAATATCCAACGTTAAGTTTTCCGGACGTCCGGACGGACGACTCGGGTGAGTACATAGACTCACTTTTGCTTCGCATGTGAGTCAAAAATGTTTTTTTGGACTTGGAGAGAAAAAAAAAATAAAAAAGTCTGTTTTTTGGCAAAATAGCTTAAAAATATGTTTTTTGGAGAAGAGAAAAAAAAATTCCGACCTACCGACCCTTTTTTTTGGCCCATGTTACCGTAAACAGACTTTTTTTGTGTGTGCCTAAAGTACGCCAAATTGTTAAAGTTACATGTGCTACTGCTATGGACAGTGAATAACTAAGTAACATTTGGACTTGTGATAGCACCAGTTATTACAGAACACTTACTGTTTTGAATTTACCTAGTTCCCAATATATGTCAGTGCTATTGAGACAATGTCTCATTTAGTGTGCATACTTTTCAGTCTCAGTATAAGTCCACACCTGGATGTATAAACTACAGGTATGCTGAGTTCACTTCTCTTCCATTGGCACATTTAACTAATTTCTGGCCTCACTCTCAGACACTGTCAGGCTTTTACACACACTACAAACACCCTTTCGTTTAAACACTTACCGCTAGAGAACATCCTAGGTGCCCTCCATAAAGAGCAGGGATGGCCAAATCTAAAAACAATAACTCGCCAGCCAGGTGAGTAACTTCATGAAAGTCACTAGCCCACTGGCCCGGTATATACCAAATCACAAAAATTATGACAGTTCGATTTCTTTGCATAATTAAAATAGTGGTGGTATCAGTTCAGAGACATCCTGCTTGCTGCCACGTGAGCAGAGAAACTTTCTTCCCTCTTTATTTTCACTGCGCTGGCTGCAAAATCCCTCACGCGGAGGTGTTTTCAGACAGGCCAGACACAGGTTGTCCCGGAGGTGGGTATGACAAACAACTAAAATATGGTCAGCGATGAATAGGCTTCCCCAGGCCTAGTTTTGCTATTTTTCTATGAAAATTGATATTCATGCAAGTTGCTCATCTGCAGTGTTCATATGACTTTAAAACCCGATAGTGCAACCAACAGTTTTGCACTTGACCAGAATTTTCACCTGCCAGCCGGGTGAGCTGCCAGACGGTTTCTACTAGCCGGCAGATTTTTTACTCAACCCTGGCGACCGTGCGGACGATTTGGCCATCCCTGTCCCTAAAGAGCGAGCATTTTTCAAAGAATTTATTTTTGTGTGGCCAGCCGGATTTACTTCAAACCAAATCGAAAGCCTCGTTTTGGCGCTAGAACTATCTTATAAAATCTATTTAGACTAAGGCCTAAAAAAAAAATAGGTGTGGTTACGGTAACCCGACCTACCCTATCTTTAGGGGCCGACCCTATAACTTTTTATTACATTTGTCAAAAAAAATAAAAATAAAAAAATAAAAAAGTGCAGAAAACGCAATGAAAGCGAAAGTGCTTGAGTAGCACACTTATTTCCCTGTCAAGTAGGTTTAATTTGTACACAATAAAAAAAAAAAGTTTAAAAAAAAAAAGTGATTGTCTGCCTTCCTACCCTATTTTTTGGGGGCTATGTTACCTTAACCACACCTATTTTTTTGGGCCTAAATAATAAATTGACAGCAAGTGAGACAAATATTCTTAAATCATAAAAGAATTCTTTTTTTTCATCAAGACAAGATCAGTATAATTCGAAGTTTTGAAAGTTTGAAAAAGGGAGCCCGGAAGCATGACACCAGGTTCTTTGAATGGTCAACCGCCACCGCTCAGTTTGTGCCACACGTAGTCCTTTGTTGCATTTTAGATTCAGAGGTACACAATAGTGTGCGAGTATTACATAGGCCTATATCTATATCTATATCCGGCTTGTGTGTGTGTCTGTCTGTCTTTCTTCGCGATGCACGGCCAAAGTTCTCGATGGATCTGCTTCAAATTTGGTGGGCATATTCAGGTAGACCCCGGACACAATCTGCTCGATGAAAATTTTCAACACGTGCTCTCAGTGCGCAGCCCTGAACCGATTTTGGTTTTTCTGTACATCCATTCCCAGTAACTCTTCCTTATCTTCTCCAGTGTTTTGCGCGTTTATCTCCCTTCCTTCGTGTGGCGTCAATCGCGTACGGTGCGCCCGGCGAAGCCGGGTATAGGTGCGGGTCCAGCGAAGCCGGGTACCCGGCGAAGCGGGTATTCATCTAGTATAATATATACAGCGAGTCGCATTGATTGATTGAAAGCACAAACTGACGACTTAATTCATCACATAAACACGTGTATGTGAAAAAGGGAAAGCGTGTCACACAGGTCCACGATAGCTCAGACGGTGATTAAACCACGAGAACTGGTGTGTGGTTTACGGAACTGGTGTGTGGTTTAAGCATGCTAAACAGCCATTCAAACGAACCGTGTCATTAAAATTTAAATGATGTTAAATGCTAGTGCAAGCGTGTTCCATAAGATTAGATTTGCTTGTTTCGTTAAAGTTTCCATCGTTCTGTAAACCTTATTTGAGGCGGAGTGATGCTTTAATGAGGAAAATGACCCAACAAATTCTTTCATTACACACACACACGCGCACGCACACACACTTTGGTGATAGCAGTAGACTGCATGCAGAGGCTGCGGCTTCAGCTAGGAGTAGGATCAATCAGTGTTGATAGTCATTTTAGTGCAAAGTGAATTGAGGTGTAATGGTCAGTCCACGAACAGAAATGCCCTTACCGACTGCCCCATCTCCCTTTCCCAAGTGACCACGAGTTCCCCATTTTTTCACCCACCCCACCCCAAACATCCCCTAATTTCCCATGCGCCCACTACTTGCACACCCATGCCACCCTTGCAGTCTTGATATTCTGCATTTTTTTCTTGCACCTACTTCTCTGCAAGTCGCGATTCTGGAGCACTCGGGTCACTAAAAAATGAAATAAATTAACGAAGTAGGCCTACTCACTTTTTTGCGTTGGCGTTGTCACCTCCGGCAGCAGCCATGTCACTAATGTCACTGGCAGGAGTTTCTTCTTTCTTCCTTTTCAGATTTTTGGCAGATGTGGCGGCTCTGGTCGCTTTCTTTGGTTTTGCGTCCATTGCCCTTAGTCTTCGGAACAACTGTAGCTGAGACAAATGCAGATAATCGCCACGTTTGGTTTGTAGAATAAGCTTCTTCTGCCGCTTTGCTGGGACTAAGCTTAGCAGACGTCAGCAGATTTTCGCGGTTTTCTGAGAGTTGCAAATCATGGGCGAGTCCACTTTGGGGGGACGAATGACAGCACACACACACCAGTCGTTGGGAAACCGGGACACATTTAAAGTGAAAAGTTCAATATTCCACAAGAGAAAAGGCTCAGGTAGAAAAATACACGATAATGGCATTAAATTGAACAAAGTGTTTAATTATGAAGTGGTATGGAGCAAGCCCTTCATCCCCTTTACTCACAAGTAGGCTTGACCAAAGTTTCCCGCGGATAGCACGTGATTTAGAGACGGATACATATTCATGAGAATGGCGTACAAGTTTCTCGTGAGTCCACAAGACATTTTATTTTGAATCACAAATACGCACAAACAGCTTATCCGAGCAATGAATGCATTAGAGATTTCAAGAACAAGACGGTCTATCACACTAGCACAGAAGCATGGCAACTGCATGTCACAAATATCAGAGAAAAACAACATGAACACTAAAGGTCTCTCACTCTCTGCCCCAACCACCCCCACCATTGCCACAATCGCACCCACCTCAGTCGGAACTAGGTCATTTGATGCGGTCAGCACTGATAACTCACTGGTGCGACTGAGATGAGCTTGTATTGCCCTCTGGCCAGGGAGGAAACAGAACCGACACACGGACATTGTGTTTAGTGTTTGATGACTTCAAGACCGTGGGAACTTGCTCCGGTACGCGGCGGCAAAAGCCGGATATTTTTGGTTAGGGGGAGGGGGTTTGGGTGACTCGAATGTTTGTGGTTATCAGGGCCGGACTAGGCGAAGAGGAGGGGGGGGGTTGCCAGTGGTGGCCCAGGGGGATGTCCCCCCTGGCGGCAGGGGCGGATCAGTTCATTTTATGGGTGGTTTTTTTTCAAAAGTATATTGTGAAGATATGGGTGTGAAGGCGCGAAGCGCCGAGCCGACGGCGCGAAGCGCCGAGCCGACGGCGCAAAGCGCCTAGCTTGCTAGGGGGGTCCGGGGGCATGCCCCCCCGGAAAATTTTGAAAAAAAGGATGCAAAATGGTGCAATCTGGTGCATTCTGAGGATGACCATTACCAGTTTCAGGCAGCAGATTTTGTCACTGATTAATACCCCAAAAATTGAAACTCAATGTAAAATAAAGAAATGCATACCTCATTCAATATTTTTATTTTTTGGCTGGGGGGGGTCCGGAAACCCTAGAACCCCCCCTCGTTGTGGGGGTCAGGGGGCGAAGCCCCCTGAAGCTGATGGGTAGGTCATATTCTGAGATAGGAAAATGGTCGCTCCTTGCATGAAACGGCATAAAATAAGCAATAATAAAAAAAAAATTAAATAAGTAAGGTACATGTTTAGGCTAGGGGGGGGGTTGCGCAACCCCCATAACCCCCCCGGTAGTCCGGCCCTGGTTATGTGTGAGAGAGAAGGGGGAAAACGTGCGCTTCTCTATGTGTGTGTCACGTGTGTGTGTGTGAGTGCGTGTGTGTCATGTGTGTCACTTGCATCAGTTAAGTTGATTATGTCGAATTGTACCACTTTTTCCATTAACATTTGGTGACTGAGCCAGCTATAAGCAAGGCTGAACTACGACTCGCATACACTGAATGCTGCTTGTTAACGCATCATGCTTGATCAACGTTCAAGTCTCCAATGCAAAGTGTATTGTTTTCTGAGCTTGTAACTTCACTGACGACGATGGGTGCAAAGATTCTCATCATGGTGCTTTTATGCCGCCCGCCCGCAATTTCTGTACCTGTCATGGCTTTGTTGAAGCTTTCTGGAATTTCTTTTTCTTTTTCTTTTTCAGTTGTGTGTGTCAAGTTGTTCATTTAAATCCAACATAGTCTATCAACACCGATGTCATTTGAATCGTCAAACGACTTCCATGATACTAGATAACGGTGATAGTATTGCGTATGGAGAGTAGCCTACATGGTACAGGGCCGTAGCAGCCCTACCGGCCACTCCGGCCATGGCCGGACCAGTTTTTTGTTAAAAAAAAAAAATCGTCTTCATAAGCTTCAGCGCTGTGTTAGGAGGAAGGAGGGGTCGTGACTTAGATCGCACAATGACGTTTTGCACTGAAGAGACATCTGAGTTATCTACCTTAGTTCACGTTTTTCGTTTCCCGGGAAAAGTACCTTTTTATTTTTTTTATGGCCGGACCACTTTTAGGAGCTGTGCTACGTCACTGTGGTAACATGTACTCGGGGGTCGGCCCGCTATTGCGCGGGCTATTGCGCGAATCTTTAGGGTTAGGGTTAGGGTTAGGGTTAGATTCGCGCAATAGCGGCCCCGCGCAATAGCGGCCCAGCCCCCATGTACTTATACGTTGTTCTCAGTTGTTGCTGTTCAGTGTTGTTGTGTATGCCGGAATGACAGGCACCAGAAACAAGTTAATTATTTATTCATATCTTCATGAGAGAGAAAAAGGTAGAACAACATGCGTGACTGAGCCGCTGAAATGATGTTTATAGTGTCAAGTAACCTGACAAAAACACTGATTAACATGGCTTATTGTTTTCATTGTGAACTTCATCAGTGATTGTCACTTTACAAAGGACTGATTAGGAATCAAACAAAGTTTGAACAAAAAGTATGTCTTTTCGTTTGCACTGCGATACTACAAAAGACAATTTTGCATTTATAATCCATGATCCAATTGACTACAGGTGGCAGTTGTACGAGTTCATTACTCCGCGTTTCAGTGGTTTCGGGTGCATGTGATCACAAGGATTTATATATATGTATCTTCTTTTGTGTGTGTGTGTGTGTCTGTGTGTTTGTCTGTCTGTCTGTGTGTCTGTCTGTATATGTGTGTCTTTGTCGGTGTGTCTGTGGTTGTCTGTGTGTGTGTGTGTGTGTGTGTGTGTGTGTGTGTGTGGTTGTCTGTGTGTGTGTGTGTGTGTGTGTCTGTGTCTGTGTGTGTGTGTGTGTGTGTGTGTGTGTGTGTGTGTAAGAGGGAAAATCTCGATTCCACTGACACAAATAGCTGCAATTATAGTTATTGAATCACTGACGAAACACAAGTCCACTCAAACTGAGATTAACAGAAATTTTATTTTGCCTTACATTTGGAAATCCTAAATACTGATGAGTTAATAAGCATATTTGGCATAGTATTCAAATCCACTTCTGACAGAATTCTCTCTCTCTCTCTCTCTTTCTCTCTCTCTCTCTCTCTCTCTCTCTCTCTTTCTCTCTCTCTCTCTCTTTCTCACCCACACACACGCACCCACACAGAAATCAGGGGACACCATTCAGACTAAAGATGGTTCCAGGCCGCCTTATTCTTGGGAACACTCAGGGATTAGTTAGTAGTGTGGGTCTGCAGCGTCAAAGGCACAGTTGTTCATTAACTTCAGCATTACCAGCTATTACGTACATGTACAAAATACTTTGCATGCATATCAAACACACTCTAAATCCATACCAAGAGAATTTTGAGGGAAATAACGAACATCACATTCACAGTGCACTTTGTTTCATTACATTTAGTCAAGTTTTGACTAAATGTTTTAACATAGAGGGGGGAATCGAGACGAGGGTCGTGGTGTGTGTGTGTGTGTGTGTGCGTGTGTGTGTGTATGTAGAGCGATTCAGACTAATGTACTGGACCGATATTTATGAAATTTGACTTGAGAGTTCCTGGGAATGATATCCCCGGACGTTTTTGTCTTTTTTTCGATAAATGTCTTTAATGACGTCATATCCGGCTTTTTGTAAAAGTTGAGGCGGCACTGTCACACCCTCATTTTTCAATCAAATTGATTGAAATTTTGGCCAAGCAACCTTCGACGAAGGCCGGACTTCGGTATTGCATTTCAGCATGGTGGCTTAAAAATTAATTAATGACTTTGGTCATTAAAAATCTGAAAATTGTAAAAAACAAATTTTTTTTATAAAACGATCCACATTTACGTTCATCTTATTCTTCATCATTTTCTGATTCCAAAAACATATAAATATGTTATATTTGGATTAAAAACAAGCTCTGAAAATTAAAAACATAAATTAAATTTCCGAAATCGTTTTAAAAACTATTTCATCTTATTCCTTGTCGGTTCCTGATTCCAAAAACATATAGATATGATATGTTTGGATTAAAAACACGCTCAGAAAGTTAAAACGAAGAGAGGTACAGTAAAGCGTGCTATGAAGCACAGCGCAACTGCTACAGCGCCAAACAGGCTCGTCACTTTCACTAGCGGCGGACTACGTTCAGTTTCATTCTGTAAGTTCCACAGCTTGACTAAATGTAGTAATTTCGCCTTACGCGACTTGTTTTTAAAAGTAGCTACACCTACGAAGTATCCCCGATGGCTCAACTGGCACCTCATATTTGCATGTGCCTTATTAACATATTATTACTCTTTTTAACTGAAACCAATCGAATTTATTTCTGATTTGACTCATGATTGATGAGTTACTATGGAAATCCTGATTTCAGGGACATGACACTGAGAGTGACGAGTTCTCAGTGTGATTTGTTTTTCAATTATTAAATTGTCCTCATTTCACTCTGTACTCCAAGACGAGTGTATACAAAATTGTGCGACAGACTGTATTTACTTTTGAATTAATTTGAAGTAAGAATAATGATAATATCAAAAGGAAGGCAGTGTGCAATTTAAAACATAAGGACATAGCCTAGCGACCATTTAGAAAATCTTCACGCGTCTAGCGGTGCGCTGAAACAGAGAGTCTGCTATCTCTTCCTCTCCCAGCCCAGCTTCGAAATGGTCCATGGACTAGACAAACGGGCACTGTGACAAGTTAATTATAACCTCTTCAAAATGTCTGGACTGTTTCTACAACGAGGAACACTGGTTACAAAATATTCACACTGACAACCACCTTTGACAATGAATCAGAAAGGATGGACAACCATAGCACTGCTTACTTCCCCTGCAATTGCGTATAATGAGGATGAAAACTTAGTCCATGTTCAACACTTGTTGACTTTATTTAAGCTTACAATGTGAGGGCAATTTCAAATGCATTTAATACATGTTTATAACTGTCCAAATGAGATTCATGTAGTTCATACCATTAGTGAAACTACGAATTTGATGCACGTTTATTTTATGAGTTTACAACTGTTTTGATTTGTTTTGTGATTGTTTTATTCTTCTTTTCTTTTCTTCTAATGCCAGTCAACCTGTACGATTATATCGAACTGATAAGAATATTCCTTCCTTTATATTTCTGCCAAAATGTTCATATAAAAGTAGCAGATATTTTCTTTGTTCCCTATCTATACCAGGAATAGTAAGAGTAATCTCACGAGGCATATATTCAATGAAGCCTCAGGGAGTTGCATCATTTCCATAGAGCAATGACAGTGACATCATATCTCCACAAATCAGCCTTGGCTCACACTGCCCAGAATGTTCATAATTCTTCTACAATCTCATTGATTGGTGGATGTCCAGGGTATATCTTGATAAATATATGCATGCAAACAATATGTAAAAATATTCACTGCATGAGATACACACGTAAAACATCAGCAAAATATAGCAAACATGCACACAGACGCATTATACACTTCATTAAAATGCATGCAGTTATTCACACAATGAGAAATATAATCAACCTCAGTAAATTCACAAAACATCATTCAAACAAATATACATTTATAGATATTTTGTTTTTAAGGACACTTACACATATACAATAGGCCTACTATGCTGTTGAGCTTTATGACATGTTAACCGTAGTACATTGTCATAAATATGCACCTGAATTATTTTAATATGTAGGCTTATATTCCTCTCCTATACGTCAAAAGCAGAAATCTAAAATTTTACAAAAACAAAACAAAATCTCAGAGTGGTTTTACATATCAACTCTAAAACATTAAAACAGTTTTCTGTACTCTCCATCTTACTGGTAACTTAGAAGATGACAACAAAAAGGAAAAACAATTACAAAAATATAACAAAACTTCAATGGTAACAGAACACACACACACCATGTACATGTAAATAAAGTTCTAAAAGCAAAAACAAACTGGGGAGAGTACAGGTTCACTAAAAAGAACTATAAAATCAATGGCAAAGAAAATGTATGAGATCATGTAAAATGAAAAAATGGTAAAAAGAAGTTATCACTACAGAGCTGGGAGTAATAAAAATAAAATATATATGAAAATCACAGTTGGAGTTATAGCACCGTACAAGAAAGAAAGTAATATAAAAAAAGGCATGTACTGTATTGATACTATTCCATTTGTACTCATAGTGAGCAGGGCCGGACTACTGGGGGGGGGGGGGGGGGGGGGGGTTATGGGGGTTGCGCAACCCCCCCCCCCCTAGCCCAAACATGTACCTCACTTATTTGAAACATTTTTTATTATTGTTTATTTTATGCCGTTTCATGCAAGGAGCGACCATTTTCCTATCTCAGAATATGACCTACCCATCGGCTTCAGGGAGCTCTGCCCCCTGACCCCCACAAGGGGCTCTGCCCCTTGACCCCGCCAGGGGGAACATCCCCCTGGACCACCACTGGCAACCCCCCCCCCCCTCCCCTCCTCTTAGCCTAGTCTGGCCCTGGTGAGGTCATAATATTTTGAATACAGCAAATCTGATAATGCGCGGGATTATACAATCATTGCTGTCCAATGTTGTTTTTAAATTAATGTTGTTGATCAGTTTGTATAAATGATGCGTGTGTTGGTGTATATGGCTGGATTGAAATGTTTTTTAACCGCAATGTCATCCCAACCTTGGGCAATTAAAGATTCTGTATTCTGTATTCTGTAACAAGGACAATGCAAGTTCACTACATTTCTGAAAGTTGCAGAGTTGTATATATATAGTACAGTAATACCTGTCGTAAACGGACACCCTTTGGACCAACCAAAACTGTACCTATACATTGCAGGTATCTTTTCACAGTATTTTGGTAAAGTTATTTTACAAAGGAACAACAGAGCGTTCGAGGGACCTCGCAGTACCACTTTGACCACAAGGTAAATCGTACTCTGTCCATCATTCACTTCTGCATTCATTAATATTTTGGGTGACAGTAGCCTAAATTGCAGCATTATAAATCTACTAGCGCAAAACAGAGCAGTCACATACTTTTTTGGGACAAGCTGCTAGATAAATACTGTTGAATTAATTGTACTTAGTGAAAACGAGGTAACATCAGAATGCTAAATAAGCACTTAATGAGTAATGTTTGCTATAACCGCATAATATATGGCAAATAAATCTTTAAAAAGAAGGAGCCAACCTCCCGTCCTCCAAATAAGACACATCAAGAAAAAGGTAACAGTACAGTGTAAGAAACCTGAGTCACTGAGAAAATGAAAGCTTGATACATCGGGATGATTTGGAGAGAGAAAAGGGCATGTATTAAATACAATTTTGCCCTAGATCTCTTACAGCCTTGCCACTTTAACTATTCATCTGGGCTCATAAGATAACACGTCCAGTCGGTAGCAGGACATTTTTTCTGACGTCTTTAATTCTCTCCTGCGATATAAAATGACACAGAGCGCGAACAGTAGCAACTAGATTAAATAAATATAACTCATTTCTTTGCAACCCACTTGGTCGTTTGGGGATGAACGTGTTCTAAACTTGTCTTAATGTGGTGATTTAGAACGTTGTCATTTTTCCCGAAGGTGTGTTTTCATTCCGATCTAAATAAACAAAGTGTGTTCAAAGGAACATACACACCTCGTATCAATTCATTTTGTAATATTACCACACAAAATAAGTTGCTTAGTTTTGCTGTCCACTCTGTATCAAAATGTTACAATTCTTTCTTCATGCAAAACTGTTTGCGTTCTGAAACGTCCTGTTGCAGCCTGTTGTTGGTATGCACAAAATGTAAGGTTTCTTTTTGTGTTGAGTGTTGGTTTCATTCTTTTGTCATTGATTCAGCATATTCTGCATTGTAATATATACGCTGTTCTTTTCGGATGCCACCTCGTCCCTAAATCCTGAGTTCTCCTCCACAGTGTAGGCCTCTCCAAGAAAGTCACAATGGGCTGTGTGGACATAGTCATAATGATTTTATTTGATGATAATCATGCTGAACTTCGTTTGATGACAATTCACAGAATGTATAGCTTTATGGTGGTGGCTGTGTTGGGGCGGAGGAGTGGGGGTGGGGGGATGGGATGGGGAGACAGAGCAAGGGAAAGAACTGCAAAGAGAACAGGGACTATACAGCAGTGAGTTGTTCGGTGGCGCCATCATCCTTGCCAGCAGGTTCTGTAGTTGGGTGGTACACGCCGTCTGGGTTTGCTCCGATCACGGGACACTGCAACATAGATTAGATTATTTTATCAAAAATAAAGCATGGCTTTCAATGTGCTTTTTTTTCAAAGAGAGAAGAGAGACTAGTGTTCGCTAGATTCTACAGAAGTTTGGCCCCCTTTTTCTATTTCAACAGCCATGACAAACAGAAATCTCTGATTGCGGTGTGTGCTCTTGTGAGCTTCCTTTCACTTAACATTCCCGTCTATTCCTTTCAAATTTCTCTGGTATTTCGTCAAATCCTGCATTTCGTCTTACTAGGCCCCCTACATTCAATCCTGTCTGTAACGACCACCCAAGGGACCAGCCAAACATGGCCCTAACAGAGAGGTAGTCGTTTTGGAAAGGGAATTTCTATACTGAGGAAATAACCTTGTCCGGGATCCGATGGGGTGGTCGTAATAGTCACGTGGTAATTAGTAAGAAGTGGTCGCCATGGTACGTTCAGCTGTATTTCATCTGATGTCAACTTACCTCATTCAGATTTTTACAGCGTGCTTAACCGTGCGGAGGAAAGGAGAAGAGGTGCAGCGGAAGGAAAAGAGAGAGCAGAAGAAGAAACAAGTCGCGTAAGGCGAAATTACTACATTTAGTCAAGCTGTGGAACTCACAGAATGAAACTGAACGCACTGCATTTTTTCACAATGACCGTAGTGCGCCGCTTGTGCATAACGGAGTGAAACTGATGAGCCTGTTCAGCGCGGTAGTGGTTTCGCTGTGCTGCATAGCACGCTTTTCTGTACCTCTCTTCGTTTTAATTTTCTGAGCGTGATTTTAATCCAAACATATCATATCTACAGCATATGTTTTTGGAATCAGGAATCGACGAGGAATAAGATGAAATTGTTTTTAAATCGATTTCGGAAATTTAATTTTGATCATAATTTTTATATTTTTAATTTTCAGAGCTTGTTTTTAATTCAAATATAACATATTTATATGTTTTTGGAATCAGGAAATGATGTAAAATAAGATGAATGTAAATTTGAATCGTTTTATATAAAAAAAAATGTATTACAATTTTCAGATTTTTAATGACCAAAGTCATTAATTAATTTTTAAGCCACCAAGCTGAAATGCAATACCGAAGTCCGGCCTTCGTCGAAGATTGCTTTACAAAAAGTTCAATCAATTTGATTGAAAAATGAGGGTGTGACAGTGCCGCCTCAACTTTTACAAAAAGCCGGATATGACGTCATCAAAAGTATTTATCGAAAAAAACCACGTCCGGGGATATCATTCCCAGGAACTCTCATGTCAAATTTCATAAAGATCGGTCCAGTAGTTTGGTCTGAATCGCTCTACACACACACACACACGCACACACACACACACACACACACACACACACACACACACCACGACCCTCGTCTCGATTCCCCCTCTATGTTAAAACATTTTGTCAAAACTTGACTAAATGTAAAAATGAGAAGGATGGGGAAAAGGATGACGAAAACATGACAAGGAGACAGGAGGAGTGCAGAGGAGTAGCAGAAAGAGACTCGAAGGGGGAGTACAAGAGGGGGGGGGGGGGGAAGGAGGAGGAGCAAGAGGAGAAAAAAGGATGACGAAGACAGGACAAGAAGGCCTGAGCAGAGGAGTGGGAGAAGAAGAAGGGGACAGGCGGTCGAAAAGAAGAACTTGAGTAGGAGGAGATGATGAGAAGAAGAGGAACAGGAAGACTGAAAGAAGAATAGAAAGGAGAGGAGGAGAAGAATATAGCCATGAAGAATAATTCATTGGAGGAGGAGGATGACAAGAGAAGGTAGAAGACAGTAAGAAGAGAAAGAGAATAGAAGAGGAAGAGGAGAAGAAGAATAGATAGAAGAGAAAAAAATGCTAAAAAAAAGAAGGAAGAGGAAAGGAAGAAAATACAAGAGGAAGAGGAGAAGAAGAATAGATCGGAGACAGAATCAAGTCGCGTAAGGCGAAAATACAACATTTAGTCAAGTAGCTGTCGAACTCACAGAATGAAACTGAACGCAATGCCATTTTTCAGCAAGACCGTATACTCGTAGCATCGTCAGTCCACCGCTCATGGCAAAGGCAGTGAAATTGACAAGAAGAGCGGGGTAGCAGTTGCGCTAAGAAGGATAGCACGCTTTTCTGTACCTCTCTTTGTTTTAACTTTCTGAGCGTGTTTTTAATCCAAACATATCATATCTATATGTTTTTGGAATCAGGAACCGACAAGGAATAAGATGAATGTGTTTTTAAATTGATTTCGACAATTTAATTTTGATAATAATTTTAATAATTTTTATATTTTTAATTTTCAGAGCTTGTTTTTAATCCAAATATAACATATTTATATGTTTTTGGAATGAGAAAATGATGGAGAATAAGATGAACGTAAATTTGGATCGTTTTATACATTTTTATTTTGTTTTACAATTTTCAGATTTTTAATGACCAAAGTCATTAATTAATTTTTAAGCCACCAAGCTGAAATGCAATACCGAAGTCCGGGCTTCGTCGAAGATTGCTTGACCAAAATTTCAATCAATTTGGGGCGGGGATATAGCTCAGTTGGTAGCGCGCTGGATTTGTATTCAGTTGGCCGCTGTCAGCGCGAGTTCGATCCCAGGTTCGGCGGAAATTTATTTCACAGAGTCAACTTTGTGTGCAGACTCTCTTCGGTGTCCGAACCACCCCCCGTGTATACTACATTGGGTGTGCACGTTAAAGATCCCACGATTGACAAAAGGGTCTTTCCTGGCAAAATTGCTTAGGCACAGTTAATAATTGTCTACCATACCCGTGTGACTTGGAATAAGGCCGTGAAAGGTAAATATGCGCCGACATGGCTGCAATTACTGGCCGTATAAAATTTCATCTCACACGGCATCACTGCAGAGCGCCTAGAACTGTACCCACGGAATATGCGCGATATAAGACTCATTGATTGATTGAAAAATGAGGGCGTGACAGTGCTGCCTCAACTTTCACGAAAAGCCGGATATGACGTCATCAAAGACATTTATCAAAAAAATGAAAAAAACATTCGGGGATTTCATACCCAGGAACTCTCATGTCAAATTTCATAAAGATCGGTCCAGTAGTTTAGTCTGAATCGCTCTACACACACACACACACACACACACACACACACACACACACACACACACACACACACACACACACCACGACCCTCGTCTCGATTCCCCCCTCTACGTTAAAACATTTAGTCAAAACTTGACTAAATGTAAAAACAACCAGTTGGAGCAAAACACAAGTCAACCGTGATCAACCTTCTACCTTCCCGACTACTCACCTTTTTACGGAATTTAATTTTATCCCTGTAGCAGTACAACACTGCTCCGCCGACAATGAGCAAGAAGACGATGCTAGTGATGATGACAGCGGCGACGACATCACCCACGGTCAAGAGACAGTCGTCGGAAAAGTCGCCGCAGTTGTCGTATTTGTCGCACTTCAACCGCTGGTCAATACAGCGACCGTTCTCACAGCTAAATTCTCCAGTCTGGCAAGAACCTGTGTAACATATGTTGATAACGTTACAAATATGATATTACTAATATAACATTTGCGGTGCAGCAATACAAGTTTTCATACTAACAGAAAAATTCAAATTCAAACACTCATGTTGAATGCAGAGACCGACACATTATTTTCCAGAAGATAACAACTGGATCAAGAAATCACAACCTACTTAGACACATTTTGAGGAAGTTTCAGTTACCTTGAGTAATCTTTGATTTTGTTTTTGAAATAGTGATGTTTGTCCGTTGTTGTTGTTGTTGTTGTTGTTGTTGTTGTTGTTGTTGTTGTTGTTGTTGTTGTTGTTGTTGTTTCAGGTTTTTTTGTTTAGATGTCTGAGGTTGTTCAACATTTTGGGCATTGTGAGAGGTTTATGAACCAAAAGCTTCCCCGTTTCTTTATGTCGCCCAGGTACCCCAACACTCACCCTTTTATTACACCCCCAGTATAGGGGTGTGTATAGGATTCGGTCGATGTGTTTGTTTGTTTGTTTGTGTGTTTGTGTTCGCATATAGATCTCAAGAATGAACGGACCGATCGTCACCAAACTTGGTGAACAGGTTCTATACATTCCTGAGACGGTCCTTACAAAAATTGGGACCAGTCAAACACACGGTTAGGGAGTTATTGGTGGATTAAGATTCTACAAGGACTTATAGAGGGACATATTAATGGTCAAAGGGAAATAACCTTCTCAGTTGGTGGCAGTGAGAATGGTAAGGACGGGGGTGTTTTTCCTACCTCGGAGGAATTTCTTGTTTATTTTTATTTTTTGGTAATGGTATCCCAAATTCAAGGAAGTTCTTGCAAGATACCCAACCGTGGAAGGGTGTTGAAACTGATTGATTCTGTAAGCTATAGAAAAATTACCATTGGCTGTATGCTAGGAGTATATATGGCATAATGAATTCTTGTTCTTGTTCTTGTTTTTGTTCTGCTTGATCTTCAGCTTTATTTTCATGTTCAAAGGAAACGGAGAGTTAATTTGAACACCGTTCTTGAATGTCACGTCATATTTGTGTTCAGTGGTGGGTTAGACATGCAACAGGGCCAGCGGTCCCACGGAGGACAGAAGAAACGCTTCAAAGACACTCTCAAAGCCTCACTGAAAGCGTTTTCCATCAACCCCGACACGTGGGAGAAATCTGCACTGGATCGTGCCACCTGGCGCTCCTCCATCCACAAAGGCGCCAAGATGTGCGAGGCCAGCAGAACCACCGCCGCTGAATTGATGAGACAGACCCGAAAAGCCCGTGCCATCAACCCTCCTGGAGACGTCCCACTCGTCCCTTGTCCCTTTTGTGTCCGAACCTTCCGTGCCAGGATCGGCCTTGTCAGCCATCTACGCACACACAGAAATAGCCAGCCCCAGCAACCCCCGGATGACTAGAGTGGTCCTCGTCGAATCGACGGACGAACAACACACACACACACACATGTATCGTATAAAGACCAACCTTCATGGAATGAAGTGAAGACAGCAGAGAAGCCGGCGCCCTCCTCGATCTGGTTGCTGTCAAAGTGTAGCGTCAGACCTCGCCGTGATGACGTGATGGCTGCAGGCTTCTTTTGGCCGCACAGCTTCGCGTCCATATCTGAAACCGCCATTTTGTTTCACAGATTTTTTTTAATTTAATCCCTGTTTAAAACTGGTTTTTTTATTTTTTTTATTTTTTATTATGACTTAATCCACTTTCTTTTTTTGCAAAAGTTAATAATTGTCTGATCTACCGATTTTGCTCATCAGAACAGAAACAGGTTAACGTAAAACACGAACAAGGTACAGCTATTAGTTAGTGCGACAGTCGTTGATGATTGTAATGCATGTTGTTGCTGTGATTTTTTTTCCACAAAAACTAATCACTTTTCGTCGTCTTCTTCTTCTTCTTCTTCTTCTTCGTTCATGGGCTGAAACTCCCTCGTACACTCGTGGGGTGTTTTTTTGCATTAGTGGGTTTTTACGTGTATTACCCTTTTTTTCCACGCCATTTAGGCAGCCATACGCTTTTCAATTCGTCAGACAAAGACACAGACGGGAAAATAGACAAAGAAAATGAGTGAGTAAGTTAATGAGAGACTGAGTGATGAAGGGATTATAGACAGTTGGTTGTTTAGTGTGTTTGTTTTGTTTTGTTTTTTATTCTTTATTCGTTCATTCATTCGATCGTTAAATAGATGGATGCAGTGAACAGTGCACAACAATGGTAATACTGGTAATGTCCACCCAGATTGTTTTGGTACAACCACATATTCTTCCACTCACTTCACCGTCTTCTTTCTGACACCGCCATGCCAAACTAACTTGTTTAATTTTGTTCTATGTCATGTTTTATACGTGTTGTCACATACACACCACAAACAAATTTCTCTGTTGAGATAATAAAGTCTTCTATATGGTCTATATCCTATATTATCACCAGTGCTGGACTGATTGTGTAACCTCTGCGAACGCCAAGAAGAAGAAGAAGAAGTCTATATCCTATAACTGCCCTCAACCACTCACTGTCAGTGTAATAAGTCTTGTTGAGGTCTCCTTCCAGCACAGCCAGGTAATCCGAGCAGTACCCAAAGCGTCCCTCAGCGATGTCGATCCACTCCATCACCAGCGTCAGTCGGTGCATAGGGGGCGCTCTCACGGCGAACGTGCAGCTCATGTGAGGTCGGTATATCCCCAATTCCGTCAGACGGACGTGAACCATACTGAGTCCGTTGTATTCAAGGTCTATCAGGTCATCGCAGTAGTCCTCCATGACATCTGTATGGAAAAAAATTGGGGAAATGTATTAAACTAATATACAAAAACTAAGTAACGATATCTTGTTATAACTGGTCATGTACCGTATACTAAATTCCCAGTTCCGTCACTGAGACGTACGTGAACCATACTAAGCCCCTTGTATTTTATTACTGAGGTCACCGTAATACTTCTCCGGTATCTGTAAGAAACAAATTGTGACAAAATATATTAAACTAATAAACAAAAACATATGTAACAATATCTTGCTATAACTGGTCATGTAACTTAAGGTCGGTATATCCCCAGTTCCGTCAGACGGACGTGAACCTTACTGAGCCCTTTGTGTTCTATTAGGTCACCGAAATACTCCTCCAGTATCTGTATGAAACAAACTGTGGGAAAATATATTAAACTAATAAACAAAAACAAGTAACAATATTACTGGTCATGTAAAGTCGGTATATATCCCAAATTCCGTCAGACGGACGTGAACCATACTGAGTCCCTTGTATTCTAGGTCTATCAGGTCACCGCAGTACTCCTCCATTATATCTGCGTAAAGAGAAATTATAAAAGACATTTGTTGATTCAGTTCTTGTGCTAACAGCTCGTGTGCACAACTCAAGATTCATGTCCGTACGTTAGTACTCCGTCAAACAAACATGAACCATGCTGAGACCCTGGAGCCGTTTTCATGGACTGACTCGCGGTGGGCAAACTGACGGTCCGACCTCCCGACTACGGTTGTTCGAACGCTGTGCTGGGGGAGGGTAGCACTGTAATCGGGCAACTCTCCTTGCGACGCAAAGAGGCACAATCGGCCGACTAAAATCTTTTTCGTGTAACCCGATTTCGTCGGATTACTGCATTTCATTAGTTGAACTGCAGTCTCAAGACCGAGGGCCCCAAAGGGTTTAAAATCGTGATCGTGATTGGCGTTTTTTTACCTTTCTGTGACCGTGATTGCCGAAATTTCCATTTCTGTGATCGTGATGGGACTTTTCCCGTGATCCGTGATGACAAAAAAATCAAGTCTCGTGATCGTGATCGTCATTTGTTTTCGTGATCGTGATGGGCATTATTGCAAAGCATTTTATTTTCAACGTACATTTTTCACAGCTGTATCACTCTATGATCCTCTATTCGTCAAGGTGTTTGTGATCGTGAAAACAAAAATCAAGGTAACTGTGATCGTGAAAGCTAAAATTTCCCTTCCCGTGATCGTGATGATACCCCCACCCCCCCCCCCCCCCCTTTGGGGCCCTCAAGACCGACTGCGTTGCTGGCCCATAAAACAAGCCCATGTAGACCTATAATTATGAGGTCACCACAATACTGCCCCATGATATATGTGTGGACAAAATCATCAAGACAAACAATGGGGCTGTATAAAGTACATTGGTATACCTTTGAGAATTAAACTTGAAGATCCATGGTGACTTTGCGGAAATAAAAGACGAGAAACTTTCTTTTACTCTTGTCTGGTCATGGTTTATTCTACACGCTCCGTAGACACACGGGGCTAGGCTGGGCTGCTAAGGCTTTATACGAAAGCGAGTGTTTCGCGCATTCAGGACCATGGTGTGAATTTATGATTGCCGTAGCATGAAGCAGTGCACACACACACACACACACACACACACACACACACACACACACACACACACACTGTGACGCACACATACCAGCACACACACACACACTGACACACAGCACACACACACTGTTACACTGACACACACACTAGCACACACACACACACGTACACACACACACACACACACACACGTACACACACACACACTAGCACATACACTGACACACACACACACCGTGGCACACACACATACACTCTGCTAGCACACACACACACACACTCCTCACACACACACACACACACACCTTGAACACACACACCTTGCACACACACACACACACACAAGACTATGATCGTCAACTGACTGAGTGAACTGTCATGTCACACTAGTCCACAAAATGTCCACATCCATGTGTCTTCCCAGTGTGTCTGAGCGTAAGAAGTCCTACATCTTTGTTGAAGAGGCAAAATGAAAAATATCATTGGACAGGAGGGGGAAAGACTCAGTGGGTAACTTGACATTTTTGCTAGCCACACACACAAGATAAAAATATCTACCACTATTAACGCGCAGTTAATTCTATTGATATGACAAGACTATTGCGTCAATGTTTGACCACATCAGGCAAAGGCGGGACCACCGTTTCAAAGTCGTCGGACCACGATTTTCACCAGGAAAATGAAATTCGGCATTGAGAAGTATTCCGTCGGCTACGGATTTAGCGGCTGACCGGCCGTCGTATAGCAGTATTGCGCTATTGAGAAAAATCAGCTAATTCTTTTCGTAAAGTGAGAAATCCCTAGATATCTCTCAGTTCCGTTGCTTAATACTTGGAAGCATGCATGTGTGACAGAATGATTATAAGTTTCTCGGTGAAGGATGAGCAATCATGACTGATAAGGCTTTGAAAAGCAAAAACGTGTAGTGCCTGAGGTGCTGAGAATTCGTCACTGAGCATATTTGTAGCAACGATTGAGAGAACTAGGACACACCAATGTGAGAAAAATGTGGCAGCACATTGTGTAACGACACACATGTGAGGCATGCTGCACGTGCACCCGCCCTCCGTGTACTTTTGACACATGCTTGGTGTAGCGCTTCTGCTTTGTCACGCCTCACTGCAGGGGCTTTGCATCATCAGTCATCACTCTCTAATAATTGTGCTGTTGGATTGTGTGCCGGCTTGCTCAGTTTTGTGGCATATGGTCATGTGCACGTGCGCGCAATCTCTGTCTCTGTGAGGCTGTCTGCCTGTCCTGTCTGCCTGCCTGTCTGTCTGTCTGTCTGTCTGTCTGTCTGCCTGTCTGTCTGTCTCTCTCTCTCTCTCTCTCTCTCTCTCTCTCTCTCTCTCTCTCTCTCTCTCTCTCTCTCTCTCTCTCTCTCTCTCTAGCTTTACATGTATATTAGCATGCGTGTATGCAATTTATGCATGGAAAAAGATACGGGATACGATTCTCTTTTTATGATTGTTGTTTTTCTACACTTGACTTGCTATTTGTTTGCTTGCTGTTGTTGTTTTTATTCAGGGCCTCATGTTCTTATTGAACGTAACTTTGCACTCATTATTATTATTAGTGTTATCATTATCATTATTATTATTTTATTGTTATTAATCTTATTATCATGAAATCATCATCATTGCCTTCATTGCTATTATCATTGTTACTTTTGCTATCTTTATACTTCATAGTTTTTATTTAGTTAATCTATAACTTTTGATTTGCTTTTGAATGTTACTTATTACCATATGTAAGTTTCGTCAAATTCGTAGTGTCCATATACTCTTTTCATTGTTGTTTTGTTCTCGTCTTTGTTTGTGTGAGCTTGGGAACGACAGTTACGGTACACATGCACTCTGGTGCATCCGTGTGAACTCGTGGTACCTCTATACTATCGGGGATCCATTAAGGTTTCCGAGACTGAGTTTTATTTCTATTGAATTGGTCTCGCGGAATAGCCGATTCTAAAATTTGCATAGGTAAAACGATTGTTTTTTTGGTACAAGCCTCTGGAGTAAATTTTGTGATTAATGTTTTTGTGAACAAGAAACAATTGACAGGTGGCTTTGTTCCATCTCCCTTTTTCCCTCCGCCGCGATGTAAAGTTGAATAGTTGAAGGTGACGTTAGGCATTAACTAAAGAAAGTGGGGCTGCCTGACACCCCTCGAGTTGAATGGGTTAATCTTGTGACACCGGTGCACAGGATGTGAACGCTAAAACTGTGCTTTTGCTTGGAATCTTTGAGGGAAAAAGACGTGTATTTGGTGCCGCGTGTTTTCAATGCCGTTGTGACATGTCTGTCACGGCCGGAAATCTTTCCGGAATGTGAGGATTCTTTTGCTGGTAGGTTAAAACAATTTTCTTTCTGTAAATGGGTAGGCGGTGAAAAGAATAGTATGCTGCTTGGGGGGAGGATTTATTTGAATGTTTAAGTAGATTGGAATGGTGGGG
The DNA here is from genome assembly GCF_037325665.1 of Littorina saxatilis. Lineage (NCBI taxonomy): Eukaryota > Metazoa > Mollusca > Gastropoda > Littorinimorpha > Littorinidae > Littorina > Littorina saxatilis. The sequence continues at coordinate 32,773,661 of NC_090245.1, read as the reverse complement.
AAGATTTTTGTGTGTGAATGCTTTAGAAGACCGTTGTTTGAGAGAACGGTATATGTATTGTAGGCATGTTATTTGGTAGGAATGATGTGTTTTGTTGTTTAATGAGTTAGCTTGTGGTAGTTGAAATTGTTGATTTGTTTACGTATGCTTACGGCGTGCATTCTGTGCTTTGCAGGATGGCCGAGTGTGCGACGGGGTTTAGTTAGGTCTTTCTTTCTAGAGGGGTTCTTTTTAGTTAGGTCTGGGTTTAGTTAGGTCTTTTTCTTTTTTTAGTGGGTCGTAGATTTGTTTTTATAGACTAGGTTTTGTTAGTGAAGAGTAATTAGATTTAGTGGAGAGATTTTGGTCAGATTTTGTTAGAGTTTTTGTAGATTTGGTTTTTTTTAAAGAATTGTTTTTTAGGTTGTTTTTTTAGATTTCGTTTGTTTTAAATTAGAGTCTCATTGTGGGTTTTTTTGGATTAAAGTTGAGAGTGAGGATTTAGAGTAGAGTGTAGTTTGGGGAAAGGATTTGGTGTGTTTTAAAGGGTATCTTTAGGGAAAGAATGTAGTTTTAGAATGAAGAGTGAGAATATTGTTTTTTTTTGAAGTTGTTTAGTCCTATACAGTGAAAGTTGTATTTGAAGATAAATCCCCGTTATCCCACATTTTCCCCATTTCATCGTATGGAATAAAAGAACCTGGGTAATATAACTTGTGTCGTCTGCTTTAGTGTTTGAGTTCAGTACGAAAGAGGAAAGTAGATTGGCACACGGTTACATTTGCAAGGACAGATTGTAAGACTAGGCAATGCCTAAAATCTCCATCCTTCTGTAATAAAGTTTAATCAATCAATCAATCAAATCTCTCTCTCTCTCTCTCTCTCTCTCTCTCTCTCTCTCTCTCTCTCTCTCTCTCTCTCTCTCTCTCTCTCTCTCTCTCTCTTCAGTGTTACTGCAGCCATACCGATATGATATTATGTACATTCACTACACCGTGTGTCAACAACCGACAAACAGACAGAGAAAAACAAAACCAAGAAACGAACGCGCCAAAGACTCAGTGTAATATTATTGCTATTTGTCTCTGAGACAGCAGTCAGTCAGTGATGGTTCTCTATCGTTGTCCGATATTCATCACTTCAGCGTTTCACTAAATATTCTCGAACACTGAGTGTATTCTGTACTATCTGGCATGGCGTTTCTAAATCGCCGAGTTTCAGTGTGTTACACGTGACACAAATCATCATCTGTAACACCGTCTGTTGTGACGCCTTTGGTGACATGGCATCAATGTTGACACGAGGAATGCACCAGCTATTTATGTATTGTAAGCACTAGTTGCATTTTGTGTTGCCACCCAGACAGATGCTTTTACAGTAGAGTCTTCAATTCATGATGGCAACCTAAACCTAGAAACGTATAACGTCAGAGAACCTCGGTGCAAATAGATGTACAATGTTTGTGTCGGTGTGTATAGCGATTATGCGCGCGTGCGCGTTTGTGATTATGTGCCTGTGTTCCTGAATTCCTGTCTGTCTGCTGATCAGGTGACTAAAGGTGCTGACTCAGCTAGTCACAGTTTCTTTTCTTTAAACCACTGATTTTACCACTTTGCCCTTTTTAAAAACAACCTTTATATTAGTGCTATAAGTGACAAAGATGCCTACACAGAGAGGAGGGTTGTCGACCTTCGCAGTGCCGTCACAACGCTGGCACTTTTGTACGTTACCGTTTCTCGGCCAAGCTCAATGGCGTAATGCAAATGAAGGTTAGTAATTAGGCCCAAGGCGTTGATTAAAGGTCTTATTTTATATTTATATATATATATATATAACTTTCAATTGTTTCTTTCACAATTTCTGATGTTTTATATATATATATATATATATATATATATGTGTGTAAACAATAATTAAAGAATTTTTTAAAAAAAGGCTTTGTTTAGGAAGGGACAGCGGATGACGCGTCGAACCAGCCGACGTCATTGGTAAGGTTCTTGTGCCCGTCTTGAGTTAAAACGTGTTACCGTAAAATGCACAACTGAGACGAAAGTCAGTCACACCCTTCTGTGTTCTCAGCTTACACGTAAGAATGTATGTCATTGTTTGTGTGACTGTCATCGTGTGTTTGTTGGGTACTTGTTGGGTTGCAACATATATGGTACCAGTGACCGAGTTGTTACGTTAGGGTATGTGTGAATATGTGTATTTGGTCGGGAGGGGCTGGAAAACTGTCGGGGAGGGGGAGGGGGGGGGCTGGAGGATACGATTCAGTAGCTATGTATTTGTACGATGATTTTTTCTGGTAAGGCAGTATTATCTAGTGTGACAGTCGTTGTTGATTGTAATGTTTTTTGTCAGTTGTTGCTGTGATTTTATTTTCACAAAGAGCATGGTCAACCCTGCTCTGTGTCGTTGTTACCACGTCAGTGTTGCGTCTCTCTCCCCCTCTCTCTCTCTCTCTCTCCCCTCTCTCTCTCTCCCTCTCTCTCTCCTCTCCCTCTCTCTCTCTCTCTCTCTCTCTCTCTCTCTCTCAAACACACACACATACATATACACACACACAAAACACACGCATACACACACACACACACACACACACACACACACACACACACTTACTCTGACACACACACACACACACACACACACACACACACACACACACACACATACCACACTACTATACCACACATTACAACACTGACTGAGATGCCTGCCGATGCCATTTACCCAAGTCGATTTGGTTCCCTGCCGAGAATCAGGCATTTTTAGTACCTTACCTGAAACCTGGCAATGCCATAGTACTCTTACAAAATAATGCAGCCGACTATACAGTACGCGTACACTGCTGATCAGATCATGTATATCAGAAAGATGCACCTTAAGTTGATGATACAGCTTAGAAACTGCATGTTTTGTTTGTAAAAAACATCGAACGCAGAAGAAGAAGAAGAAGTTTGTAAAAAAACAAACATTAAGCTTCTTGCACTTATATGCACCTGGGATGCAAGGCAATGTATTCTCAAAGTCAGCACAGTTAATCATCCCGTGCCGAGAGAACCTGACTGACTGCTCAGTTTCACATGTAGCCGATATCGGTCTCTCTCCCTGTTCTTATAGTTTCCACTCTGCCAGCAAAACGTACCTGCCCGGAATGTGTGTGAGGAAGGAAACTCCCCCACACACGTTTTTTTGAAACTGAGCAGATGGGAAGCGGCATCGAATTTACACACACCCCAATCTCGCTTGTAACGTTGTTTCTACAAGTGTAATACTTGTTTTCGTTAGAGTGACGTTTCGTTTATCTTTCAGTACACAGATGCGGGAAAACTCGTCTTCTTTTGCACGGCTATGCTACCAGATGTGCGACTTGCACCAAAAACAATGAACTTACATACTTACACGATTTGGAGTAGGCTGTTGCCAGCCGCAGTAGCATGGACGACAGTAGGAAAACACATAATTCCCACATGAAAGGCCGGCTGGACCACATTGTTGCTGCGAGGTGCGATGACCTTACTCTTTCTTCTTCGTTGCCAAGTGGTAATTATTATGATGGTAATGAAGACATGAGAAGCCAGAAAAAGAAGAAAACTTGCACACAACTTTGTGCCGGCTGCCGGTGCGATTCGGGTCTTGCTAACTTCCGAACACAGTCGCTGTCGGCGGTGCGATTTTGGGAGGAAAATGTGCCACGAAGGGACAGGCGAATGAAATCAGTTACTCTCTATATTGTAACTGTAAATCTCAAAAACTGTTGCTAAAAATATTTGACTGCTCAGCGATGCGTAAGCATTCCAAGAAAGTTGCTGAAAGAGTATTTTGTTGTTGGTTTTGTTGTGTGTGGGGAGTTCTGTTGTTGTTGTTTTTTGCGGGTGAACGAGGATGATTTTGTTAAGTTTTTTAAAAAAGTTTGGCATTTCACGTACAGAATTATGAAAAATTGCATTTGCAATGCATGTGCCTGTATTTCCAAGAGTTTACGAGCGTGCATGAAGCCAAGAGTTATTAGCATCGCTGTGATGTGCTGTGTTGAGCGAAAGGTGCTGTGTGTGTGTTGCTCCACTGCAGCAGCAAATCCAAGTTCACTTTGGTCACTGCCTCTGGTTGGTAGAACCATAGACCTATATTATTCTAAATATAGGTCCCTGGTAGGACTCACACACAGTAAAACGTATTCTTTTATGTTTGTGAGAAGATAACTCGACTCGAGTGTTAAATGCAAGTCATTCGTGAGCAGTTTTTGTAATTTATGTACGTTTTGGAAAAAGAATGTTTGATATTTGGGTAAAACTTACCGAAAACAATCACCCCAGACGGCGCAGATGTAAGGCCCGGCGCTCACCTATGTAACTTCAGCAGGACAGCACACGCACTGCAGATTATAGAGGTAAATCTTCTTTTTTTCCCCAGCCCGTCCGCTATATAGGCTACACGTTGCGTGAAAAGAAAACATGCCAAGTACAGTGACTCGTCATAATCCCTATCGCAGCATGCAGCGCCGCTGACTCTGCGCAGACCAATTTCCCCTTTACTGAACCAGAAGTGGGCGTGGCAGGTCGACAGAGGGAGGTGCAGTTTTGCGTGTGTATGTGGGCATGGGGGGGGGGGGGGGGGGTTGTAGGGTACAGTGACATTTGTGTGAGAGAGTGTGTGTGAGTGTGTGTGTGTGTGTGTCACGTGAGTGAGTGTGTGTGTGTGTGTCAGTGAGAGAGTGTGAGTGTGTGTGTGTGTGTGTGTCACGTGAGTGAGTGTGTGTGTTTGCAGTGTGCGTGTGAGGCACTGTAAATAGAGGATGATCAGAAATAACTCGGTCCAGAGTGTTTATGGGCAGTGGTAGAGTTGCTTTCACTTGTTTTCATTGAAACACTGAGGTAAGCCTACAATGTCACGTGTGCCTTGCCTCCGTGTTTCTATGGAAACAAACGTAAAAACATGGGAAAACAACCCATTAAAACCCGACTTATTTCCGGAATTCGTTTATTTGGACACAGCAAACCAGCACATACACAACTCATTCCAACTATTGGTGGACACAGCAAACCAGCACATACACAACTCATTCCAACTATTGGTGGACACAGCAAACCAGCACATACACAACTCATTCCAACTATTGGTAGACACAGAAAACTGCCAGCACATACACAACAGAACTCATTCCAACTATTGGTGGACACAGCAAACCAGCACATACACAACTCATTCCAACTATTGGTGGACACAGCAAACCAGCACATACACAACTCATTCCAACTATTGGTGGACACAGCAAACCAGCACATACACAACTCATTCCAACTATTGGTGGACACAGCAAACCAGCACATACACAACTCATTCCAACTATTGGTGGACACAGCAAACCAGCACATACACAACTCATTCCAACTATTGGTAGACACAGCAAACCAGCACATACACAACTCATTCCAACTATTGGTGGACACAGCAAACCAGCACATACACAACTCATTCCAACTATTGGTGGACACAGCAAACCAGCACATACACAACTCATTCCAACTATTGGTGGACACAGCAAACCAGCACATACACAACTCATTCCAACTATTGGTGGACACAGCAAACCAGCACATACACAACTCATTCCAACTATTGGTGGACACAGCAAACCAGCACATACACAACTCATTCCAACTATTGGTGGACACAGCAAACCAGCACATACACAACTCATTCCAACTATTGGTGGACACAGCAAACCAGCACATACACAACTCATTCCAACTATTGGTGGACACAGCAAACCAGCACATACACAACTCATTCCAACTATTGGTGGACACAGCAAACCAGCACATACACAACTCATTCCAACTATTGGTGGACACAGCAAACCAGCACATACACAACTCATTCCAACTATTGGTGGACACAGCAAACCAGCACATACACAACTCATTCCAACTATTGGTGGACACAGCAAACCAGCACATACACAACTCATTCCAACTATTGGTGGACACAGCAAACCAGCACATACACAACTCATTCCAACTATTGGTGGACACAGCAAACCAGCACATACACAACTCATTCCAACTATTGGTGGACACAGCAAACCAGCACATACACAACTCATTCCAACTATTGGTGGACACAGCAAACCAGCACATACACAACTCATTCCAACTATTGGTAGACACAGCAAACCAGCACATACACAACTCATTCCAACTATTGGTGGACACAGCAAACCAGCACATACACAACTCATTCCAACTATTGGTGGACACAGCAAACCAGCACATACACAACTCATTCCAACTATTGGTGGACACAGCAAACCAGCACATACACAACTCATTCCAACTATTGGTGGACACAGCAAACCAGCACATACACAACTCATTCCAACTATTGGTGGACACAGCAAACCAGCACATACACAACTCATTCCAACTATTGGTGGACACAGCAAACCAGCACATACACAACTCATTCCAACTATTGGTGGCAGATAATGCAATGACGGGTTGAAGAAATAATTACTAGCAGTGTATAAATATATTTCCAGACCACCACGTTATAGGATGCTTTCTTTTATTTACCACTGACAAACACAAGTTTCATACCGTCCGGATTTGAATGGATAAATGATCATTAACATTCTTGAAAGAGTAGCTGACATTACATACACATTCTCTCTCTCTCTCTCTTTCTCTTTATCTCTCTCTTTATCTCTCTCTCTCTCTCTCTCTCTCTCTCTCCCTCTCTCTCTCTCTCTCTCTCTCTCTCTCTGCACCCTCTCTCTCTCTCTCTCTCTTTCTCTCCGTCTCTCTCTCTCTCTCTCTATCTCTCTATCTATATATATATCTATCTTTCTCTCTCCCTGTCTTTCTCGCTCCACTAGCTGTTAACAATGAGTTGTAGAATTAGGAGTTGAAGAATAATTGTTTACAGGCTACAGCTTGTTAAAGGACCCTTGATGCTTGAGAATGACCGAATACAATTTGTTGTGTAGTGGGTATATTTATTTTTATTTTTTATACTTACTCTTTTTTCTTACGCCCATCACCTGCCGTCTTTTCTTCCTGAGCCTGTGATCGATATAATGAAGCATAAACTTGTTAGAGTACAACTTAACCATTTTTTTTATTTGTGTTTCATGAAACAAATTGCGGCTTAAGTTTGTTTCAGCGCTTGCTTGCTGACTGGCTCGCTTGCTCGTTTGCCTGTGTCTGTTTGACGGTTGTCTTCGTCCGGTGTTTTTTACACAGGCTTTCTTGCTCTCGTTCATCGCCATGAGACCTTTATAGTTTGACGAGACTGGAGCGACTGCTGTGAAGAGACGCGCGGTCTCCATGCAGGGCGTCGTCCTGGTTACCATGGTGATGCAGGCGGTGGTAACCCGGATGTCCAGGGTACAGGTACACTACCTTCTCCTTCCGGGACTGCTGAGGGGAGGGATAACTCCTGAAGCTGATCACGTGATCGTACACATCCGGGGACTGGAGATGTTGGTCGGCGCCGGGGAGGGAGTAGGGATCGAGGGTGTGAATGGGGATCCTGCTCACCCCCTCCCCCTTCATTCCTTCCCTGAAGCTGGGGTTCCTCCCGAACATCTGGGGGGAGGAGGAGGAGGAGCCGTTATAGGGGGAAGCCATGTTGGTGAAGTTCTGGTGGTAAAGGTCAGGGTCGTTGAGGTACTTGACGCTGGAGGTCTTCCTCTTCAGTCCCCACTTCTTCTTTGGCTTCTTGGGCACGGAGTAGATGTCCTGCAGGCTGTTCTCCGAGCGGCTCTTCTTCAGCGTAGACGTAGTCAGCGGGCCGAAGTGGATCCTGGATCCCCCGTGCTTCTTGTCCGACTTGAAGGAGCTGGATGTATCGCGCTTTTTGGGCAGCGTGTCATCGTTGTGGCTGAAGTCGAGAGGCTTCTTGGTGAACGTGTCTTCGTAGGTGGAGTTGTCAGCCGCGGTGGAGTGATTGACGTTCTTCTCGTGGGAGAGTCGCGAGGACACGGTGGAGCGGGAGTCTGAGAGACCGGACTTCTTTTCCCAGGCGTCCACGTAGTGCAGGTGTTCGTCTTGCAGGACGAAGGGTGTCCCGTTGGCGTCGTGCACGACCACTCCCTGGCGCTCGCGCAACTGCCCACACACACAACGAGGCTGGGTCAGACTTCCCGGGCAAGTTCAAGGACAGCTTGTGCTGCGAGTCAGGTTACATTCATGCAGGCATTCTCTTTTCATGCAGTCTATTCATGCGTATTTCTTTTACGTGCAGGTTTTTTTTTCACAAGCAGTTCTGTAAGCAGATCAGATGTGAGGACAATGAGCTGGTACTCGTTTTCCCACAAGCTCAGAGATTATTATTTTCGTGCATTTCCATTGCGGTACAGACGATAGATCCCAGAAGCGCGCGCCCTTTCCATTTTCCAAATCACTAAGAGAGAGAGAGAGAGAGAGTTCCAGAGCGTGCACCGTTGTGCAACATGAATCTTAAACCATAGAGATGACCCAGACTACAGACAGCAAATGAGCAGACAGAAACATGTCGACAGATAGACAGACAGGCGTCGGAACAGACAGACAAGCAGGCAGGCAGGCAGGCAATCATGCACAAGAATACACAAGACGTATGCAGCATTCCTTTCTTGAGTAATAATGTTCATGCAAACAAAACATACATTAACAGCATGCAAGCAAGCCAAACTACTTTCAAACAACACATAGAGGTTTTTGTATTTTAAACTAAAGACACAGAAAAAGAATTAAAACTATAACGTAGACATCCGTCCTTCGTACAAAACCGCTGTCTCTGCATGCAGAATAATTCTTTCTTTCTTTATTTATTTGGTGTTTAACGTCGTTTTCAACCACGAAGGGTTATATCGCGACGGGCAGAATAACTATGCAGGTATTCTTCCTTAATATATTGCAGTGTACCATGTGTTAATCATTTCTGTCACAGTCACAACATTTTCAAGGAGCATAGTGAACCTGTTTCTGCCACAGAGAGCTCAAACAAGGACAAAATTAAAGGAAAAATATTCTTTCTGCCTTGCCCATGGCTGGTTTTGCGTAGCTTACTTTGGAGAAAGAACCACAACCTACCAAGGATACGACAGACCTGAACGTCTACTGGCTTTTCTGTGGGTATAAAGACTGGGTGAAGATCAGCAGAAATTGTTAGGTCTTCTCTTTGTAGAAGTTCAATCGGGAAAGTTCTGAATACTAAGTTTTCGATGAATCTGTTGAAAACACTAGGTGAAGATCAGAAGAAATTGTTAGGTCTTCTTTTTATGGAAGTACAATCAATCGGGAAAAGTTCTGAATCCTAAGTCTTCGATGAATCTGTTGAAAACACTAGGTGAAGATCAGCAGACAGTGTTATGTCTTCTCTTTATGGAAGTACAATCAATCTGGAAAAGTTCTTAATCCTAAATCTTCGATGAATCTGTTAAAAACACATATCGATTGTCCTCTACGCTTTACACTTTTAGTAACAGCGTGTTGAAGGCGTGGCGGTGGGGAAGTAGAAACCATTTTAACAGGATTACTTTGTTGTCTAGATCGTAGCCGACATTTAGCTTTTGGGTAAACAAACTTTATAGTCGAGAGATCATCTGGACGTAACTATTACAGCAAGCAAGACACACAGCAAACAACATAGGTGCATATTTGAACACAGCCAGATAGACCAAAGGATACAAAATAAATGTATGAATTAAGACCAAATAAAAGCCACGATGTCTATGTACAAGCGGATACGTTCAACATTTCAAAACTGACACAACAAGACAGCGCAACACTTTGACAAACGCATGGATGAATGTATGTACACTAAAAGAGCGAACAGCAACAGTTCTTGGCACGCAGCTTAAATGTTTATAAACGTCCTCAAAATGCCCATTTTGCGTCCGTCCACCTACAAAAGAAACAACGGACACACACGTCATTAAACAGCTGCATCAGCCACACACAAAAAGCGAACACAGAAAGCATACACCGAAAGCGTACATGGACAACACACACACACACACACGATACAAGTACGTGCAGCTATTTGTACAAGATTTGCTCATGCATCAGGAACCACTATAGACATTCTTGGTTAAAAGCAGTGAATCAGATTGCGCCTCTAATTCTCGGATAGAAGAAAAGTTGCTTCTGAGAAATGGCACTTTTTCTTCAAGAAGACAGATAGTTAGTAACGTAAAACAGGCCCCAGTTATTATCTAAACCCAGCCAGAATTATTTTTGACAGTCGTTAACTTTTATATTTCAAATCTAAACTTGATAGGCATAGCTCTTTAACGAGTCGTTAACAGAATACACATAATGTTTCTGCCAGGAATGAAATATATTTATAATTTACGAATGCTAAGAACCCGTTTAAAAGAACCAATCTGAAGCACCGTCTTTTGTTCGGGACTACATCAGCTCGCACTACTCAAAATGGTATTTAATAAGTAATTGTTGATTAAGGTTACACCATTACGTTGCTGAATTACTGAGGCTTGCTTATGTAGCTTCTTCGAATAACGTATCGTGGAAATCTTTCAAGAAAGTCATGCAGAGTAAATGCAACTTCCGGTACTATAACCCGGAAGCGGAAGTACGTCATCAGCCGGATACCTTCTCCATGCGACGCCGCTGCTGCCGACGATACCAGATGAAGGCGACGATGGCAGCGATGATAATGATGATGACGATGGCGGCGATGACGACCCCAGCGATGCCAGCAGCGTTGAGGAAACAGAGGTCCGACTCGTCGCCACAGTTGTCGTAACCGTTGCAGTAAAGATCGTCGGCGATGCAGTGAGAGTTTTTGCACTGGAATTCCCCGCCCTGACACGGTGCTGTAAAGGCCAAACATCTTGATTAGACGTTGATAAATCAGCAGATGTGCAACTGCTAGGTACTGCCATTCGTTTTTTCAATTTGCATCGTCTATTAAAATCATTTCAAATTGCACCTTCTATCAAAATCATTTCAAACTGCTTTAATTTTAAATATAAATCATTTCAAATAGTATCTTTGATCAACTTCATTTTAAATTGCACCTTCTATCAAAAATCGTTTTGATATAATTAAGTCCATGTTGCCCCTGTCATTTGTCCAAAGATATGCTAGAAGAATGTCTTATGAAGTATATTAGTGTTCGTAACTATTTGCAAAATGTATGTACGTGTCCAATTTTTTTCAACCAGGAAATCAATTGTTCTTTATCAAGAGAACGGAAATGATGTACGGTTTCATTAGAAAAGACACCCACCGCTCCCCATCCCACAGTGGGTTAATCGAGTGCACTTTCCCTCTTTCTTCCTCAAAAATATCCTAAGCAAAATGACGCATAACCTTTTCATATGTTAAAAAAACAAAAAAACAGCAAGTCATGCAGGAAAGTAGCAATGTAAGGCTGTTTGAGAACTTGACGGATGGTGATAATGATCTGAGGAACAAAGGGATGTAATCACTCTAAATGCATACGACGTGTGAAACACAAGATGAGAGTTACGCGGAACCAGTCTCCTGGCACCTGAGAGAATAAGAAGCATTGAAATGAACAAGCGAATTTGATCCTCACAGAAAAATAGCAAGGAAATGAATACCTACCCAGGTGGAAGGAGGTGAAGATGATTTCTATCTGGTCACTCAGGTAGTTCTTCTTGAAGAGTCTGACGGTGCCGTCTTGGCCCGTGGTGGTGTACACTCCGGACGGCGTCTGACCGGTGTTACACATGCGTCCTGAAACAGTACAAATACTGGGTTAATGTGCTTGTACAGCAAGCAACACTGTCTTGCCAGTAGATAGCATTTTTGTGGGTTACACAGCCCCTTTCAAAACAATATACAACACTATCTTTCAAGATAAACTTCGACAGCGTCTTAACGTAAGTTCGCCGCCTCATCATAAGATTATGATGCATGTGGTTTGGTTACAGCAATAGAGAGCATCGTACTTTAAAAATTTTTACTCCAAAACCAGTGAGCTCTATTCTAATCAGTCAAACTCATGGCTGGACCAAGGGTATGAGAGTGATGGACTATCTAAATGAGGCAGTGGTACAAGGGCTAGCTGTTGAAAGTTAGCATTTGAAGGGATAGTTTGAGTCTCTCCGTGAGAAAAAAAGCAACATTTGTCAGGTAAGAGGGAGCGGGGGTGGGGGGAGGGGTGCTCCAGAACCCAGGAACACCTGTCAGATCCAGCCCTGAAGCAATGACAACCTACAAGAAGATTTTACCGGTAAGTTCACTCCTCATCGTCTTGTCATCAAAGATCTGCAGGTGGTCCTGGTTACAGTCAAAGGGACTTTGGATATCGAACTCCCAGTCACAGAAATCACCCTATTATGAACCTTACGCCATAGAACAATGTCTTATGAGTAAGCAGGAAAAATGTCTACAGCATCTTACCCGTAAGTTCACTCCTCATCATTTTGTCATCAAAGATCTGCAGGTGGTCCTGGTTGCAGTCGAAGGGACTCTGGATGTCGAACTCCCTGAAGCGAAGGCTGAGCCTCTTGCCCTGGGGAGCCTTGAGGGAGACGAAGCAGGTCAGGTACCTCATGCCTCTCTGTGGCGGCCTCAGCAACAGACGTCCCCCTTCAATGCTCTGGATACTCAGGTCCAGTGTCGTGGAGCACCACTCATCCATGAAAACTGTGTCGGTTTGAAAGAAAAGAACGGTTACAATGGTAACACAGTCGAACCTGTGTATAACGACCATCTAAGGGGCTGTCCAGAAGTCGTCTTTATTGACAGGTGCTCGCTATCGGAAGGTTAATTATACAGAACAACTTCATCGGCGATCATTTGGGCGGTCGTTGTGCGAAGGTGGTCGTCACCGAGAGGCGGTCGCCGGACCTAGTTCGACTGTACTGATAATGGAACATTTGTATAGCGCGTCCCCAACAACTCGAGAAAGGGCTGTGCATAGCGGTTTAAAGGGGTAAGGTTGTGGCGATAGAGCATGCATAGACCTACAATTTCAGTTTACATTTCGAAAACCAAAGACTTATTACCATAAGAGACAGCATGTTTGTTTAATTCTTCTGGTTTTAAGCTTGTTCGATCATTAGTTGATTGGCTGAATATCAGGTTATTATAGAAAAACTGAATACATAGAAATAACAGGACCGTTCAACCGCTTATTGCACGGTCACTTATAACTAGTCATTTGAGTGTTTGTGTCATTATTAGTTATTAGTTTAAGTTTAAAGGAAGATCACTGCTACCGCCAACATTTCTGGGTTTCGTTTGTTAGCGGGTTAAGATCGTTGGTCTGTAATTGTCAATGTATTGAAATGGCCTATATGTATTCTGTTTTTATTCCGTGTATTTTTTATGTTGTTCTATGTTTGTTTGTTATCATCCACAAATGTGTTCATGGATGAACTTCTTCGGATTTAATCGCAAGGGAGACTTTACAACATGTCTTATTCTTTGCTTCATAATAATTCAACTTCCCCTTCATAATTACCTCCGCCCACATTGATTAATTAGTTATGGCTGCAGTCAGTCTGCTAACGTAATATTAAACAGTCATTAGAGGTCACACCGTCTGCACCTGGGCAACACCTGTTTGTGTTACGTCATTTTATTTCATCGACGTCATCTTTGACAGATGACGATGAAGACATCAAAGGGTGAGCTTTGGAATGGCGTCTTGCTGAAGCTGTGAGGATTCTATTTTTACTCACTTGTCTGGAGGTATGGTTCAGATGAAACATACTTGTAAAAAGCACGGATCATTCCTGTCTTTTGGGCTTTGAGGGCCTGTGACAGTAGCAGCTGTGCATATTATAGGATGAAAACGCCATTTGAAAATCCCTCAGTCTTAAGACCCCTCTGATTTAAGACTCTGATTTAAGACCCCTCCGTTTAAGACCTCCTCCCGGACCCTTTTCAGGCCTTCATGTTTCAGAATCTTAAACAGAATGAGGCAGAGCTACATTGGGGTGTGCACGTTAAAGATCCCACGATTGACAAAAGGGTCTTTCCTGGCAAAATTGTATAGGCATAAATAAAAATTGTCCACCAAAATACCCGTGTGACTTGGAATAACAGGCCGTAAAAAGTAAATATTCGCCGTAATGGCTTGAGATTTACTGGCCGATGTGAATGCGTGATGTATTGTGTAAAAAATTCCATCTCACACGGCAGAAATTAATATGTAAATCGCCGTGAGCTCTTGTGAGAAGGGGCGATTAGTAAATGTCCATTATTATTATTATTATTATTATTATTAATAAGAGATAATAAAAAATCTTATTGTTTCAGATTTTCTCTTCACAATGTCTGTACATTTTTTCCTTTATAAGACTCCCTCCTTTTAAAGGTTTAATTTTCTCGGATTTTTAACAGTCAAACAGTGATTTAATGATTCTGTGACTTATCTTTGAATGTTCTCACCTAAATTAAATAATGGGATGAAGCAGAAAATTTGCATATTTTCGAATTCAACTGTGTGCTTGAATCGTCTTCTTGCTTGGAACAGATCCTTAAACCACTTTATGAGAACGTTTAGGTAACAGTTCCAAACAGACTAAAGAAAACACCAATAAAAGTAATTAAAGGTTTTAAACTTACACAATCAAGCATGTTTACCTGCTCAAAGCCATGTAAACAATTCAGCAAAAGATGCTCATTGAAAGGGTAGGGTTTTTTTGTGGTGTTTGTGCGTGTGTGTGTGTGTGTGTGTGTGTGTGTGTGTGTGTGTGTGTGTGTGTGTGTGTGTGTGTGTGTGTGTGTGTGTGTGTGTGTGTGTGTAGCCTATGTTTCATTTTGCTTGACATAATTATGTCGAAGGTAAAAACAAGTTAAAAAAAAATAAAAATAATAATAAGTCCGTGTGGACTTTGAGTAAGTTACAATGACCCTTTGTGTGTGGGACGATCTGATCACTCTTTAGTTTCAGTATGCGAGTGCAAAGTATCGTGAAATATTACGGATGACAGGCGTGGCTTGGACCCCTTCATCAGCCTGTCCCTTCTTCTTGCCCATCACATCCATTAATGTTTAGATAATGAGCGACGTGCTTGGCGAGGCGTGGGTTCGCAGAGGGTCTCAGTTCAACTGGACTCTACTCTACTTTCACATTTCTTTAGGATTACGTGTTAAAATAGGCGTTAATGAGTAATTAATACGTACATATACATAAGGGGCACGATCTACCACACACACACACACACACACACACACACACATACACCACGACCCTCGTCTCGATTCCCATGTTAAAACATTTAGTCAAAACTTGACTTGAAAGGTTATGTAACTTGTTAGAAAAATGCTGCTTATTCAAGAACTTTGGCGGCACTTTGCGAATTTGATTAATTTTATTTTTCATTAAGCAATTTCACATATCAAGCATGACACAAATATAATGATATATCTCACGTAGCCGCCTATTTCCATAAAGAGCTTTTGCGTGAGAAAACACCTCTCGTTTCTGTATCCTTGATATCTATTTGTTGGATTAATTATAAGTGAATTCCAGAGATGTTCACTGCAACTGCTCAGTTAATTCCGTGCGGATTGTTATCCTCAATAATTGTTACTCCTGCTCTGGTTTTGTCAGTATTGCCGGCTACATAATCTCAGTCTACTCCTCTTTCACGGAGCACTTTACTTTAACATAAATAATTCTCTGGCGTTGGTTATATTCATCTACGATTAACCATACTGTCTGTCGTCTGAGAAGTTACGACGGATTTAAGGTCGTCTGCTTAGAATTACTCATTACTGATGACCACTCAGAGGGCAGACTAATTACCATAATCCCCCTTAATCTTCTGACCGCATTCTACCGTAATTCAGACTAGGACGACCCCTTTCGCTGTACCTTGGTTGGTTAATTGCTTGGGTGCTTGCTTTGTTTTTATCCCACTTTGCATGCACATCAAGTTGACGATATGCCCTTGTGGAGTAAAACCTTCAAAAGGCAATCTTTGTAGTTGCATACATAAGAGAGTTGGGTCTTTTTTGTTTGTGTGTGTGTTTGTTTTTGTTTTATTTGTTGTTATTGTTGGGTTTATCTTTTTTGAAAGCGGGGAGGGGTGTCAAACTCAGTTTCACTTAATTCCAGCGACCTACATCCAATGTAGCCTACCTGCTTCCAGATCTCATGAATCATAAAAACTCATTTCAGAATTGAACCATGAAAAAGATGTTGAAGTTCTTACGCAAAAAAGCTTGTTTTTAGTTTTGTAATCGCTTGAACAAAATAAACAAGGTATCTGCTGATTATCTTTGTGTTATGATTAATTCGTGAATTAAACAATGGAAGCGAAAGAAACACTCTGTGCGCTATCTTTTTGCTGTGGAGCATTTGGGACATATCCAATAATTGCCTGCAAGATAAAACTAACTTTCGCGGTGGATATCACTCGAATTTTTTAGTCCTTATTGTTTCGTTGATTTGTGTGTTGGTTCATCTCATGTCCGTTCGTATGTGATTGTGTTTGTTAGCTAGTCAGTGAGTGAGTGAGTGAGTGAGTGAGTGAGTGAGTTAGTTAGTTAGTCAGTTATGTGTAGTTTGTTTGTTTGTTTGTTTGTTTGAATCTAACGTGATAATTTGATGTGTATACACACTTATACAAACACACACACACAAAAACAATATACTCACACGTTGGCAGGTATGCACTGACCGTTGTCATCAGAGTAAACAAAATAGTGACCAGAAACTGTAGCCGAGAGATCTCCATTTCTATGCTTAGCTTCTTCAAGAAACACGAACTGTGGACAGCAAGTACACTTTCTTTCTCAATAACACTATAGAAAAGATGCAGTTGCTTTTTCTAAGTCGCTCTCATGACTTCTTCCCTGCTGAAACACAAATGTTCGCTTTCGGAGAACATCTGCATCACTCGAGCACAGATCATCGGGTAAAAGACCGTTGCTGAGAAGATTCAAGTTCAAAAAACAATGTAGTACTTGCTTAGGCCTGTTAATGTTTTGCACTTTTTCCTCCTATCTCTAAGTCACAATACTTTTTTTTTATTGAATTTAACGCACGAAAACTAACGTTTGTCTACTGGACGTCGTAGAACATAACTTTCTCTATCAGCAAGCAGACCGAAACTGAGACTTTCAAATCAGTTTCAATCCAGCGACCAGCATTTGACGGATGGTGCGACAGGAGAAGGAGGGGTGGGGGGGGGGGGGGGGGGAGGAATTGATGATGAGTTGAGGTTTTAATGATCGGCGGTCACGCCTCTTAGCAGTCGCTTGCTGCATGACTGCATCTAGGCAATGACGGTGCGAGGGGACAAAAATGCATCATGGTCGGTTGGGCGACCTAGACAGACTTGTTCGTCAGGTCTCCGTGTCGCAGTTTACTGGTTTGTTGTTGTGTTCAATGCACTCGTGGGAAGATAGGGGACCTAATGATAGCCTATCCTCCAAGCATAAACCGAACCTGTTCACGTTAAGCTGATAGTTAAGACATTCATAAACATGAGAACAGAGAAAAACAAAAATAATCAAAATCATACCCAAAAAAACGCAAACGAACAAGATGATAGACACACTTCAAACATTGCAAACACGATTTTTCCTTTCTATCTAACCATAGTCATTCTTCTTATCATAGTGTCTTCTTATCACATTGACCATTGTCTAAAATGAGGTTCCGTCAGCTTCGGTCAACACGGCCATTATTTCCCCTGTTGTCAGTGTCATCGTCGTCATTATAGTTGATGAAGTCGTAGTCGGCGGCGTCATCATCATCATCATCATCATTATCATCATCATCTCCACCACCATCATCATCATCATCATCATCATCTTCATCATCATTATCATCATCTTCTTCTTCTTCTTCTTCTTCTTCTTCGTGGTCGTTGATGAGAATGACTTGACGCAGTAGCTTCACCATTATCGGCAAAAATTAAAATTTTAAACTTCAGCTATCAAAATGCATGTCCACGCTAGTAGGCGTGGCTTTCCTTGAAAATATTTGAGCGTACACAATCATATTTCAATGCAATTGCGTTCCTATCGTTGCATCATCTTTTGTAATGTATGTTTGATGGTGTATGCTTTTAATTAAGCGTTGCTGACTATGAATGTAGATGTAAATGCTTGTATAACTGTGTTTTAATTTTAAATGTGTCAAGCGCAAAGAGCATAATTGTAAAGTTATGATGTTGCGCTATATAAATGCTCATTTATTATTATTATTATTATAGTATCTTGTGAGCCTTGTGGGTTGTGTTGAACAGTAATTGATAGAGACGTGACACGGATCTCATCACTCTCATGATGGGAGGGACAGGAGTTCTGTCCCCTGCCGCGCCTTGTGACTGATCGACCGACAGGGGGCGCTAAGCAACTCGTGACGTCACTGACGATCGCCGCGAAGATTGGATAGTTGCCTTCCATGTTGGTTTAATAAACCCATCACAATAACAGGAATGACTATTCCTTGGGAGGTACACGCTGGAGGGATGTAAAGAACCACGAACAAAGTTTATCACAAAGTTTAATTCGTAAAGAAATAAAGACCAGTGATTGTTGAATGAAACGTGTGTTGTTGTTTTAATGTACAGTATTTAGATACCTTATACTAGGCCGGCTCAAAGAGTGACATAGAAACGACTGTCTGAATCGTATCTGCAACATTAACCTCAGGGGTAAAGGTATATTTGGTCAGCATCTTCCTTATATTACAAAAGAAAGTTAACATAATGAAAGCGAAAAAAAGAATTACCCAACCATTACAATACACGTTTTATGTCTATATACAATTTTAGCACCTTCGGAATCAGTTGAAGTTTTCTGTAGTCCTGAAGTTTGGACTTTGAGCAAACTCAGATATTTCAAGAAGGACAATCTGCATCTCAGACATCTCAGTGATAGGAATATTCTGTGAAATAAATAGTAAATGAGTGAGGACATAAACAACGTGAAATTTGGTGTAGTGTGCAAGTATGAGGCGTGTTAAAGCCGTTTGAATGTTGCACAAAATGGCACATAATAATCGAAACGTTAACTCGAATGATTTTAACACAGATAGAGGACTGTCACAGAAACCAAAAGCTAACGCTTTCTATCGTGTATTGAAAGCAATGTTAACACAACTAAAATTTTAACAATATTAATTAACAATATAATATACATTAATCAAAACGTCAAAGTACATTCTATACATTAAAACAAGCTCACGCTACTCGTCATACACTGATAATACAAACGTCTAGACTGACCAGTACCAAAGATGAGTACCTGTACGTGTACTGTGAGGTCACCCGTATACATGTACTAAAAACTTGGTCCAGATTCACTACACCTGAAACTGCACCGCGTTGCAGACGATCTAATTGCAGACGACCACTTAAAGAAATAACACACACACACACACACACACACACACACACACACACACACACACACACACACACACACACACAAATACACACTCTCTCTCTCTCTCTCTCTCTCTCTCTCTCGAGTCTCTCTCTCTCTCTCCCCCCGCTCCCTTCGCTTATGTGCATTTTTCAACTGGTCAAGCTGGTCTAAGAACCATTAAAACCCAACAAACAAGGCCTCTCTATCGCGTGTGTTCCCTATCATTCTCTTGAACGTCTACAGCAGCTGCGTTCCTTTTTGGTGGAGCTGGCAGTTGCCGGCGACCTGACGTCATAGTGGCCGGGGTGTTGCGTGACGTTTGCCTGTCAGTTGAAGGAATGGTGTAAGTAATGTTGATTGACGTCAACAGGTCAGCGACACTAGGCAGAATATAGATGGACGCTGGGTTGGGTTGTATGGTTACGTATCCCGTGGTGTCCTGTACCCAGCACAAAGAGAAAGGCATTCGGGGAGAAAGAACAAACATGAAACAACAGCAGAAAATGTCGGGAAGTAGTGAAATTATAATGTTTTGAAAGCTTATTCTCTTGGTATAAGACTGAGAAAGGGAACTGCTACCTCAGCGTTATCCTCCCTCCTAACCTAACTATCCTTAGCGGGTTCTCTTTATTCAGTTATTCTGCAGAAAAACAGAAATGCTGGAGAAAAACTGTTTGTTTCCAGCTCGCAGTTCAATACATGTATTTAAAAAAACAACTCGTGTAAATCTTGTACGACACAGCAAGCCATGTATTATTCTCTATCTATGATACATATCGTCTTCGTTAAACACGCGAGTACAGTATTTTTTTGTATTTGTATAAATTATCCAGCACAAAAAAACTCACCGTTCTCCAGCTGTCATCACTGCACAGTTCATCGTCTCCCTCGTCCCTGGAGTTGCCCCTCCTCACTCTGTGCCACACCAACACCGACACCGACACCCACATCATCACCACCACCAGCACAACCACAGCGATAGCCACGCACACCACGACTTGCACGGACAGACGGCACTGGTCAGAGAAGTCGCCGCAGTGGTCAAACACGTCGTCGTCATAGGAAAGGTCTGGGTGGATGCAGTGACCGTTGTCACAGCTGAACTCGCTGTCTGTGCTTGGACCTGAAAACACATAGCCACAATAAGTCAGTCTGCTCTGCCTCTGTTAATGAGATACGATACCGACCAAATAAACCAAGACGTTTCTTTTTGACCCTCCCATCTACAAGGAAATCTATGACGTCCAAAGCGAGAAAAAAAAACCAATTGAAAACAAATTGAAGTCGGCATAAATGCGAATAATGGCGTCACGCCAGAATTCCTTACTTCTTATCTAAGTCTTCCGAGGAAATGACAATGTCGAGAATAAAGTTTGTGCAGGTGACTTCGTCATATCATGAGCAGTGGAAAAATACTCGTAAGGTCAACGCCAGGCTGTGCATGTAAAGGTATCGTGTCTCTTTAATGAGAATATACATCGACTAAACAAGCCAAGACGTCTCTTCTTGACCCTTTCTTCCAAAGAGAATTATCTGACGTCACAATAAAAAAAAGAAGCTGCGGGAAAAGGTCATGATGCAAATTATGGTGTCACGTTAAAATTCTGTCACTTCTGCATGTCTCCGGAGGACCTAAACAGAATTTTCGAGATCAAATTTTGTTTCGGTGACTTCGTCGCATCAGCAGTAAAAAATTACGTATGCGGTCACAGCCAGGCAATGCATTTATCGGTATCGTATATTATTAAGCAAAACTGCTGGCCGGATTGAACCGAAGCAGCAAACTGGAAGACCTCCTGGCAGAAATATATGCTGAATAAAAAAGTGGACATTAAAGTGAGACTGTGAACTAACAATGATCGATACAGAAACTAACTAAACTGAGTGCCGGGCAGGTTGAATCATCACTTCGCGCACACAAAAGTTGACTAAAATATCGGCCTCCGATCTCAAAAATGCACAAACCACAGACTAGGCTACCAATACCACAAAAACAAAACACAAAAGCACTTTTGAGAGTGATTTAGGTGAACGCTGAGTTTATTCACGCACACGCACACACACACACACACACACACACACACACACACACACACACACACACACACACACACACACACACACACACAGTTATTCCCCATACCACAAAACAAAATAGATGAGAAACTAATAAAACTAAACGACAATTCCATCAGTGATCATCAGATAAATAACCACTAACTGAGAAAAAACAAAACCGGACAGCTGCTTACCTGTATGAAACTGTGTCAGCATGATGTGGAATCCTTCACCGAAGAATTCCCCGTCACTGACAAATCTGATTGTGACGCTGTTTCCGCGTGACGTCATAGACATAGCTGCGTCAGGCGTGTCACGGCTGCCACACCTTGACCGCGGAGTTGTACCTGGGGGTAAAAGTAAAGAAATACAGCTTTACTGTCGCACTTGGTGGCGGCGTAGATGGTGGTACAGTGGAACCCCCTGTTGAATTAAAGACATCCACAAATGTGAGAAAATCAGGTCTGAAAAAGGAGGGAGTCTTAAATTGGGGGTACATTTTGAGGTTAGAAACAGAAATTTTGAGGAGAAAAAAATAGGGTTTTAAAAGAGAATTGAATTGAATTGGTGGGTCTTGGACATAAAAAGGGTGGGGATCCACTGGTTGGTGGGTCTTGGACATAAAAAGGGTGGGGATCCACTGATTGGTGGGTCTTGGACATAAAAAGGGTGGGGATCCACTGGTTGGTGGGTCTTGGACATAAAAAGGGTGGGGATCCACTGATTGGTGGGTCTTGGACATAAAAAGGGTGGGGATCCACTGGTTGGTGGGTCTTGGACATAAAAAGGGTGGGGATCCACTGGTTGGTGGGTCTTGGACATAAAAAGGGTGGGGATCCACTGGTTGGTGGGTTGCCTTCGTGTTTTTGTGTTTTGCTTTTGTTGCTTTTTGGTTTTTGTTTTATATTGAAAGCTTATATCATTGCTTTCTGTACTTTTTCGAAAAAGACGTCACTCGCTTTTTCGTATGGAAGGTAAACAAGGGAAAAGGCATCATCGCACAAGAAAAAGTAGAAGGCAGAGGAACCCAAAACATGAAACGAAGGTGTTACATAACGCGGCATCAATTATAAACTGGTATTAGAAAGACATTAAAAACACAGGAAAGTATCAACAACACAAATTACACAACGGCTTACATTGTCGATTCAAATAATAAGCTACTAGCATCACGCCAATACAAGACAGAAACCAAAGTCACACCTACCGTGCGTGTGGTTGTTCACATCCTCGGTGTTCATAATTTGCACAAAGTCTCCAGGACAATGGAGAAAGCTGTTGATGTTGATCCACACAAATGACGTCATCATCCGACTGCCTACGTCACCGGTGACCGTAACGTAACAGTTCATGTTTGCTCCATACTCCTCCGCCGACGTCAGTTTGAGCGAAAGGGACTTGCCGGGTTCAGCACTGAGGGACAGATGCTCTCCACAGTGTTTATCCATGTAGTCTGAAATACATATGAAGTCTGGTTTGTGATATTGTTTCACAAGCAAAAACCAAAAATATTATATTGTAAAGCCTCTCATTAATTGGGCAAAGTCCACTTCCAGACGCTAACTATAGCTCCACGAAGCTCACTGGCAGTTTGGCACTGAATTTTCGGAAAAAAAGGCTCCGCAAAATCAAGGACGATCTTGTATAAAGACACCTCTTGGACAGCATTATCTCAGTGTCAACGTCTAGACTTAAAGGCACAGTAAGCCTCCCGTAAACCATCACAGATACGAACAGCCTTTTTTTACACACAGTACAAACACCCTTTCATTTAAACACTCACCGATTGAGAACATCCTAGGAGCCCTCCGTAAAGAGCGAACAATTTTCAAAGAATTTATTTTTGCGTGGTTTATCTTACCAATGAGCCATCGTGAACCCGTGTGATCCAGTTTCCCTTTTTCACAATGTAGTCGTCAGTTAGTCATTTGAATGCGACTCAATGTGAGCTTATTTACAATAGCACGTTTTTATGCACGAAACAAACGGCTGTGGTTCACAAGAACTCTAGCGATGGCTTTTGACTGTTGAGAGGAACGGCGATATGCACTGATAAACCGTCGTCTGCTACGACCCTTGCGTGACCCTGCTTCCGGGCTTTTCTTTTTTCAAACTTTCACAACTTCGAATTGTACTGATCTTGTCTTGATGAAAAAAGAATTCTTTTATGATTAAAAAATGTTTGTGTAACAAGCTGTCAATTTATTATTTAGATTTTAAAAGTTAGGTCTAGCGCAAAAACGCACCACGGTCCAAAAACATTTCAAGTTGATAATCATCGATTCACTGCTAACGCCAGTTTACATCGATAGAATGAGACCCGAAGGGAAGTAACTCATGTTTGACCTGAGTTCAGGATGGGTCCAAAAAAGTGTTCGCCGAGACAATCTGCAAAATTAATTCTTTAAAAATTGCTCGCTCTTTACGTAGGGCACCAAGGATGTTCCCGTTTGGTGAGCGTTCAAATGGAAGGGTGTTTGTACTGTGTGTAAAAGCCTGACAGTATCTGTGATGGTTTACGGGAGGCTTACTGTCCGGGCGTGATTTCCGGTATCATGACAGCCGTCCAGCACCAAAACGAGGCGCCATTGTTGTAGAAGACCAAGTCCACGAAAATAAATTCTTTGAAAATTTCTCACGCTCGACAGAAAGCAGCCAGGATGTTCCCGTTCGGTGAGCGTTCAAATGGAAGTATGCTTGTACTGTATGTAGACGCTCGGGGAGCTCTGTGATGGTTTATGGGAGGCTTACTGTGCCTTTAACTCCTTACCCCCGTCCCCGTTTTCTGCAAATGTGAGTCTACACGACATGACTGTTGGCTTTTTGCGTCTGTGAGCTGAGTGCGTCTGATGTATACATGTATATTTCCCGCGACCGACAGGAGTCTCTTCCTGTAGGGACGTCTGTGCATAATGAAAGTTCAAGGTAAAATGCCTGCCTGCGTCAATGCACCAGTAAAGAAAAGAAGAAAAGAAAAATTACTAGTTGGAAAAAAAAGGAAATTAACAAAAATTTAAAAAAACACAGTTGAGGGAAAATAACCTGCCTTTATTAGTGCATCAAAACTATGTCGTCCTAAATTAAACACACACACACACACACACACACACACACACACACACACACACACACACACGCCCTAAAACAAACAAACACACACACACACACACAAACACAAACACACACACACACACACTCACACACAACAAATAAATCTACTCACAACTAGTAGACTGAAGCGCTGTCACAGCAGGATAGCAGAGAGCGAGGACGTGTAGAACACTAACAAACATTGTGAGATTCCTGGACCACACTGAAAACAGCCTCGGCCCGGTCTGTCACACCGCATGCACTCTGCATCGCGCCTGTCTTGAATGAAGAAAGTTACCAAAACTTAAATGACTTTGAACTTGCGGTCATGTCACTTTCTTTAATGTATCGACCTGGGAAAGAAGAGAACAGAAGCTGGCTTGTGGTTAAAAATGGGTTTGAACGTTTTGTGACTGAGGTGGGGTGAGGTTGACGGTGGGTTTGGATGGAGGGCGGGGGGGAGGGGGAAGGGGGGAGGGTCCGTGTATCAGTGTTCCTGTCTGTGTGCCAGTGCTTGCTCTCTCTCTCTCCAGTCTCTCTCTCTCTCTGGTGTGAATTTAAGTCGGGTACACAGTGCTAGCAAATTAATGTGATCTAAGTCTTTGATAGATTGTCAATTAAACCTTGATGGTTCTCTGATACGTCAAGGTTTAACTACTTGTGGGTGTCTTGGTCGTGAGTTTTGAGGGTTTTTTTTTTGGGGGGGGGGGGGTTATTCGGGGGGGGGGGGGGGATTTAATTTGAACTTTTCGCCACTGAACACGGTTGGGGGAAAGACTGTTGAAAGAGTATGCGGGCGGGGATATAGCTCAGTCGGTAGTGCGCTGGATTTGTATCCAGTTGGCCGCTGTCAGCGTGAGTTCGTCCCCACGTTCGGCGAGAGATTTATTTCTCAGAGTCAACTTTGTGTGCAGACTCTCCTCGGTGTCCGAACACCCCCGTGTGTACACGCAAGCACAAGACCAAGTGCGCACGAAAAAGATCCTGTAATCCATGTCAGAGTTCGGTGGGTTATAGAAACACAAAAATACCCAGCATGCTTCCCCCGAAAGCGGCGTATGGCTGCCTAAATGGCGGGGTAAAAACGGTCATACACGTAAAATTCCACTCGTGCAAAAAACACGTAGTGTACGTGGGAGTTTCAGCCCACGAACGCAGAAGTAGAAGAAGAAGAAGAAGAAGAAGAAAGAGTATGCCCGCGCATGAAGGGAAAGTGCAGAGCCAATTTGATGAGTGAACGCCTACAATAAGAAACAAAACAAGTCGCGTAAGGCGAAAATACAATATTTAGTCAAGTAGCTGTCGAACTCACAGAATGAAACTGAACGCAATGCAACGCAGCAAGACCGTATACTCGTAGTCCACCGCTCACGGCATAGGCAGTGAAATTGACAAGAAGAGCGGGGTAGTAGTTGCGCTAAGAAGGATAGCACGCTTTTCTGTACCTCTCTTTGTTTTAACTTTCTGAGCGTGTTTTTAATCCAAACATATCATATCTATATATTTTTGGAATCAGGAACCGACAAGGAATAAGATGAAAGTGTTTTTAAATTGATTTCGACAATTTAATTTTGATAATAATTTTTATATATTTAATTTTCAAAGCTTGTTTTTAATCCAAATATAACATATTTATATGTTTTTGGAATCAGCAAATGATGGAGAATAAGATAAACGTAAATTTGGATCGTTTTATAAATTTTTCTTTTTTTTTTACAATTTTCAGATTTTTAATGACCAAAGTCATTAATTAATTTTTAAGCCACCAAGCTGAAATGCAATACCGAACCCCGGGCTTCGTCGAAGATTACTTGACCAAAATTTCAACCAATTTGGTTGAAAAATGAGGGCGTGACAGTGCCGCCTCAACTTTCACGAAAAGCCGGATATGACGTCATCAAAGACATTTATCAAAAAAATGAAAAAAACGTTCGGGGATTTCATACCCAGGAACTCTCATGTCAAATTTCATAAAGATCGGTCCAGTAGTTTAGTCTGAATCGCTCTACACACACACACAGACACACACACACACACGCACACACGCACACACGCACACACACACGCACATACACCACGACCCTCGTTTCGATTCCCCCTCGATGTTAAAATATTTAGTCAAAACTTGACTAAATATAATGACGTACTTCGACAAATGATTACGAATGTTAAATCCGATTTTTTTTCAAGTAATGATCCGAATATACAATAATACAAAAAATATACACAAAACTAAACAAGTCGCGTAAGGCGAAAATACAATATTTAGTCAAGTAGCTGTCGAACTCACAGAATGAAACGCAATGCCATTTTACTCGTAGCATCGTCAGGCCACCGCTCATGGCAAAGGCAGTGAAATTGACAAGAAGAGCGGGGTAGTAGTTGCGCTAAGAAGGATAGCACGCTTTTCTGTACCTCTCTTTGTTTTAACTTTCTGAGCGTGTTTTTAATCCAAACATATCATATCTATATGTTTTTGGAATCAGGAACCGACAAGGAATAAGATGAAAGTGTTTTTAAATTGATTTCGACAATTTAATTTTGATAATAATTTTTATAGATTTAATTTTCAGAGCTTGTTTTTAATCCAAATATAACATATTTATATGTTTTTGGAATCAGCAAATGATGGAGAATAAGATAAACGTAAATTTGGATCGTTTTATAAATTTTTATTTTTTTTTACAATTTTCAGATTTTTAATGACCAAAGTCATTAATTAATTTTTAAGCCACCAAGCTGAAATGCAATACCGAACCCCGGGCTTCGTCGAAGATTACTTGACCAAAATTTCAACCAATTTGGTTGAAAAATGAGAGCGTGACAGTGCCGCCTCAACTTTCACGAAAAGCCGGATATGACGTCATCAAAGACATTTATCAAAAAAATGAAAAAAACGTATGGGGATATCAATCCCAGGAACTCTCATGTCAAATTTCATAAAGATCGGTCCAGTAGTTTGGTCTGAATCGCTCTACACGCACGCACGCACGCACGCACACACACACACACACATACACACACACATACACCACGACCCTCGTTTCGATTCCCCCTCGATGTTAAAATATTTAGTCAAAACTTGACTAAATATAAAAAAGACACATAATTCTTCTTACCTTTTCAAGGACTCTAGATGCGGGAGCACCCAAAAAAACGTCAGATTCCTTGCTCGGCACTGTCAAAAATGTCGACTTACTCAATCAATCAATCAATCAATGACGCTTATATCGCGCATATTCCGTGGGTACAGTTCTAGGCGCTCTGCAGTGATGCCGTGTGAGATGAAATTTTATACGGCCAGTAGATTGCAGCCATTTCGGCGCATATTTACCTTTCACGGCCTATTATTCCAAGTCACACGGGTATAGGTAGACAATTATTAACTGTGCCCAAGCAATTTTGCCAGGAAAGACCCTTTTGTCAATCGTGGGATCTTTAACGTGCACACCCAATGTAGTGTACACGGGGGGAGGGTTCGGACACCGAAGAGAGTCTGCACACAAAGTTGACTCTGAAATAAATTTCCGCCGAACCTGGGATCAAACTCACGCTGACAGCGGCCAACTGAATACAAATCCAGCGCGCTACCAACTGAGCTATATCCCCGCCACAGGGATGTACTTACTGTGTGGTCAGTACACCCCAAAACCCAACTCTAAATAGGGCAACCTACATATTTGGTGAATTAGAACTACCCCCGTTTTAGCAGTCTTTCAGTGTACCTCCAGTCGTAACTAGGCCATGTTTCTTCCAAACTGGGTCAAGCTAGGTTGCTGACAGTAAAGTGCTTAAGGGTGTCAATGCTCGGTGAAAGGGGTAGACGGGTGGACTACAGTTTTGGTCCGACAATCTGGGTGACCCTTACGCCTTAAACGTAAAAGTATACAGTGGTACCTCCCTTTAAAAAAAAACCCAAACATGTGAGAAAATCATATCCCAACATAGACGGAGTCTTAAAATTCAGGTAAATTCAAGCACACACAAAATCTGAAAAAGCTCGGTTTTACTGAAAAAATGGGGAAAGTGTTACATCGGGTGGGCGGGGTGGCAGGACTTTCACATTCTCAAAACATTCTGGATCTAGAGGGGGGGGGGGGGTCTCTGGGTTCCGGAATCCCCCCCCCCAACCCGGCAAATATGTACCTTTTTTCAGAAGGAAAGACCCAAACTACCCGTTTCAAATGCTAAAATGTTCAACAGCACCTAGGGAGGGGGGGGGGGAGGGGGGCAAAGCCTGTGCCCCTGCCATAGTTGGGGAGCCCCTCCCTCTCACACACTACGCCCTGCCCTATGTGGCGTGTCGTAACAGGGAGGTTCTACTGTACAGGCGCACTCCCCCGTAATGTGGTGGCTTCGGGGTGTTTGGGGTATAGGTACAGAGAAAGAGAGGAGAGGAGAAACAAAGTCGATTGAGAGATAGGACTCGTATACTCCGGGGGAGGTTTAACTATTTTACCGCCGACTACGGGTCATTGAATCAAAGGTAACTATTGCTGAGTTTATTTACTTATCAGTCGTCTTGCTTGCAGGTCGTTCACACTATAATATCGTCATGAGAAAAACACCAAAAAAATTCTTTGGTTTCTGAACAATCTGCCTATCTCCTTTCAGTTATAAGTTGCAAACTGCCTATCTCTAGCTGTGACAGCTGGATAAACGTGACAGAAAGAGCTGACAGCAACATTTTCAATCAGCAAAATTGCATAACAACCCACAAAGAGCTTGTGCATACTTTCACATTCTCAAAACAAGTCTTTCTGTATCATAAAGAAAAAGTGCCTAACTCAAGAAACGAGATCGGCAGTTTTGCTTACGTTACCGTGGCAATGGTTTCCGATGGTCTGAGAGTTTGTACTCTCTAACACACGATAAATACCCTTCCACTAGCTTCCCCTGTAGTTTCACTACAGAAATGCCTAACATTGAGATGTGTATTTTTCTTATGAGCGTGACGTTATATCTTCTCTCGGCATGAACCCTTCTCGCATTCCCCCTCCCCCTTTCTCGTTTCGTTGTACATTGTTTTTTCACCATATTTTTTTTCATGTCTGATTGCTGCACCCCAATCTCTTACTTTAACCAAATGTTCAGGTAAATATAGTTTCTCTGTGTGTTTGTGTGTAGATATATACTCATAGGAAAAAGTTAGGGACCACTTACGCAAACAAACACAGCTTCCAAACCACCAAACAAAATTGAATCAAATTTGTAACATGTTTAATTCATTATTTCTGCGATCCTTTTCCAAAATATGGTGACATTTCATTCACGCATTACGTGTCAACAAGCTCTGAAACAACACATGGGGGTCGAAAATAAAATTTGCAAGTTCCGAACAGCCTTCAGTAATGGGTGTGTCCGCCGCGTTCTGCGATGCCTTCTGCAGTCATGTTCCGCATCGAGTTTACCAGCTTCCTGCAGAAGACCTGAGGAATGGCCTTCCATTCGATTTGCATGAACTGAAGCAGTTGCTGCAGGTTCATTGGGGGTGGGTGGTTGTTCCTCACTCGCCTGTCCAGCTCATCCCACAGGTGCTCGATGGGGTTGAAATCAGGGCTGCAGGCCGGCCAGTTCATCCTGGTGACACCAGCCTGCTGGATGAAGTTGTTGACCAGCCTCGCTCTGTGAGGTGTCGCGTTATAATTGTCCTGGAACACAGCCTGCACACCAATCTGGTGTAGAGCGGGAAGAACCAAAGGGGCGACAATCTCATCTCTGTAGCGCTGGCCCGTCAGGTTGCCAACAATGTGGTAGAGGGGGGGTTCTGTGTCGAAAATTGAAGGCCCCCCACACCATGATGGAGCCCCCGCCGAAGGCCACTCTCTCCTGCACCAGACCGTTGTTGTACCGCTCACCCTGACGCCTCCAAACACAAGCCCGACCGTCATGATGGAGCAGATTAAAGCGGGACTCATTGCTGAACAGCACATCGGCCCATTGCTGGCGTGTCCACCTGGCATGGTTGTGACAGAACGCCAAACGAGCCTGGCGATGAGCTGCTGTCAGTCGTGGCCGTACAGCTGGACGACGTGATCGCAGGCCAACTTCGTGCAGGCGTTAGCGGATGGTTTTCGTGCTAACGTTGGTGTTTTTTGCCACCCTCAGCTGGCCCCTGATGATGTTTGCAGTGGTGCCTCGCTGCTGCAGAGCTTGTCTTCTGATGAAGCGATCTTCACGCTGTGTTGTCTTCTTAGGCCGTCCTGACCTGAGCCTCTCCAGAACGCTGTTGGTGGCCTGGAACTTCTGATGCAGCCTGACCACTTCTTCTTCAGCGTTCGACGCAGCCTGACCACGACAGAATGGGACACTCCAAGTCGTCTGCCCACTTCTCGCTTGCTTACGCCGTCTTGCAGCCATGCGATGGCCCGGGCTTTGTTGAAGGTGGTCACCTTTCGTCTGGGAGGCAAAGTGACAAGATGGTGGCTAGCGGAAAATCGCGGGGCTATAAAGCCTAACTGGTGACAACAGTTCACTCTCAACACATCCTCCCTGCACGTGCATAACGAATTTTTCATCTTTCCCGCCCAGGCTTGCCCACGCGCCAGCGTAAAAATGGTCCACTTTTTGCAGTTTGGCAGTTTCTGTCTCGTGCCCTAGCCAGGCCTCCGTGGAACCCGAGCAAGTTTCCTGCTAACACAGCATTGCTCACCCACTGGTGTGTACGGCCTGACAGCCATTTGGTTTTATTAACTAAGGAACAAGGAGTTTGGCACAGATATAGCTGTGTGTGTGTGTGTGTGCGTAGTATGGAACAGGGTCTGGCAAAGCAGAGCCAAGTAGGGAAAATCTATCATCTGTTTATCACCCTCTCAATTGTAAATACGAATACACACACACTCTCAAGCAAACACACACAGACACACTAACAAACACACACACACTAACAAACACACACACACACTAACAAACACACTCACACACTTACAAACACACACACACTAACAAACACACACACACACTAACAAACACACACACACAAACAAACACACTTCAGTGGAACCCCCCTTTAAAGACCCCGTGTTCAGAGCTTCCTCCATTTTAACCCCCTGTTTTCTTCAACTTTCTGTTCATAACTTCATAATTGACCCCAATTTGAAGACTCCCTCCTTTTAAAGACCTGCTTTTCACATATTTGTGGTGGTCTTAGAGGGGAGGTTCCACTGTAATACACACAGACACACCATGCAGACACACAGACACAGACAAACCATGCAGACACATACACACAGACAAACCATGCAGACACATACACACAGACACAGACAAACCATGCAGACACACAGACACAGACAAACCATGCAGACACATACACACAGACAAACCATGCAGACACATACACACAAACCATACAGACACATACACACAGACAAACCATGCAGACACATACACACAGACACAGACAAACCATGCAGACACATACACACAGACACAGACACACCATGCAGACACACAGACACAGACAAACCATGCAGACACATACACACAGACACAGACAAACCATGCAGACACATACACACAGACAAACCATGCAGACACATACACACAGACAAACCATGCAGACACATACACACAGACAAACCATGCAGACACATACACACAGACACAGACAAACCATGCAGACACATACACACAGACACAGACACAGCATGCAGACACATACACACAGACACAGACACACCATGCAGACACACAGACACAGACAAACCATGCAGACACATACACACAGACAAACCATGCAGACACATACACACAGACACAGACAAACCATGCAGACACATACACACAGACAAACCATGCAGACACATACACACAGACAAACCATGCAGACACATACACACAGACACAGACAAACCATGCAGACACATACACACAGACAAACCATGCAGACACATACACACAGACACAGACAAACCATGCAGACACATACACACAGACACAGACAAACCATGCAGACACACAGACACAGACACAGACAAACCATGCAGACACATACACACCAAGCATCTTCTGCACCATCACCATGCATCCACAACAAAATACAACCTCAACTCTCGTTAAAAAAAAAAGTTTAATGGATGAATTTTACAAAAGATATAGCTGCACATCACATGTTGACTACAAAACATACACACACAACATAGTACATGAATGACATTATGTGACAAATAATCATAATCATTTACATAGAATACACAGATGACAAGATCCAGCTATCAGTATCAAGGATGAATGATGATCAAATTCCAATTGTTAAAAAAAATTGTATGGACCATACCAACACAAGATATGACGGAAAAATACATGGAATATGGTCACATGGAATCGTGTACAGTATATAAAAGACAAACAATTGCTGGATAAAATGAAAATGAAAAATAAATTAAAATACTTAGAAAATCGACTGAATGTTTTTCAAATAGATCTGAAGTCCTTTCAGTGACTTTAAATTAATAGGAAAACAAAATATTGTGGAAAGTTTAAATAAGCAATCTTGAACACTTTTCTTTTTCAAATGACCAGTCACAAGGAAAAAAATGTGGACCACATCACATTAAATATGAAGAGCATTTGTGCAGCTAAGCGTAAAATATACCCAACTACGTTTTAATTCTGTGTTCATTTCAGAAAGGCATACTTTAAAATTAAAAATAAAGTAACTATGCAACATAAGCACAACTTGCATACAAACACACACATACGAACGTCTTTCTTTCAATGTAAGCTTGATCTTCAACAGAAAGATACATAACAGACCTTCTTACTCAAATGCTAAGAAAGAGAACACAAAGTTGAAATCATATTTCATCAGAAAAAGAGCTCTGCAGCAGAGACTTAGTTTTATCTTCAGGTGGTAAGCTAGTCATGGAGCTCTAGAAAGTTCTGTCTTAAAACGAACAATGAAAATTCTAGACCTTCCTACAATGTACATAAAAAAAAAGCTGACCGCATAAACTATACATACTTAGGAGTTATGAGAAAATAAACAATGTCTCTGAAAATACACAAGATATACATTGCAACTTGTGAAACAAAAACACATTGAGATTTTAACCTCTTAGAGCTCAGTCAGCTTTACGGCAAGATTTTACAAAGAATTCTTTACCAAACAGTCAATGATCATGGTGAAATTATTCTTCTACAAATCATCTTTGAGAATTCAAATGTAAACTCACTTCAAGAACCCTCCTAAAGTTAGTGTAATTCTTGACATTTTCATTTGTATTACCACCTTTAACCTTCCTCACAAAATAAAAACAAATAATGAGAACGTTAAAAGATAAATGTGTTCCACACGTCATCTTCCTTTCCCATTGGTTGACTAGATCTAAAACACATGAGGAGCGCTGTTTCCAGACAGTAAAAAAGACATTATCTACAAAAACATACTTCATCTGTGGGTAGAATTTGACACAAAACAGACAAGAATAAAAAGTTGCTTAGCAAGGAAGACTGTATTCTTGGAATCGATGCATTTTCTAAAGAACCTACTATAAACTAATACCCACGAGCACAAACTGCTGACAATTGCGCAAACGAACGTGGGGTATGCTTCGTCCTTTCTTCTAAGTCTCCATAGCACATCTTGCTTACACAGCACAAATGTATTGTTTAGTTTTTTTCCTGAGTGAGTTCTTTGCTTGGGTGGCGAAGGCAAGGGCAGTAGTGTACAGGGAGATAAAAGGGGAGGGCAAGAAATGCACCGAGTTGGAGTTCATTTTTGATATTAGCTTCTTCAAATTAAGTACATGTACTTCCTTTTCAAACAGGAAACAAAACTCACTAGCAAGAAAAGTTTCTTCTAAGTAAGCAAATTTAAAGAAGACTGCTCAAAATCAAGTAAGACATACAGATATACAAGCCTAGACATTCACTAGGCCTCCTATAATGTCTACAAATCAGTCAAAGCTAGCAGCAGGAGTAGACAACACTACAGCAGCAGACACTCACAGCAATGCTACGCAGCATACAGCAGTCACCAGAAATAGTGCACAATATTACACACACTACATGTTCCTACCTGATGCACAATATCTACAAAACTGTACAACAAAAGCTCACATTGCACTTTGTCGAAAGGAGTCAAATCCACCAGGTGGGGGCAGAAACAATAGCTGAGATATCTTTCTTTCTTTACTTGGTGTTTAACGTCGTTTTCAACCACGAAGGTTATATCGTGACGGGGAAAGGGGGGGGGGGGGGGGGGGGGGGGAGATGGGATAGAGCCACTTGTTAATTGTTTCTTGTTCACAAAAGCACTTATCAAAAAATTGCTCCAGGGGCTTGCAACGTAGTACAATATATGACCTTACTGGGAGAATGCAAGTTTCCAGTACAAAGGACTTAACATTTCTTACAGACTGCTTGACTAAAATCTTTACAAACATTGACTATATTCTAGACAAGAAACACTTAACAAGGGAAAATGGAGAAACAGAATCCGTTAGTCGCCTCTTACGACATGCTGGGGAGCGTCGGGTAAATTCTTCCCCCTAACCCGCAGGGGGTAGCTGAGATATGTTACACTGCAATGCAACATGGCAAGCGATACTGGGCCAGCGCATGCTTGGAGGAACTTTAACCCTTTATAATATTGAGTAAAGCAATTCATACGCATGTATGCCTTTTGTGGTTTGTTACATGCTTGTTTGCAAACGACTTGTCATTTAGACACCAGCAAAATTTAAAGTTATCTTAGTTATCGCAGTAATTTCATATCCTACATCAAAATGATTGGAAATCAGAGTCCTCCATGTTTTAAATATTTAAAAACCAACAACAACAAAAACAATGCAAAACACTATTTTCAGTTATTACCTAGGTATCATTTTAGGACACCGACCTTACATACTGGGTGTGAGGAGTTGACTTTTGTCAAAGTCATGAAAAGATTTACTGATGGTTTGAATCAATATTCATTAGTGTTTATTTTTCTCATTAGAACACAAACATATGACCTGGAGGTTATGAAATAAACTACACCAGCTACAGAACAAACACACTCTTTGCACAACTTGTTGTTCTCATGAAAGTGAGCATGTGGGGCCCAGGTAGCTCAGGTGGTAGAGCACTGGACTTGTGATCGAAAGGTCGCTGGTTCGAATCCGGGCTGGGACGGACACGGGTCAACCTTATGTGCAGACCCACAGACGGTATTCATCTCCCACCCCCGTGTCACCACAATGGCACGTAAAAAACTTCGGTCATTCTGTCATAAGTGCAGATGGCTGATACCACCTAAACACGCATACACTTGTGTATCTCATCTGAAGTCGGATTAAAACCTGAGAACATGCCCCTAATGGCTTTACCGTCAGGGCGTAAAACTTGAATTTCTCTCAAGTGAGCATGTGACTGTTAGCTCTTTCCACCACATTGAAAACAAAATCCCTAAAACACAAATACATGACAAAGTGAAACTTTCACTGGAATATAGATTACAGGTTGCAGCAATAATATATGCATCATTGTACACAATAAGGTTTCATGCGTTTAGCAGGAATAGCCGCGCAGTTTCCAAGGCACAGTATCCCGGCCTCTTAGTCACTTTCTAGAGTGCGGGCATATGAAATGCAAGAGGAAATAATAATATAAAACAGATTATACAAAAACATCTTACCAAACATAAAATCACATTAACAACAATACAAAGGCGTCTCCCTACTACATTTCAAAGACGACATGTTATCATATTTCTTTCTCGTACAATGAACAAACAATGACACACCAAAGTGTAAATTAAAAAAAATAAAAAAATAAAGGTGGGAAGACTGAAACTGACAGTTCAGATTTGATCTTTTCCTTGCACCGGAAAATGTTAACATTATTTTGGTTTGGAGTCCCTAGAGGGAAGGGAGGTAACCATGAATAGTTAGAACAGAGGCAGTGATTTGCTTCAAAGTTTGACAGTTTGACAATGCAACATCCATTTATTTTTAAATCCACAGCTTTTTGGTGTTTTGACAGTGTACAGTATCTATCCTTCGGTGCATAAATAGTGTTTTAACTCCTTCAAAGTTGACAGTCATTGTTTTTATACACACAAAAGCCAAAGAAGAAAAGTGACCATGATATTTGACAAGGCAACTGTTAAAATGAAAGTGCTGCATTTCAATGTCCTGGAGTGACACAGAACAGGAACATATGCAAAGCTAAATAATATAATACTATGTTCACCAGCACAACTTTGCTGCTTGTCATCTCATCATTATTGCGTACAGACCAGAGAACCCCTGTTTTGCACTTCGAGTATTCTCAAACAAACTTGGTGTATTTTCAGAAAAATTAGCGTACTCCACACAGCGTTTGAACATCCATGATTAAAACATGCCTCACGCGCGTCCGTCACACCGTTGATTAAGTTCACCTATACATTTAAAACAAATGTTTTTTTCAATGTTTACTGACAAAAACTGTTATCATGTGACAAAATACTGGATCGGCTTCGGGATGGGCGTGTGAAGAAAAGTTGTCTAGGAATTTTTTTCGTCGTATTTTTTGTCCACTGACCGTACTGATCGTATTCTCGACAATCATGCGTACAAAATACGGCGAAATCGTATGGGTTCCCAGGTCTGTGCGTAGATTCCACCCTTTCCACAGATGAAATGAACAAGCTCAAAAGTCACACACACAAATAAGTCTAAAAGAGAAAGGAAAAAAATATAACTAAAAGAGAAATGAAAGGATGCACTGAAGGGCACATTCTCTCCAAATCATCAGACAAAATTCATATGTGTGAGGGAAAATTAAGACATGAAGATGACCCTTTCAAAGTAAAATCCTTGCTAAACCTACAATCTCTGAAATGTGCGAATGACCATAAAAGTGACGATGACTTTAAAAAACTTTGATCCCAATTGGTGGCAAGTATAACTTGGTGAAGGTACACAAGAGCGACCACGCATGCACAATAAAATCTCTCTTCACTGCTCAAGAGGCACTGTAATACCACAACAGAGTTTGTCAAGACTGGCGGGTCAAGCAATGGAGTGAGCTGCGATGTCGATGTCGCTAGCCTCCTATGTGCGTATCCAAGGTGCTGGTAGTGTAGCATTGTGCTGTGGTGTAGGATGGAATACATCGTCCGCTGCGGTGACAGGCGCTTTCCTCTCTCCAGGTGTCTAGAATAATCTCTTCTTATCCTTCTTGCTACTGAAAACAGAAAAAAGGTAAAAATGAGGTTCGTCTGGAGAGAGACTACATGTTGCGTGCAATACGTGAATCAAATCTGTGATTACCAAAGAATGAACACACAGACATGTGGAAAGAATACATGGACTGGGAGTTTCACGAGCAGACGGAAGAAGATACACAAGAGAGGTTACATAAAACATGAAACATGCGAAGGACACTGCATTATTAATGCGACCTCGATTACAACATCAGTCTGCATAGCATTGTCATAAGGCCCACAAAAAAAAAGTCTGTTTACGGTAACATAGACCAAAAAAATAGGGTCGGTAGGTCGTGATATTTTTTTCTTTTTTTTTTTCCCCCAAATCACATTTGTACGTTATTTTGCCCAAAAAAACAAAATTTTTTCCCCCAAATGCCAAAAAAAAGTCTAGGGTCGCGCGAAAAAAATAGGATCGGTCGGGTTACCGTAAACAGACTATATTTTTTTTTGTGGCCTAATTGACATTTCTGACATACAAACACAGCCACATAATTATGTCGGGGAAAGTGAAAACTAGGTTGGGTTCAGATGAACGTAATCTGAGCGACAGTGGAACCCCCTTTTTTGTTTGTAAGAAAACCCTTGATTTAAGACTTCCTCCACTTTCATTCCACCCTGTTTTCTCAGACCTTATGTACATAGAGTCAGTTTATTTACAGCCAGTTTAAGACTCTCCTTTCAAGACCTGATTATCTTCATTTGTTGTTGTCTTAAAAAGGGGTTCCACTGTACCATGACAGGAAGAGAACCACATTGAGACTTGTTCAAATACACAGAGGTAATAGATTTTTCTGATGTTTAGGGTCATCATTGCGTGTGTAAATAGACAGACATCAGCATTTTTGTTTGTTAAAAGTTGTTTTTAAAATCAATTACAAATGGGAATAAACATTATTAACACCACACAAAAAACATAAATACTGGCCATTTTAATGAAAAGAAACAAACAGATCTTTCTAAGTTTGACACATTATCAAACTGCTACTCACGAAATTAAAGATGATATTTCAGAAAATAATAAACTCTAAGTATAAATACTCATAAAACTTAAAGAAAAAAATCATAACCACACATTCAAACCATTACAGTGCACTTAGTTGTAACAATGCACATGCATTGTAAAGTTTACAAACAGGTGTGTGCCTACATTAATTAAGAACAATAATGTGTGTTTAATCTAAACTGTCATCTACAGCTACATCAAACAATTAAGGTGTGTGCAAAACTCTTAATAAGAATGTGATGGTCACACGTGCTCTTCATTGAAAAACCGTACAAACGGGAAATCAAAAATTAAACAGTGTCCTGTCACAAACCTACAAATGAAATGTTTGTTAATGTTTGCCTGTGAAGAGAAGCTTGTGAGGTGCACAATCCCGAAATAAAACAGCACAAACGGGTCAATCAAAACTTGTGAACAGTGAAAGCTGCCATCAAATAGCACAGTGGTCTAAATATACAAAAAGAAGATGACCTGTGTATTATCATCTTGCTTCAGAACACCGATTCCATTCCTTTATGGCCTGAATATTTCATGACTTCCCTCATCTTGAGCATTAGTTACTGTTGCTCTCTATTAGTATCCTGACCTTTTGGTTTTGTCCTTTGTGTCCTGACCTTTCAAATGCCTGTAGATGTACTCCAAATTTATACAAATAGAAAATAAATGAACTCAGAATCAATCATCCCACCACTTAATCAATCGATAAAAACTACACAAGTTTAAAGTACACAAAAACATTTCATTTCCTTTTTTTATTTTATTTTTTTTATAAATTTGTCAACTCTTTCATCAAAAAAATATATAAGCCTTGTAGTGAGTGTCTGTCTTTAAGCATTTGTATAAGGGACAGGTTTGGAAATTAGGCTTTGCCTAAAACCTTTATCCTTTAGTAATCAAGTTTAGTTTCAGTTTCCCTAAATGAGGAGAAATCTGAGCAACAATTTCAAGGAGAAATATTCAGAAACAGGCAGGTTTTACTGTTGACAGAAAACCAACACACACAAAAACAAAAACAAATATAATAAAAGTGGTACATGTCCGCTGTGGTTGAGTCTCTCCTTCCACCATTTCCACCTGCAAGCCGACATGAGAAGGACACACGATGCACAACCAATGCAACACAGGTAACCTTACTACTAGACATGCACACATCCAGCAATCAATTGCACTAGACCAATTCCTAGAATAACTACATCAGGGTTTTTATTGGATGTGGAAGAGTTGTCTCCCTTCAAAACAGTGAGGCAAACACTCGTGGCCAGTGATCAGCGGTGGAAAGCGATCAAGGTGGCAGTGGACAATAATCTCCAAAGAGCATATTTTAGAACAAAAAGGCTGAACTTCCAGCAAACAAGGACACTGAAGCTCATTATTCACTGATGCCATCATCTTCTGTCTTCATTGATCAGTGGCATGTCTTGGCCTCACTGTTTCCAAGGGCTGCAATTCTTCCACAGCTAATATGAACCCTGACAATTATTTTCAAACATCATCCTTTGATAACAAGATTCCCAGAAAAACCCTACTTCATTGACCGCTGTGTTTAATAACCACCTTCTATCTGCTTCTGAAAATGCTATCTGCTTCTCCAAAGCAATATCCCCTACAAGCTACATGTATCTCCACTTCATACAAAGCATAGTAAAGCCATGGCTGTCGTCCACATGAAACATCAAGTTTCAGGTCATCCACAGCAGTTTCCAAGCCACTACATTCTACAAAGAACATGTGGCTCTAACATGGTGCAGTTCTCATTCCACAGCACCCATAGTTGCTACAATGGCCTCCTCAATTCAAAAACTATTTTTCAGTGAAGCCGGATGGTCCCCGAGATGATTCTACTTGTCATGAATTCTTTAGTTTCAGTGTTAAGACATCAAACAGTTCAACTGCCACTCAAGTATTTTTTCAGGCATGCCTACACTGTATAAGCCCATTTCTCTGGATAACATCATCCTTCTAGATCTTAAGACATCCGTCTTGGTAGACTGTCTCAAATTCACAGCGATGCCACGTAATCCCTATACTCATTCCTAATAGTGTGCAGAGTTCTTCAGACATTTGCCTTTAAAAGTGCTGAGAGAGACCAAACTTGACACCTCCTGTGCACAAGCTTATTTTTCAGTGATGTCAAACGGGAAAAAAGTCATGCTTATTTTGAATGTGCTTAGTTTGTTTGACAACATCCTGCATTTTAGTGTGCATCAAAGTTTCAGTTGTGGAGATCAAACTTCTGCCAGTGATGCCAGGCTACCCCCATGCTCTGCCCATTCTCAAGGTGCTAACGTCTTTTAATAGCAACTGCCATTCTAGTGTGCATTAAAGTTGCAGTTCTAGTGAGACCAAACTTGACAAAAATGGCCTCCTGCGTATTCCATTTTCCAGTGGTTTCAGACAATTCCCCAATGCCCATTCTAAATGTGCCAATTGTTCCTGCAGCAACCCGCATTTCAGTGTGTGCACGAGTGTTTTTGAAGGGTTCACACCTGCCGGAATGCTCTCCTCTACGCAAGCTACCCCCCAGCCTAAACATGTCACCCTTGGGCGACTTCTTCCCCTTGTGGTCCTCCTCAAAGGGAAACAGACTGCTGCTGAAAGAAAATGGACCATTGAAGAGACACTAAATATAACCAACAAAACATGGGACGAATTTTGTGTGTGCAGACTTATCCTTGAAGAAAAAAGCTACTGTAGAAAAAATCAATATATGTGGCGCTAACAAAACAAAACAAAAACAAAAAAATGACGCCAATAAGTTCTGGTGTGACTGTTCAGCTAATATATGGCTGCAGAACATGTTTTTACTTCACCTTTTAGTTTTACACAGCATTAATGTGATGGAGATTTTATGACGTATGAAAAGAGTAGGATACACCTACATGAAAGAAACTGAAAGGTTTGGATACACGCCTTGAAATGAGACCCATGTGGCATGCTAGTTTTATTTGCAGTATGTTCACTGGCAGAGTTCATACTTACTAACTCTAAAACACAAGGGAGGTAATCCATTTCATGCACCCAACTCTGAAAAACAATCAACCATTCAAGTCTACCAACAGGTCCATCCATATGTGCCATTTTAAAACTCTTAATCTACTTCAGGCAAAACCTCTCAAGAAGAGCTAATTTCACCTAATCCTACACAGCTCATGGGGTATGTTTCAAACCAGCGATGACACAACCATCTCAAAACTGCACTAAAATATGGCATAGCACGAAGAAAACTCCCCCCTAAAAGTCATGCTACATTTTGTTCATCCAGGAATAGGAAAAGGGTAAAAAATAAAAAATAAATCTAGCAGTTTTGGTTGAGGGAATGCCAAAATGTCCAACAATCCTGGTAGATGGAATTCTAAGATCTGAAACTAGGCTGAAGGGAAAAGCCCTACGACTACCAGTTTAAGGATGTGTTGCTTCCTGTGTAAACCATTTTGGAAATGACCACAGATCTGTCCAGGCGTTTACATGAGATGAGAGCATCCTTCCACTCAGACACGTCCCAAAAATCTACAACCATGCTGTCATTCAAAGGTGTTTTTTTCTTTTTCTTTTTTACATTTAGTCAAGTTTTGACTAAATATTTTAACGTAGAGGGGGGAATCGAGACGAGGGTCGTGGTGTATGTGTGTCTGTCTGTCTGTCTGTCTGTCTGTGTGTGTGTGTAGAGCGATTCAGACTAAACTACTGGGCCGATCTTTATGAAATTTGACATGAGAGTTCCTGGGTATGATATCCCCGGACGTTTTTTTCATTTTTTCGATAAATACCTTTGATGACGTCATATCCGGCTTTTTGTAAAAGTTGAGGCGGCACTGTCACACCCTCATTTTTCAATCAAATTGATTGAAATTTTGGCAAAGCAATCTTCGACGAAGCCCGGGGTTTGGTATTGCATTTCAGCTTGGTGGCTTAAAAACTAATGAGTGAGTTTGGTCATTAAAAATCGGAAACTTGTAATTAAAATTATTTTTTTATTAAACGATCCAAAAACAATTTCATCTTATTCTTCGTCATTTTCTGATTCCAAAAACATATACATATGTTATATTTGGATTAAAAACAAGCTCTGAAAATTAAAAATATAAAAATTATGATCAAAATTAAATTTCCGAAATCGTTTTAAAAACTATTTCATCTTATTCCTTGTCGGTTCCTGATTCCAAAAACATATAGATATATGTTTGGATTAAAAACACGCTCAGAAAGTTAAAACGAAGAGAGGTACAGTAAAGCGTGCTATGAAGCACAGCGCAATCGCTACCGCGCCAAACAGGCTCGTCACTTTCACTGCCTTTTGCACTAGCGGCGGACTACGTTCAGTTTCATTCTGCGAGTTCCACAGCTTGACTAAATGTAGTAATTTCGCCTTACGCGACTTGTTTTTTTCTTCTTTTGCTGGATACATTTGACAGCTTGATATGTGTCTGCGATCAAATGAGCAAAACAAGCAAACTCTGTAGAGGGAGCAGCCAGGCTGTAGATTTTTGACATGTGTCAAAGTGGAAGGATGCTTTTATGCCATGTACAAAAAGTATGGACAGAGATACGGCGATATACACAGGAAGGGAGGTCACTTTAACAGAGCAATGTCTTTGGTGCTGACAAATGGATTACCTGCCCCCAGCGTCTACGCTAGTGAGGGTACCAGCATCCTAGAAGGTTGGGCAGGGATCTGCAATAGTGCGTCACATCACCACCAGTAATTGCGCAGTGAAGGCTTTGCCAGCATCCTTGTTTTAAAGCACACTAATCTACAAGCTTATGATGGATTAGGATTACCCGGTACGTAATTCCCTTAATTCCCTCGCTTCACACATCCGTGCTGCAGCACCCTCCCCACGCCCTTTAGAACGATACAAAATGAACATCTGATATGTTTTAACGTGCAGTGGAACCCCCCTTTTAAGACCCCCCAATTTAAGACTCCCTCCCTTTTAAGACCCTGCTTTTTGACTGTGTTGATAACCTCTGTAAATTTACCCCCATTTCAAGACTCCCTCCTTTTTAAGACCTAATTTTCTCTTTTTTTTTTAGGTTTTAAAAGGGGAGTTCCACTGTTCTTTGACACTCACTGATCAAGGTGGCATCCTTATCTGATGCCATTTTTGTATCTTCCGTCACATGTGTAGCCAGATAGTGTGTTTACCCCTTCTCCCTTTTCAAACCCCTTTCCCCTCTCCTTGTTTCTCAGGCAGTGGTTAATGGAACCTGAAGAAAACTCTTCAAATAGTCAGTGCCAAATCCTTGTGCAGCCAGATTAACCTTTCAACACAACAATAATCTTTTGGATAAACTGTTTTTAGAGGGTCTACCTACCTTATTAGCAGGGATTCAGACAGGTGTTGCTTTTCCTACAAAACAAATCCTGAGAGAGTGGTCTCAAAAGAGTGTTCCAAGTAATTAAAAAAACCAAAAATTGTAATCCACAATACGGTCTGCTTTGTACAAAGTTGTCACTTACATTCCACAGGAGTCGCAACACACATCATTATCAAGTTATCACAACAAAGAAACAGTGGAATAGTTGCATTCTTCATCCACCGAAATTTTACAACACAGAAATAATCCACATACAAAAGAAAACCAAAGAATCACAAAACTAGAAATCACAGAAACAAAGTCACAGTATAACAGTTAATAACGAGTTCAATTTGTACATGCATAGAGAGAATAAGAGATACGTGAAACATACATAACAAAACAAAACTGATTCAATTTAGTGCATTGATGGTGATATTCACCGGAAGAATATGAAAGATAAAAATGTTCTCATAGGACCTTTTAACTCTAATTTAATCATGGACGAAAGTACAATGAATGCAGAGTGTGCCACCTACCCCCACAAAGGAAGAGAAACAAAGACAACAGACAGAAAGGGAGCAACAGAGAAGACAAAAATGAACGGGGCAAACAAAGAACGAGTAAAATAGAGATTTCTATGACAACGTACTCTTTTTGGTTTTCCAGTGATCTCCTGCGCTCGCCCCAGGTGTGTTCCCACTCGGCCTTTTCTCGCTCGAAGCCCTTCCACTTGTCGTCCATCTCCCTCTGTTGCTGCTCCAGACTCTTCTTCATTTGCTCCGACCGCTTCTGCAGCTGTTCACACAATGCCAGGGATTCAGAATATGAACTAAA
Source organism: Littorina saxatilis (assembly GCF_037325665.1). Taxonomy (NCBI): domain Eukaryota; kingdom Metazoa; phylum Mollusca; class Gastropoda; order Littorinimorpha; family Littorinidae; genus Littorina; species Littorina saxatilis. The sequence continues at coordinate 32,728,891 of NC_090245.1, read as the reverse complement.
GTCCGTATGGTTAATTGTTTTATGTGGGGTGTACATTTACATGTTCTATTCTGTATATGTTCTGTTGTAAAGGGCCTAGAGCCATAGGTTAGGCACTTAAAAATGTCCAGTTATCATTTAAGTTATTGAGACATCCCAGTGCACTAAGGGATTTATAGAGCAAATCGAGAAAATTCATTATTGAACGAAGCGCATAGCGCTGAGTTCAATAATTATTTTCGAGATTTGCTCTATAAATCCCTTAGTGCACTGGGATTGTTTCAATAACGATATTGTCAGTACCGCCAGAGAAAAAAGAAGATTCAAAACGCACATTTTGCAACGCGCATTTGGATAGGCGTAACTGTGTGGTCAGGTTTGTGTCACTGGATCTACTTTTGTGTGGGCTGTCTCAAGTGTGTCGTGCTTTCGTCACACGCAAACTCTTGTTTTAATTTCTGTTGGTAAATTCCAGTGTAGCGTTAAGCTAAAAAGTGATGATCTTTCATAGAGACCTCATTTAAACTCGGAGAAAGGACTGCGATTCGAAACCTTCATCGAGCTTCGACAGATTGACTGTACAGAGTTTTGCCCCTTGCCACGGTTGACGGAAAGCACATTATGATTTTCAAAATAAATGTGGCATGTTTCTCGTGTGGTATCTTCACTCATCGGGGAGTCTGGTACTAAATATGAACGGTAAGAATGCTCTGAACCCTTCACGTATTATATCCCCATCGTTTTATCGTTCACATTTGCCCAACATGTTAATTTGCCGACCGGGATTTATGTCGTCTGCTACAGCACTGAGTCTCATTTCAAAAACAACAAGAAGAGCAAACGCTCGATCGAGTCACTTTCGCAGTTCTGAATATTATATGAGGCATCAGATGGACAGGAAGAAATTGCTATTCACAACACAATGAGTCACGTTCACATAAAATTTGAGCCCGGTCACTTTTATAGTTTCCGAGAAAAGCCCAACGTTAAGTTGTGTGTTGCCAAACAGAAAAGGCTAGTTATCTCCCTTGTTTTTCTGATAACGTTCGTAAAAGGCTACAGATGTAAATACTTTGATGTAAAGAATAATCCTACAAAGTTTCAATCACATCCGATGAACTTTGTCAAAGATATAAAATGTCTAATTTTTCCTTTGACGCTGACCTGTGACCTTGAAAAAGGTCAAAGGTCAACGAAACCATCGTTAAAGTGTAGAGGTCATTGGAGGTCACGACTAAACAAAATATGAGCCCGATCGCTTTGATAGTTTCCGAGATACTTTGTCAAAGATATAAAATGTCTAATTTTTCCTTTGACGCTGACCTGTGACCTTGAAAAAGGTCAAAGGTCAACGAAACCATCGTTAAAGTGTAGAGGTCATTGGAGGTCACGACTAAACAAAATATGAGCCCGATCGCTTTGATAGTTTCCGAGAAAAGTCCAACGTTAAGGTGGTGTCTACGGACGGCCGGCCGGCCGGCCGGACAGACTAACACTGACCGATTACATAGAGTCACTTTTTCTCAAGTGACTCAAAAATTGCTCGTCACGTTGCACTGAGTCTGCACGCATGAGGCAGGCTGGTAATAAGTCTTATATATGGTAAGAACGTTCTAAACCCTACACGTTTTCGATTCCGATTGTTCTTGCCTTGAAATAATAATTCGGAAAACATTCATTTACTGAACAGATGCAGTCGTATTTCAGTGTAGTCTGCTACGTGCTGATCTAGCTGCTACCGTCTCTGCTGCTACGTTATCGGAATAACACTTTATCTGTTAGCTGCTGGGAATTGTATACTAACTCATCATTTGGTCATGTGGACAATAAACTACATGCCACTAACATGGCATAATTATGAGAGGAATCTTCGCAAGTCGAAACTGAACAAGAAGGGCAAAGCCCATACGACTCACATGCTTTACACATTTTTCCTACCAAAATACATGTGACCTTGACCCAAGGTCAAGGTCATCCAAGGTCATACAACACAAAGCTGTTAATTCAAGACATAGGAAGTACAATGGTGCTTATTGGCTCTTTCTACCATGAGATATGGTCACTTTTAGTGGTTCACTACCTTATTTTGGTCACATTTCATAAGGGTCAAAGTGACCTTGACCTTGATCATATGTGACCAAATGTGTCTCATGATGAAAGCATAACATGTGCCCCACATAATTTTTAAGTTTGAAACAGTTATCTTCCATAGTTCAGGGTCAAGGTCACTTCAAAATATGTATACAATCCAACTTTGAAGAGCTCCTGTGACCTTGACCTTGAAGCAAGGTAAACCAAACTGGTATCAAAAGATGGGGCTTACTTTGCCCTATATATCATATATAGGTGAGGTATTGAATCTCAAAAACTTCAGAGAAAATGGGAAAAATGTGAAAAATAGCTGTTTTTTAGGCAACATTTATGGCCCCTGCGACCTTGACCTTGAAGCAAGGTCAAGATGCTATGTATGTTTTTTGGGGCCTTGTCATCATACACCATCTTGCCAAATTTGGTACTGATAGACTGAATAGTGTCCAAGAAATATCCAACGTTAAAGTTTTCCGGACGGACGGACGGACGGACGGACGACTCGGGTGAGTACATAGACTCACTTTTGCTTCGCATGTGAGTCAAAAATTAGACACAGCGGGTTCTATTTTTAGATCAGTGGCAACTGTGGCACAGGCACATGCAATCTGTCAGAAAAAAAACCATCTTCTGCTTTAATTGAGAAGCAGGAAATTTATGGTCTTAATCATTGGTATTGTGGAGAATATAAGCTACATGTCATTAATTAATTCTGAGGATGAGTGTACACTCTCGCTTAAGCAAAGGGCGGAAGAATACGCTCTGTGGAAAAGTTAGCGCAATTAGCCAATCAACTGGTTCACATCAGTCATGTGACACCAGTACTTACTGACAATTATTATTATTATTATTATTATTATTAAGTCAATGAGATAATCAGAAATCCAAAAACACATAAGGCTGCTAACGTTCCAAAATTCAGAATCAAAATCAAGAATGGTAAGAAACGTTTAATTTTTGACAAAACAAAACATTCACCATGGTCTTTGTACCAGGGTTCGTACAGTTTTTTTGTTCTAAAATTCAAGGACTTTTCAAGGACTTTCAAGACCTTCTGAAGAGAAAATCAAGCACCCTCTTACCTTCAAAGCTCGCAATGAAACACTCGCTAGTTATTATACCCTCTTCCCGCACGCCGATTTAAATCATTGGATGTTCAAAAACTAATGATAAGCACCATTTTTCATTTCCTTTGATGAGCATCTGGTGTCGTGCACCGGCCATGTGGCTTTTCAAGGCGGCTTCTCCCATGCTCGAAATGTTGAAGTCTTTTTTACACACGAAGCATCGCGCATGATGTTTCGATTTATCCGATGCTTCTACAAGCCAAGCTTTGTATTTTGCATTGGCAAGCCATTGACGATTGAAGACGCAGTTGCCTTTCCCCATTTTCCACGCTAAGACACAGGAAGAGATATAAAAATGCCACTGCGGTTCTCCGCGTCTGCAAACTATTAGTCATTCCGTAGTTGTTTCCCTTGCCAACTTCCGGGAAGGGAAGCAACTACGGGTGACTAGTAATAGTTAGTTCGTCTGCTTTCGTTTTCACTCGATCTTTTATTCTCCCAAAATGTGTGTACTGTATTTGACGAAAAAAAAGGGGGTTGCATTTTTTTTTTTAAATAAGACAAGCTGCTGATGAAATGTATAGGCAACAATTTGGAAAAATCAAGTACTTTTCAATGACTATTTAACAAAACTCTATTTTCAAGCACTTTTCAAGGCCTGGAAAAGGTTTTCCAATTTTCAAGGAGTTTTCCAGGGTTCAAGGACTCTGTACGAACCCTGTTGTACCTTAGCATTCTTGTTTTTTGATTCTCAATGAGATAATTACACACACAAAAATGTCACTGCTTTGTTTCCCTGTGTATTATTGTCTTCCCCATTATCTTATTCGGTGAAAGTATGTTGAAAGAATATTGAAACACAACCTACAACAAGAAGGGCAAAGCCCATACGACTCACATGCTTTACACATTTTTCCTACCAAAATACATGTGACCTTGACCTTGGGTCAAGGTCATGCAACACAAAGCTGTTAATTCAAGACATAGGAAGTACAATGGTGCTTATTGGCTCTTTCTACCATGAGATATGGTCACTTTTAGTGGTTCACTACCTTATTTTGGTCACATTTCATAAGGGTCAAAGTGACCTTGACCTTGATCATATGTGACCAAATGTGTCTCATGATGAAAGCATAACATGTGCCCCACATAATTTTTAAGTTTGAAACAGTTATCTTCCATAGTTCAGGGTCAAGGTCACTTCAAAATATGTATACAATCCAACTTTGAAGAGCTCCTGTGACCTTGACCTTGAAGCAAGGTAAACCAAACTGGTATCAAAAGATGGGGCTTACTTTGCCCTATATATCATATATAGGTGAGGTATTCAATCTCAAAAACTTCAGAGAAAATGGGAAAAATGTGAAAAATAGCTGGTTTTAAGGCAACATTTATGGCCCCTGCGACCTTGACCTTGAAGCAAGGTCAAGATGCTATGTATGTTTTTTGGGGCCTTGTCATCATACACCATCTTGCCAAATTTGGTACTGATAGACTGAATAGTGTCCAAGAAATATCCAACGTTAAAGTTTTCCGGACGGACGGACGGACGGACGGACGACTCGGGTGAGTACATAGACTCACTTTTGCTACGCATGTGAGTCAAAAACTGAGTATAGCTGACTAAAAAAAAAAGTGAGTGTACAGTAGGCGTTTAAAGACACATGTCGCTTTGGAAACGAGGAAAAAATCACTTGCAACAGTTGGTGCCACTGTGGCACTTTTGTTTTGCTGCCTAATGCACATGGGAGTTGAGCCCACAAATCCAGAAGCAAACTAAGGAGTGGTCAATATTTCCGTAAACTTACATCAGCCTCGGAGTCCTTGAGTTTCTGTTTCTTTTCCTTGACCTTCATCTCAAACACCTGCTCCATCTCCGCCTCCATCTTCTTCATCTTCAGGTTGTGCTCCTGTCTTTCTTCTGCCATCTGGGTCAATGGGTCCCTGTAACAATCATCACCATCATCATCATTATCATAGTCATAATCATCATCATCATCGTCAATAATATCGGCATCATCATCGTTGCGTCATCATCATCATCATTATCATAGTCATAATCATCGTCATCATCATCGTCAATAATATCAGCATCATCATCGTTGCTGTCATCATCATCATCATCAGCATGATCATTCTCACTGTCAACATCATTCTTATCAGCAGCGATCCGATTATTATTGTTTTAAAACAGTCAGTGTTTTCCCCCATTTTCAGCAGCAGCACTACCACTACTTCATTCATTTGAGGCACGGCTGATGCTCATCAATGACTTCATGAAATTTTGATTTCTGTGTGCCTTTTCTCAAGGCATCAACCATACATGGCAGATTTTTTTCTCGTACATGGCAGAGCTTTTTCTATCAATAACCTTAACATCTGTTTTTTCACTCGTTTCTTTTCTTTGTAACAAGATACATTCTGCACTCTTATTCTAAAATGCCATGTAAACACTGCAATTACTAAACAGTATAGAGACATAGTGCTTGCTGCCGCGCAAGCCGAGAAAATTTTCCCTCTTTATCTTTGCTGCGCTGGCCGCAAAACCCAACTGCGCGGAGGTGTTTCCAGACACATCGAAAGTAGGGTGTAAAGGTGTATTTATGTGTTCAGTCACTTAAGGCGCTGCAGCACATTCTGTCATTCAAAAACTGACACAGGGCAGGGCGCACCAAGCATCGTCTCACATGACAATGCTCTGTCCATGGATGCCTAGAGCAATACTGAACAACCAAAAGAGAAGAAACCGTGAGTGTGAGGGTACTGACTTTGTCAGGGAGCCCGGTTTGACCTTGCCCTCGTTGGTGGAGGGGGCCAGCTTGTTGTAGCGGAAGTTCTCGTAGTGCACGTTGTTGGTCACGTCCTTCAGGTCCTGCATGTGGGTCCTGTGAACAACACGCAACAATGTCACACAAAGCAAAACAAGGAAACGTGAAGGAGGAGGAGAGAGAGAGGAGGAGGAGAGAGAGAGAGGATGAGGGAAGGATGAGAGGAAGAGGGAAGGAAAGAGAGGAAGAGGGAGAGGAAGAGAGGAGGGGAGAGAGGAAGAGGGGAGGAGGATAGAGAGGAAGAGAAAGAGGAAGAGGAGATAGAAAGAGTGGAGGAGGAGAAAGGGAGAAAGAGAGGGGGAATGAGAGGAGAGAAGAGGAGAGAAGGAGGTGAAAGATGAGAAGAGAAAGGGGTTTGACTGATGTCATTTTTATATATGTGACGGTCCACCACGAAACCAGTCTTAAGTCGCACCAGACGAAAGCGAGCTAGTTCGAGGAAAAGGCACTGAGGGTCTATCTGGGTGAAATTCACTTTTTTGCAGAAACGTGTTCTGTAGACCCCAAATTACATGACAACCAAACAAATATGCCAAAATCAATCGCTAAATAGTTAAATTATTGGATTTAAATGCAATACATTCATCAAAAAAGTCCAGCATGACATCAAAATGCCTCACTTTGACCGATAATTTGCTTAGTGTATCCCTGACAGGGCCCCAACAAGTTTGGTACCGTCGGAAAGCTTATTGCATCAGCTTTCCCGCCCTGCTGTGCAGTGGTTAAAAATACCCGTCCACTTCCTCCAAATAAGGAAATCGTGACGTAAACAAACTTTAAGATTGAACCAATCAGCTTTGTCTGCCTTCCAAAAAGGACTAGCAACGGCCTCCTCATTGGTCAAATCAGTCCAGGGGGAAGTAACACAGTATGATTTCCGTTCGCTGAACGAAACCAAAACAATGACTGACGTACGCCGATTGACAGCGCTTCTCAACTGCGATTCGCTTGAAAATAACCACGAACTCCAAGATTTGTTGTTGGATTTCTTTGCCGAAGACGTTGCTGGATTCAGTGACTCCGATTCTCATGCCGAAATATGTGACGCTTGCTGAATATGCGGACGAAGAGGAGACAGACCGTCCGCTCGTCAGTGTCAAAAACACCGTTGGCGTTTCTAATGGCACTGCATCAACTGCAAGAACACACGTAGTTGAGGCGAGTTGTAGAGGAGATGTGATGGAGGTGCATGCTGCAGTTCGTTAATTGCAACAGGGCTGTGATGTGCTCGAGAGAACTCGCCTTCGTTGCTGCAAAGCCAATGGAACTGGCTGCAAACAGATTAAAGTTCCCGACGCTGCACCCAGAAATACTCGTAGTGGATGTATCACACAGTTTGATCCGGAGGAAATTGTAGCTCTACAGCTCTCAGTGCAAGACATGTGACATGTATAAAGGTGAGGTTGGAGGTGGTGTCAACATTGATGTGCAAGAGCTTTTGTGGTGAACAGACTGTCACAGTGGAGGAGTTCCTGTGTTTGGGATCTACATTCTGATCTGTACGTATTCCTATTCGATGCCAACAAAGTGATTGATACAAGTAAGTTGATTTTGCTCAAGTGTTTGTCAAACTAATGGACAAAAACGTAGGTGAGATGCATGTAACCTCTTTATTCCTGATAATGACAGTGAAAATGTTTGCTGATGTGTATGACCTGTATTTGACCGTTTTCCTCCACATGTATGATGTAAACAAAGCCTTCAACAAGAAGAGCAAACGCTCGATCGAGTCACTTTCGCAGTTCTGAATATTATATGAGGCATCAGATGGACAGGAAGAAATTGCTATTCACAACACAATACAGATGTAAATAATTTGATGTAAAGAATAATCCTATAAAGTTTGAATCAAATCCGATGAATAGTTTCAGAGATATGATATTTCAAATTTTTTCCTTCAAGACATACCTGTGACCTTGAAAAAGGTCAAAGGTCACCAAAGCAGACGTCAAAGTGTAGAGGTCACTGGGAGTCACGTTCACATAAAATTTGAGCCCGGTCACTTTTATAGTTTCCGAGAAAAGCCCAACGTTAAGTTGTGTGTTGCCGAACAGAAAAGGGTAGTTATCTCCCTTGTTTTTCTGATAACGTTCGTAAAAGGCTACAGATGTAAATACTTTGATGTAAAGAATAATCCTACAAAGTTTCAATCACATCCGATGAACTTTGTCAAAGATATAAAATGTCTAATTTTTCCTTTGACGCTGACCTGTGACCTTGAAAAAGGTCAAAGGTCAACGAAACCATCGTTAAAGTGTAGAGGTCATTGGAGGTCACGACTAAACAAAATATGAGCCCGATCGCTTTGATAGTTTCCGAGAAAAGTCCAACGTTAAGGTGGTGTCTACGGACGGCCGGCCGGACGGCCGGCCGGACAGACTAACACTGACCGATTACATAGAGTCACTTTTTCTCAAGTGACTCAAAAATGGTGATAATTGTTCTTTTAACCCTTCGTTTTGCATTTAAATGATGCATGAAAGATCAAAGTACACTTGTGCAACATTTGGAAGGGTGAGGTTAATTTTCAACCCCCGTTGCTAAGGAAAATGTGAAGCTGGTGCCTTCCAAAACTTTCAAGCCCGATTTCTCAAAATGGCCGCCGGTCAACTTCTTTCATAAAAATGGCCGTAATATCGTTATTTATTGACCTAGAGCTTTAATTTTTTTTTCTAAACATCCAGGAAAGACTAACAATTTCAAAATAATAACTAACTCAAATCATCCAAATTTCGACTTAACACTATTGTGACTAGCACTGCCACGGCGTTAACGTCCTGCCTGCCCAAGCTTGCCACCAAGAAACTTCCCAAAAATCAGTAACTGTACAGAAATCTGTCTAGCAAGCTTGAATTAAGTCCAATCACCACCAAATTTTGTGTACTAATTCAAAAATGGATGCCCAGTTCAGTCGTGCTATTTATAAGTTTGTCACGCGATTTGTTTTAGCAAAGGGGGGTGAAAGGGGGATAATTTGTGTTTTTTAACGTTTTTTTGTGTGTGTTTTATTTTCCACTGCTTTTTTTAAAAGTTATTTTTTAACAGAAAGTATTATAAATAATGTTATAACCAAACAAGGTGTAAAACCTATGAATTAGCTGAAATATTGTTAACATTGTACACAGAAATAAGGAGACAGTACAAAGAAAAAAACAAGCAAATCACGCATTCACTCACAGCATCCTGACTCAAATGAAACAAAACTGTAACACTCACCAAATGATGTCTAGGTAATCCATATTGAATATAAGTCACATTTTCACAACAAAGTACCAACTGTACACCTATGAACAATTCCAAAAGGATTTGAAGGCTCCAGCCATCCATTGTTATCAGTGCTGCCACGCCCCTATAGCTCCTGCACGATTCCGAGATACATGTTCGTCTAGCAGTATCACCCCCTACCACGTGTATTTGCCGACTCGTACTAGCAACAACGGGACTGTTTCTTCCTCAATATCACTGCTATTATCGCTTTCTTGAGGCTAAAACGACACGATGTATCATGATCTACAGGATCCTCAAGATCCAACATCCGGAGAATCTCCTCCTGTGACAAGGCTCGCCTTCGATTCATTTTTTTTGTTCGAAAACACCACGCAAATCTGCACTAATTTGATCAAGCCGGAAGAGAAAACCACGTGTATCAAGGGAAACAACTCAATTTACTGCAAGCTTCAAAAACCGGGAAGCAATCACGAGTCGTGTACCTTGTATGTCTAATACTAAAATAGTCGCTTCCCGTCCGTGGGCGTTGCAGCGCTATTACTAATATAGTCGCATCCCGTCACGAAAGTGTTAAGACTGATTTTGTGATGGACTGTCACATTTAGTCAAGTTTTGACTAAATATTTTAACATCGAGGGGGAATCGAAACGAGGGTCGTGGTGTATGTGCGTGTGTGCATGTGTGCGTGCGTGTGTGTGTGTGTGTAGAGCGATTCAGACTAAACTACTGGACCGATCTTTATGAAATTTGACATGAGAGTTCCTGGGTATGAAATCCCCGAACGTTCTTTTCATTTTTTTGATAAATGTCTTTGATGACGTCATATCCGGCTTTTCGTGAAAGTTGAGGCGGCACTGTCACGCCCTCATTTTTCAACCAAATTGGTTCAAATTTTGGTCAAGTAATCTTCGACAAAGCCCGGGGTTCGGTATTGCATTTCAGCTTGGTGGCTTAAAAATTAATTAATGACTTTGGTCATTAAAAATCGGAAAATTGTAAATAAAAATAAAAATTTATAAAACGATCCAAATTTACGTTTATCTTATTCTCCATCATTTGCTGATTCCAAAAACATATAAATATGTTATATTCGGATTAAAAACAAGCTCTGAAAATTAAATATATAAAAATTATTATCAAAATTAAATTGTCCAAATCAATTTAAAAACACTTTCATCTTATTCCTTGTCGGTTCCTGATTCCAAAAACATATAGATATGATATGTTTGGATTAAAAACACGCTCAGAAAGTTAAAACAAAGAGAGGTACAGAAAAGCGTGCTATCCTTCTTAGCGCAATTACTACCCCGCTCTTCTTGTCAATTTCACTGCCTTTGCCATGAGCGGTGGCCCGACGATGCTATGTACGAGTAAAATGGCATTACGTTCAGTTTCATTCTGTGAGTTCGACAGCTACTTGACTAAATATTGTATTTTCGCCTTACGCGACTTGTTTCATCTTCTCACCCACCCAACCCCCTTTTTCAACATCCCCCTCCCCCCCTCCTCCCTCCATTTAACAATCCTCCCCCCTCCCCCTTTTAAGACACTGCTTTCTCAGATCTTAATATTCATAATTGCTGTAAATTTACCTCCATTTTAAAACTTGCATTTCTCACATTTCTGGAGGTCCAAGGAAAGGGGTTCCACTGTATTATGATTCAATTAATTATTTTACACTTTCTACCCCACCTTTGTTGACCAAGTTTTTTTTAGCCGAGACCAGCTGTGCTGCACCAGGTCACTCAGAATTGTAGTAACTGTGTAGACACGCTGGAATGCAGGCGTTAGATCGACGTTACAGGAAGCGACTGAAGCAAACTGTGGACATGTCTGCCGTGTGCTGACAAAACCGAGTAAGTCCACTGAACCTAGTTCTGAGATAAACGACTTTTTCTGTTTTATTACATTTCTCAAAAGTGACGATTATCTTGATCAACCTACAGAGATAATAAGATAAATAGCATTAATGTACGTTTACAACCCGAGTTTGATAATGATCTGATGGATGGTTTTTGTTTTGTTGGGCATTTTGTGGACTTACTTGGTTTTGTCACTTTTTTCCATTATATCAGATCTAAAAAATTTGACAGATCTAAGCAAGTGGACTTACTTGGTTTTGTCAAAACATTTGGAAGAAAAAGTAATGCTTTTTTTGAGGATGAAAGTCGCTTGTTCATTTCAATGCGTTATTCTCTCAGGTGCCAGGAGAAACGTTCCGTATAACTCTCGCTTACTCTATTACACATGTCGTGTGCACATTAGAGCGCTTTTTTCCCTTTGCTTATTTGATCTCTAAACAACGCTCTGGCTCATTTCGGTACGATTCTCACAGATACTTTCGAAGCGAACCTATAACAATGTGTGCGTTTGTGTGTTTGTTCTGATTAAAACCAGTCTTGATCTAAGGACTATGTCCAGTCAAGAATAAAAGCTGGTTCTTGTGTATGACTGTGTACGTGAGTGTTAGTTTGAGGTGCCTTGGAGAATGATGAGCATATCCGATTGCGGATATTTGCTGAAATACATATTATTCACGTACAAGTTTTTAAGCTACACAGCATGTTTTGTTGTTCCGGTAATGTTTTGTTGTTGTAAGTTTGGGTGGTACGGTTACTACTATAGTTTCAACCTTAAATCACATTATTTGAAATTCAAATCAAACACTAACCCGGGTTTGATGTCTTAGAAATATTTCTGGACATTAAAATGCTAGCACAGGCACGAAAGTGATTTTATTGCAGGTGTCAATGTTTCCTGAATCTATTTATAGATGTGTTACGTTTGAATTGATATTAAGCAATTCAGATGCCGTGTGGACATGGTACGGAAACATTCACTGTCCCGATTGACGGGTTTTAACAGCGAGGACGCAATTTTTGTGAAGGCGTTTTAGAACTGCTTCTTCTTCTTCTTTTGCGTTCGTTGGCTGAAACTCCCACGTACACGTGTGCTTTTGCACGAGTGGATTTGTACGTGGATGACCGTTTTTACAAAACCATTTAGGCAGCCATACGCCGTTTTCGGTGAAAGCATGCTGGGTATTTTCGTGTTTCTATAACCCACCAAACTCTGCTTTGGACTGCACGATCTTTTCCGTGCGCACTTGGTCTTGTGCTTGCGTGTACGCACGAAGGGTGATAAGGCACCAGCAGGCCTGCACGTAAGTTGACCTGGGATATCGGAAAAATCTTCACCTTAATTACCCGTCAGGTGCGGCCGGGATTCGAACCCACGACCTTCCGCTTTGGTAAGTCTTTTTTTTTCAAAATGATATTTTTTGTTCATCAAAAAGAAGAAATCAATGCGCATCTTGTGTGCTAATTTCTACTTTTTAGAGTGCTTAGATAAGCAGATATGAACAAGTAAGTCCACAACCAAAAACAACTTTTTAAGTGTGCATGAATGTTTTGACAAAACCAAGTAAGTCCAAGGGGTTCCCAATTTTCCTTTTATGATAGTTTTAAAATTCTTGTCAGACGACACATACAGAAAATACGTCATTTTAAGTTTAGAACTCACAAATGACGTCATTTAAAGTTTAGAACACACAAATGACCTCTTTCGATAATGCGAGACATAATGACGTCGAGACATAATGACGTCACCTTATGACGTTTTATTTTAAACATTTTTCTTCTCTATCTATATATAATTCTCCTGACGATCCTTGTCTCTCTCTCTCTCCTTCCCTCTATCCCTCCCATTCAGTGCACACAGGCAACGTTTTTCGCATTCGGAAGCAAGCCGGCTATGCCCTTTTTGTACAAATAAAACTGAGGATGAAATGCATGTTGTCTTTGTGTGCCCAGTGTATCAGGCTATTAGAACCAGATATATTGGCATACCGGTTGACTCTCCATGCGAACTCCAACTGTGTGAACTGTTGAAAGGTAGCGACGAAACAAAAGCCGTAAGTTTTGCTAAATATCTATTCCTGGCTTGGAAAGCGAGGCAGAAGAGACTTGATGTTTGATTCGTGACATGGAAAATGTACCCCTCGGTATTACCGTTACCAGAAAGTTTTCATGGTTGATACACTGTTTGCTACGATGTATATATATCTATATTGTGAGGTGACTATATTAGCAAGCAACTGCCAAAAATATTTAACACCATGTATATACATTTGATTCGATTACGTGAAATGCTGATTTTGTACATTTTCTCATTTTTTTTACCATTGTAAAAACCAAATCACTGGTTACACAATTAAACAATCCAATCCAATCTCTCGCTCCCCATCGCTCTCTTTTCCTCCCTCCATCTCTCTTTCTATCCCTCCCTACCTCTCTCGCTATCTCTCTCCCTCTTACTCTCTTCCTCCCTCCCTAATTCCTCTTTCTCTTTATTTCTCTCTCTCCCTCCATCCCCCCCCCCCCCCCCTCGGACCTGATTTCTTTCCCCTTTCTCACTCTCTCCCTGTTTAGTCTCTCTCTCTCTCTCTCTCTCTCTCTCTCTCTCTCTCTCTCTCTCTCTCTCTCTCTCTCTCTCTCTCTCTCTCTCTCTCTCTCTCTCTCTCTCTCTCTCTCTCTCTCTCTCTCTCTCTCTCTCTCTCTCTCTCTCTCTCTCTCTCTCTCTCTCTCTCTCTCTCTCTCTCGCTTGCACCAAAACTAGCACCCCTACTAACAAGTAAAATGCCGCAAGAATATTCGGATTGACTTTGACGTCATACTGGCAAAAACATTGCATTCTGATTGGTTATAGCGTCATAAAGGTTCTTGTGATTGGTGGATGGACTTACTTGGTTTTACCAGCAAATTGACATGTAATTTTTTTTGAGAAATGTTTGAAGTTGTGGACTTACTTTTCTATATCTCCTTATCTATTTATTTTACAAAGTCAAAATTTACACACAGGCTGCTTCGTGATTTCTTAGTTTTGATGAACAAAAAGATATCATTTTTGGGAAAAAATGGACTTACTCGGTTTTGTCAGCACATGACAGATGTACTTTAAACAGTTTTTAAGGTGTGGACTTACTTTTTTATATCTCCTTATCTATTTATTTCACAAAGTCACAATTTACACTTAAGGTGCGCCTTAATTTCTAAGCTTTGATGAACAAAAAATATCATTTTTGAAAAAAATGGACTTACTCGGTTTTGTCAGCACACGGCAGATGTGCCGAATGAGAGTAGATGCAATGTAGTGACTAGGTGTGTACGGATATATCCGTACCTGGTCTGATAGAGCCATATGAGTGGGTACGGATATATCCGTACCTGGGAGACAATGAGTTAAGGAGCAGATTTTAGGCGAAGTGTGCAAAGATGAAGCAAGATGATTGACATGGTTGTCCAAGTGGAGGGATACCCTCTGAGATGGTTACATGGCAAAGGCGGCCCTTAATCCAGCGCAAAGTTGACTGGAAATTCCACTTGGCTTCATTTTTATATTTAGTCAAGTTTTGACTAAATATTTTAACGTAGAGGGGGGAATCGAGACGAGGGTCGTGGTGTATGTGTGTGAGTGTGTGTGTCTGTGTGTGTGTGTAGAGCGATTCAGACCAAACTACTGGACCGATCTTTATGAAATTTGACATGAGAGTTCCTGGGTATGAAATCCCCGAACGTTTTTTTTCATTTTTTTGATAAATGTCTTTGATGACGTCATATCCGGCTTTTCGTGAAAGTTGAGGCGGCACTGTCACGCCCTCATTTTTCAACCAAATTGGTTCAAATTTTGGTCAAGTAATCTTCGACGAAGCCCGGGGTTCGGTATTGCATTTCAGCTTGGTGGCTTAAAAATTAATTAATGACTTTGGTCATTAAAAATCGGAAAATTGTAAAAAAAAATAAAAATTTATAAAACGATCCAAATTTACGTTTATCTTATTCTCCATCATTTGCTGATTCCAAAAACATATAAATATGTTATATTCGGATTAAAAACAAGCTCTCAAAATTAAATATATAAAAATTATTATCAAAATTAAATTGTCCAAATCAATTTAAAAACACTTTCATCTTATTCCTTGTCGGTTCCTGATTCCAAAAACATATAGATATGATATGTTTGGATTAAAAACACGCTCAGAAAGTTAAAACAAAGAGAGGTACAGAAAAGCGTGCTATCCTTCTTAGCGCAACTACTACCCCGCTCTTCTTGTCAATTTCACTGCCTTTGCCATGAGCGGTGGCCTGACGATGCTACGAGTAAAATGGCATTGCGTTCAGTTTCATTCTGTGAGTTCGACAGCTACTTGACTAAATATTGTATTTTCGCCTTACGCGACTTGTTTGTTTGTTTGTTTGTTTGCTTAACGCCCAGCCGACCACGAAGGGCCATATCAGGGCGGTGCTGCTTTGACATTTAACGTGCGCCACACACAAGACAGAAGTCGCAGCACAGGCTTCATGTCTCACCCAGTCACATTATTCTGACACCGGACCAACCAGTCCTAGCACTAACCCCATAAAGCCAGACGCCAGGCGGAGCAGCCACTAGATTGCCAATTTTAAAGTCTTAGGTATGACCCGGCCGGGGTTCGAACCCACGACCTCCCGATGACGGGGCGGACGCCTTTCCACAAGGCCAACCGTGCCGGTCTTGGCTTAATTAGTATCAGGCTTAAGAAAGGCGTATCTTTACTTTTCTCTGTTGCACCTACACACCTGTAAACTCCACGGGACTTACCTGATGAGCATGTTGCGCAGGGCAATGAAGTCATTGTGTTCCAGGTTTTCAACTGTCAACAGAACACACCATTTCAATGAAAAATATATAGAAATGATCACTCAGATAACAGAGCATCTGAACCACACACAAATTTTAACTTAACCCCATAAAAGTGACCACTAATGGAAACTAAAACAACTCATGTGAAAGGAACAGGTCAATATGTATTCAAGGGTAACAGTGCCACAGAGAAAAAGAAAACATTTAGAAACTTAAAACCGAGGTCAGACAGTGTCATCAACTCTGGAAACGGACAGCAAAGCTCTGCCTTAATTTCTTAAAAAAACAACAACATCCGCACCCTTAGTCCTAAAAATACATTAAAAATGGAGAGAAAAAAAGAAAAATGGAAAGAAAGAAGAAGGAAAGAAAGAAGAACTAAAGAAATAAAGAAGAACGAAAAGAGAGAAATGTGTCTCACCTTCCACAATACCCCATGGGTATTGTCTGCCCCTGAGTCGCTTGCCGCCCAACTCTATCACTCGGTTGCTGCCCACCACTGCGAATGGGACACGATCCTGGGGAGTACAAAAAAAATAACAATTAACATAGAAACAGAAATACTTGCACACTATACCCTTTCTACTCTTGTGTTGTTTGTTGTTGTTGTTATTGTTTGTTTGTTTTTGCTGCCTACCACAGCAAGACAGTTCAAAGAGGATAAAATAGACATCCGAAATCTCAACAGTTTCTTTGAAACTTAGTCATCATTTTTGATTGAATTGTTAAAGGTTTCAGGGTTAAACTATCTTGCTCAACAGACACTTTTACCTGATTTACCCAATTACTTCATCATTGTTTTTGTATCCAGGGTACATTAAAGCAATATTTGTATGCACTTATAGTACAATATACATATGAACCTTATATGAACCAAACACCTCTGTAGTTTTAGTCTCCAAGTACACACATGATTCCAGCACCTCTATAGACATGAACCCAATGCAACAACAACAAGCATGCATCATCCCAACAGCTCTTCAGTTTTAATATGCATATATATGAGATCAATACCTCAGTGAAGTGTTACTGTATGTACTGGTACATGTACACAGCCCTGTATGCCGAGTGCACTGAGACCAACGCAAAAATGTTGAACTCACACAGACCCCGAGTCTCTTCTGGATCTCATTATATGGACACAAAGTCAAGACTAAGTACAGTGTTAGTATGCAAGTAAACATGTATCCAACACCTCTGTGAAGATTTAGAATGCAAGTACACAGCCCTTTATGCAGTGTGCACCGTGACCAAACCAAAAGGTGGAACTTGCACTATATCTGAATCTCTTCTGGATCTAGTTATACAGACACAAAGACAAGACTTTGCACAAATGTAAACCTAACACCACTGCTTAGATCTATAGTATGTGAGTACACAAGTACACAGTCCTGTATGTTGTGTGCACTCTGACCAAAGCAAAAGGTGAAACTTGCACTAAATCTGAGTTTCTTCTGGATCTAGTTATACCGACACAAAGACAAGACCTTGCACAGAGTTAGTATGCAAGCACATGTGCGAACCCAACACCACTGTTTAGATTTATAGTTTTTGAGTACACCAGTATACAGCCCTGTACGCAGTGTGCTCTCTGACCAAAGCAAACACTGGAACTAACACTAAATTCGAGCATTTTCTGGTTCTGTATACATGTAGTTATATGGACACGAAGACAAGACTTTGCACAGAGTTAGTATGCTAGCACACGTGCGAATCCAACACCCCTGTTTAGATTTATAGTATGTGAGTACACCCGTACACAGCCCTGTACGCAGTGTGCTCTCTGACCAAAGCAAACACTGGAACTAGCACTAAATCTGAGTCTCTTCTGGATCTAGTTATACCGACACAAAGACAAGACTTTGCACAGTGTTAGTTAGCACACGTGCAAACCCAACACCACTGTTTAGATTTATAGTATGCGAGTACACCAGTACACATCCTGTATGTTGTGTGCACTGTGACCAAAGCAAAAGCTGGAACTCACACTGACCCTGAGTCTCTTCTGGATCTTCATCTCCTCTTCATCGTCACACTCGGGGAACTCGTAGATCTTGATCTTGTGCTGCGCGATCTCATTCAGAATCTGTCCGAGAGAGAGAGAAAAAATATAGTGCTGATCTACTTATGACCAACTTAAAAGGTGAACATCTCCCATGTGAATTTAACAATTTTGACAAATCGAGCAGGGATGCAATATTGCTGACCTTTCCTTCTTTATCATGGTCTAAGCTCCGCTGGAGGCAAAGGGCTTAAGTAAATAAGTAAGTACATGTAGGACAGCATGGCATAACAATTGTATATGTACATAACCCAGAAAGCGTCCACCTAACAATGACATAAAGACAAGTACCGAGTCCAAATAAAAACTTTTTTTGAAGCCTTTGGACAGGACTCTGGTTTGAACCAAATACAATTCTGTACGCTGCTAAAGTTTACAAGATTTAAACAACAGTCATTAGCAAATATTCGGCACTAGATGAGTTTCAACTCTTTAAATAACCTGTTAATTTTGGGAACGGTAACCGAGACTCACTGTTTTCTTGAATTCCCTGCATTCGTCTGGTGTGAGTGTGTCTGCCTTGGCGATGAGAGGAATGATGTTGACTTTTTCATGAAGACGTTTCATGAATTCTACATCTAGTGGCTTCAATCTGGAGCACACAACCCATGAAATGACAACGATGAGACAAACTCTTACTCTTGACCAACGCATATCATCTTTGGTCTTCACTGGAACAACAAGAGGCGAGGCCTTCAAGTCTCACGTAAGAAATCTACAAACAGTAACACAAACTCAATCACTCCGTCACACATACACACACACACAGTAAGCATAGGTGACACTGTGCAAGAAAGCGAGACACTAGATCTAGATCTGTCTGTCTGCATGTAGCCTACTTACAGGGACACGACTGCCAACTAGTCTCGGCCCGCTCAAAATAACAATGACCGAGACTTTCAGTAATTCCTTCGCGTGACGTCTAACCCTCTTACGTCATAATGTGACGTCTTCAAATGACGAAATGTTAAAGTTTCTACCACAGACATACACACGCACACACACACACACACACACACGCACGCACAGACAGACAAAGTTAGCATCGCATAGGCTACACTTACGTGAGCCAAAAACACCACAAAAGGCAATGATAACAGTACAATGACAACAATGGACTCAGGTCCAGGTAGTAGGGACAATCAGTAGTCCTTGCAGTCTTTTTATGTCCCCTCATAACATTCCAAATTGTATTTGGATCGTTAAATGCATGCGTAATTTTAAATTTTTGCGACAAGTGTTACTCAGTAAACTCATACAGGTTTCAGGTTTTTCTTCATTCGAACTATCCGTGTCTAGTCCGTTCTTGAACTGATTAGTGTTAATACTAACAGACATTAAACCTTGTTAGACGTACCCGTGCCCTGTGGGCGCGATGAAGTAGAGACAGCAGTGGACTCTTGTGTCGGGCATGGTGGTACGGTTGACACGCGACTCTGAGTTGAGGTATTCCTCGTACTTGCTGTCGATGTAGTCTGTGATGGGCGACCAGCTACACACCAACAAAACATGTCTTGTCATCAGAACATACTTACAGTTGATAAAAACATTTTGGGTGAAAATGAAGTTGTTGAACCCACTCCCTGCTGTAACACCTGCAATCCAAAGTGAGTTACCAACACACACTCGCACTGACACACACACACACATACAC
This sequence comes from Littorina saxatilis, assembly GCF_037325665.1. Lineage (NCBI taxonomy): Eukaryota > Metazoa > Mollusca > Gastropoda > Littorinimorpha > Littorinidae > Littorina > Littorina saxatilis. The sequence goes on along the minus strand of NC_090245.1, from coordinate 32,709,304 downwards.
ATACATACACAGACACACACTCACACACACAACCTTGCAATCTCTTAAAAAGTTCTATTAAACAATCATGTCAATTATAGGTTTCTTTTCTGATGGAATGCCTGCAGTTTATAGTCTTAATTCTTTGCATCCTGCACACAATGACACCGTCTCCTGTGCACTTCCCATGTCATGGGAAGTAACTCCTTGAGATTCAAGCTTTCAAAAACCGTAGCAAAGTATTCACAAACAATTTGTTGATCAGAAACAGTAAAACAATCAAACCTTGCAGGTAGCTGTAGAAAAAATACAGATCTGCATCACACTACATTGTAGGTGTATGAAAGCAAAAGTAGGTAGCATGGTGTATTGCGCGCATTTCTGGGACCTGAATATGGTTTCTCTAGCAGGTGATATTGGGCGCTCTGGGAGCCATTTGGGGGCAACCACTGCATAGCACTTACCAGTTGCTGTTGTCGACAGCATCTCCAAAACCTGGTGTGTCCACCACGGTCAGTTTGAGCTGGACACCATTCTCTTTCAACACAGATTGACTCGTGTCCACCTGTAACACAGGAACATAACACCTGCTCAACTGCCACTCATTTACAGGTAACATTTCGGCTACCTGAAATACCCCACTGCTTGTCTTTTGTGATGTGGATGTGTAGTTAAAACTGTTATCGACTGTTATTCACATGTACTGCGGATTTGAGCGTCTTGTATTTGCATAGACTCCATTTTTGTTACCAATTAATAGCAGGTTACAGTTGTAATTCTTGCTTGATGTTATTTTAAAAACGAAAGCTCTGTGTGTCATGAGTTTCCCATGGCATCCCAAACCCCTTTGACACTGGGGGTGCAACACATGCCAAAACAATACATGTATTTCCAAGTGAGGATGAAAAAGTTAAGCTGGTGGAAGGGGGTGAATAGTGTGGAGAGAGAGAGAGAGAGAGAGAGAGAGAGAGAGAGAGAGAGAGAGAGAGAGAGAGAGAGAGAGAGAGAGAGAGAGAGAGAGAGAGAGAGAGAAAAAAACACCCACACACAGAGACTAAGAGAGACGGAGGCAAATACAGACAGACACAAACAACGAGAAAGAAAGAGACGGAAGCAAAGTGACAGAGACAGAGAAAGCTGGCAGAAGAGCAAGGAAGGTCAAACATGCACAAAGCCAATCACATCCAGGGCAAACATGCAATGCATTGGATGTGACCATGGGGAAAAAAAGGCAGCCAAGATGCAAGAGGCTTGGTCCAGTTTGTTTTCATACCCTTTCTGCATCATGCCCGGCTCTGTCCATTCATCTTCTTGCTAGTGCACATCAAATATCAGGGGTCACTTTACAAAAACACAGGTGGGGTGGGAGTGGGGAGGAGGTTGGCTGAGAGAGAGAGGCAGAGAGATACAGAGACACAAACTAAGAGACTGAAATTGATGAGAGAGAGAGAGGCAGAGAGATACAGAGACACAAACTAAGAGACTGAAATTGATGAGAGAGAGAGGCAGAGAGATACTGAGACACAAACTAAGAGACTGAAATTGATGAGAGAGAGAGACAGAGAGATACAGAGACACAAACTAAGAGACTGAAATTGATGAGAGAGAGAGGCAGAGAGATACTGAGACACAAACTAAGAGACTGAAATTGATGAGAGAGAGAGGCAGAGAGATACAGAGACACAAACTAAGAGACTGAAATTGATGAGAGAGAGAGGCAGAGAGATACTGAGACACAAACTAAGAGACTGAAATTGATGAGAGAGAGAGAGGCAGAGAGATACAGAGACACAAACTAAGAGACTGAAATTGATGAGAGAGAGAGGCAGAGAGATACAGAGACACAAACTAAGAGACTGAAATTGATGAGAGAGAGAGAGAGGCAGAGAGATACAGAGACACAAACTAAGAGACTGAAATTGATGAGAGAGAGAGAGAGAGAGAGAGAGAGAGAGAGAGAGAGAGAGAGAGAGAGAGAGAGAGAGAGAGAGAGAGAGA
>NC_090245.1:32523762-32707127 GCF_037325665.1 Littorina saxatilis | reverse complement strand
ACGTTACCACTCGGCCACCCAGTCCCTAGGGTAGGAAGGTAGGCAATCACTTTTTTTTAAAAACTTTTTTTTCTTAATAGCAGAGCAACCAAGCGTGTAGCACTCGCAACCGAAGAAGATGCCGCCATTTTTGCCATGGCAAGCGTCTGTTGGGCCTTTTTAGTAGAAGGAGTTATTTCCCTTGCATCGTCTGTCGTCTGCATGACGACTCGAGCGCTTTCGTTTTCATTGCATTTTCTTGTTTTCATTTTTTTTTTTTGTGGACAAATGTAATTAAAAGTTATAGGGTCGGCCCCTAAAAATAGGGTAGGTCGGGTTACCGTAACCACACTTTTTTTTTTTAGGCCTTACAGAAAGCTGAGAGGATATGAGTTTTCTTTACCATACACATCTGGAGGTTAAAAGGTTCTGTGAAAAAACTTTGCCTTGAGACTGCAGAATGCAAATACTCCAAACAAATTCCCCCAAAGTAATGTTATACATGTCCATATTGTAAAACTAATCATGTAAAAATATCCTTTCTTGCCAGTCTCCTCTCATCGCAGGTACTACTGTTTAAAATACTTTGAAAATGTAAGCATGGAAAGTCAGCCATAGGTCTTGCTATTTGAAGAGAACCACAAAGAGCATACCTCTCTCTCGCTCCAAAAAAATGCTGGTGCCAAGGAGTAGTCCTTGGCTGGTGCCTATAGTGAGACTAATGACACTGATTGTGTTTGATTAGCCTATCCAACCACTTTCTCACCATTTTTCCTCTTTGATCTCCAGTTGAGGCTTTCATATAGTCGTTTTTAACTGAACCCTTCCATGAAAGATTGCTGCATTTACACCCCCCCCCCCCCCCCCCAGTGCTTTTAGCACCTCTTTTATCCTTATGTGATCTTCATCAGATCACTTGGTGACAGGGTAGCTTTTACTTCCACCCAAATCCTCTTCCTTCCTTTTTTTCTCTCTACCTCCTTCTCATTCTTTTCATCTACACTCATCACACCTGTTCTCCCCCAATCGTTTATGTAGGGCACAATACCCCCCCCCCCCCCCCCCCATCTCTCCTCTTTCACCTCTATCCTCACCTCTTTTTTAGCCTTTCGATTTTCATTTCTTCATTACATATATTATACTCCCCATAATGTTTACTTACTCCCCCCCCCCCCTCCCTTTTATCTGCCCAATCATCACACACTTTCTCTTTTCCAGCCCCCCCCCCCCCCCCCCCCCCCCAAAGCGTTTTTTGTTAACCAGCTTCCCCATCACATCTGTCTACCCCCCCCCCCCCCCCCCCCTTTTCTCTCTCTCTCTCTCTCTCTTGCTGTGGTGAGTCAGAGACAATTAGCACGCCATCCCAGACAGCCGGCATGTTGAACAGGTATGAGGGGAGATAAACAAAGTCATCCAAGCGTTAAACAGTAATTACGCTGCTTACACAAGCGTGGAAATTACCTGGCATCCTCGAAATGGTCGCCACACCTCAGGTGAAAGAAGAACACAGGTACAAGGTAACTTCATCTTGGGATCTTGGGGAAGGAGTGGTGGTGCGGATTGGGTGGAGATGAGGAGAGAGCAGTGCTAGCCATTGCTACCTACGAAAATGTATGGCTACGTCAGGCCTAAAGGTGAAACAGGTAAACCAGAACGCATAGTTCCAGTAGCAACCTGAAACGGGAGTGTTTCCATGAATCGAAACAAAGAGATTTACTTTGAGTGTTTTCCCATGCAGACAACATAAAGACAGACACAGACAGAGATGACAGCCAGTCCGACAGACTCTCTTTCTCTCTCATCTCCAACTTCGGTACCAAAATTCCAATCCTCTCAAGTGACTCACCGCAGGAATCTACCTCAATCTCAAACACACTTTCTCTTCTCCAGTCCCCCCCCCCCCCCCCTCCCATTGTGCTTTTAGTTATGCGCTATAGAAATCTCCTTAATAAATAAATAAATAAACAACGAAAAAAAAATCATTCACCTCAAGCGGGTAGCAGGTAGGTTGGGGTGAGGTGCTGATCGAGTAAAACTTGCTACATCCAGTTAACTCCAATAAACAAGGCTGTTACCTTTTTACCCATCGTATAATAATTGAGGGAGTAACATGTACTACATCCACTCTGGAAGGTGTCAGGCAGGGTGGGGTGTATTTTTAAGCGTTGATTGACCGAAACCAGCTGGGCCTAGTAAGTATTTTTTGCCATGTCTACAGGCTGTTCACCTTTAATTCTGATTTATTTGATGGGCGCGATACGTTTCGCGTCCACATTCCTCATGTCTCAGACAGGCTAAAATCCTGCCTTCATGTTTTGCAGTGTGTTGTGTGATAGAGAACAGTGGTACCTGCGATGCGAGGACCCTACGATGCGAGGACCCTACGATGAGAGGGCACCTACCATGAAAGGACACCTGATGACGTCCCTTTGTCTATTATCTTGACCAAAATATACCTGTGGTGACAGGCCACCTGCAATGTAGGGACACTTTTGGCTGGTCCCTAGGGTGTCCTGTCACCACAAGTACCCCTGTAGTTACAAGGTGAGGTGCCACGAAGGATGGGGAGATACAGAATACATCCAGCTTCAACAGGTATAAGACAAGATGGGATGTATAATTATTCAGTTATGATTGACCGAAACTGCCGTATTTATCTGTTGTCCTGTCTAATAGGCTGTACAACTTTTATCCTGTGTTATGTGATAAGAGTATACGAACCCCCCCCCCCACACACACACACACACACACACACAAAGCTAGAAGACGTGACTAAGTCGTGTCTTCGCGTTTTGAAGTTTGCTGTATGATGGGTACATAAATGCACAAGTATACATCTTCAATGGTATCATACTGGGCGGAATGTACATTTAGCGTTGAATGGCCCACACCGGCTGTACCTATGGTTTGTCGTACCCGCGGGCTGTTCAACCTTTAATCCCGCGATGTGTGACGGGGGAGATACATTGCACACCCCGCTCTTCACAGACCTGTATCAGGAGGGATAAGGACTTCTCTATATTCTAGACACTCTCCATGTCATTGTATGGTGGTGGAAATCTATACACCTTTGACCGGCATCAGGCTTGGTGGGGGTCTACATTCTGTCTTGACTAAAATCTAATGTTCGGTCTACATGTTCTTCGCCTTTTATCCTGAGTTGTATGATGGGGGGAAGACACACAGGGCTGTCCAAACTGTGCGTCCCTGCGTTCTATACGCACTAGAAGCCGAAGCCCGCGACACACTAAACCTGAAAAGAGCGGGACCTGGGACGCAATACATATCCGTTATCATGTGTACCTTCGGTACAGCTTCAGAAAATGTCCTGCCAGATCTGCACTAACGTAAATGTACGGAGTTAATCTAACCGACATGACCGTTATGTGTTTGTAAAGGTATCACAGAACGTCTAAAAGTCGGTATTACAATGACATGAGCACTCCAGAGATCATGTGTCGTCGAGGAATGTACCCTCCGAAAGCAAGAAAAGGTATCCGGATCTTCGGACCCTCTAAAGTTCAACTGATGGGGTCCAAAGACCTCCTATATGATTCGAATTGGGGATCCAGGAACCCTTTAGGTGGAGCATCTGTGGGGAGCCCTGTCACATGTCTTTCTCCCCCCTCCCCCCCCCCTCCCTTCCACAGGGAGTACGGTACACAGTACTGTGAAAAGTCCTGTCTTCACGTTTTGCAGTATATCAGATGAATCTTCCGTTGGCAGGGATCAGTCAGAGCTGGTCATACATTGCTTGGTCCTGTCTTGGTGCCGTTCACCTTTCATCCAATGTTGTATGATGCCAAAATTACGTCTATCGTTTTGTCCCATGTTGTATGATGCCAAAATTACGTCTATCGTTTTATCCCATGTTGTATGATGCCAAAAGTACATCTATCGTTTTATCCCATGTTGTATGATGCCAAAATTACGTCTATCGTTTTATCCCATGTTGTATGATGCCAAAATTACGTCTATCGTTTTATCCCATGTTGTATGATGCCAAAATTACGTCTATCGTTTTATCCCATGTTGTATGATGCCAAAAGTACGTCTATCATTTTATCCCATGTTGTATGATGCCAAAAGTATGTCTATCATTTTATCCCATGTTGTATGGTGCCAAAAGTAGGTCTATCGTTTTATCCCATGTTGTATGATGCCAAAATTACGTCTATCGTTTTATCCCATGTTGTATGATGCCAAAATTACGTCTATCGTTTTATCCCATGTTGTATGATGCCAAAATTACGTCTATCGTTTTATCCCATGTTGTATGATGCCAAAATTACGTCTATCATTTTATCCCATGTTGTATGATGCCAAAAGTATGTCTATCATTTTTATCCCATGCTGCATGATGCCAAAAGTACGTCTATCGTTTTATCCCATGCTGCATGATGCCAAAAGTGCGTCTATCATTTTATCCCATGTTGTATGATGCCAAAAGTATGTCTATCATTTTTATCCCATGCTGCATGATGCCAAAAGTACGTCTATCGTTTTATCCCATGATGCCAAAATTACGTCTATCGTTTTATCCCATGTTGTATGATGCCAAAATTACGTCTATCGTTTTATACCATGTTGTATGATGCCAAAATTACGTCTATCGTTTTATCCCTTGTTGTATGATGCCAAAAGTGCGTCTATCATTTTTATCCCATGCTGCATGATGCCAAAAGTACGTCTATCGTTTTATCCCATGGATGTATGATGCCAAAAGTGAGTATCGTTTTATCCCATGGATGTATGATGCCAAAAGTGCGTCTATCGTTTTATCCCATGGATGTATGATGCCAAAAGTGAGTATCGTTTTATCCCATGGATGTATGATGCCAAAAGTGCGTCTATCGTTTTACCCCATGGATGTATGATTCGAAAAGCACATCTATCGACCAGAGCGGGTTGTACATTTTGTCTTTATCGGCTGAAGCCTGATGCTGAAGCCTGATGTAGCTATCTGGGTCTGTCCACGGGTTCTGCATGTTCTACCTCCAGTACCAGGCCACTTTTCAGAGCTACATGACATCCGACTGATAAAGGACCTGAATAGTCCAGTTTTGCCTTCTAAGAGCCCCGTGCCTGTGTTAATCGCGGGACGATGAGTTGGGTGCTTGTAACATTTCAACCCAGGCAGACTGAGAGAGTAACACCCATACGTTTGTGGGCAAGACAGAATCATGTTCTGAAACCTATCTGTGCTCAAAGCACGTCAAAAGAATATGGGAGAAACATCCTCTCCCTCCTCATCCTAGTTTTCCATCATCACCCTGCTACCGCTTTTATGTTTTGTACCCAATTCAAAAGCGATTTTCTAAGTGTTCGGATTATATTCACCCCCCCCCCCCCCCCACACACACACACACACCTCCAAGAAAATACCAATGCTCTAGTTCCTTATCCTCTGAGGTGCGTCCTCGTATCATTTAGGGAACTGACCCCAGCAGAGCTGCGATGAAGTAAAGCCCAAGACAGGGGAGTTGTCCATTTCAAGATTGTCTGAGGGCGTCAGACAAAGACAGAAAGTTAGTACGCTCTGCAGGCACCCTCCACTGCAATGGCTTCTTGTTCTCTGTCCAATGAAATGGATGCCTTTGTCTCCGATGAGAAGATCTTCTTTCGCCCCAAATTAGAAACGACTTTCTGTTATCCCAGAAACGACTTTCTGTTATCCCATCAGGGCAACAAAGAACCATAGTTAAAAAAACAAAAACATTTAAAAGGCAAACAAACCCTAGAAATCCGAGACTGAAGAAAGAACCTTTGCTGTATTTCAATCAAAATAGAAGGAGTCCCACACCAACTGGTACAAAGAAAGTGAACCTGTCCCAATCACCTGGTCAGCTGACAGAAAAGCGAGATGGCGTTGACAGAAGAGAGGGGGAATGGATGTGAAGTGCAATGGAGAGACACTGAAAGATATGTGGCCTCCCTAGTATGTCTCTGTGCCAGAAACTGTAGAATACACATTCTCTCTAGTCTTTGTTTGAACCATATAACGCCTCGCCACAAGGTACCCCCTCAACTCCCCGCCCCAAAGCCGACTTCATTTCCTCCGTGTCTGTTGGCGATCAATCACAGGACAAACCAACTTGCTTTTGGAGTGGGGTGAACACCAAGGAAAGGTCCCTGAATTCGTTTCTTTTTTTCTTCTTCTTTTTTTTGTTGTTAGCAGTGATGTAACCGAGTGTCGTAACACTACGATCACCTCTGGAGGCGAAGTGCAATCAAACAGGATTGAAAATGTTAGGGCCAATTTCTTGGCCCTATAAAAACTGTTATGCAAACCCGAAGGTTTCCATGAACATACAGACAATCGGAAACCACCAGACCCCATCACAAACAGAATTCCACAATCCACCGGTGTTGACTTAAAGGCCAACAACTCGGGTGCAGAGTCTGCTGTAAAAGGAGCGGTAGCCTCCCCTGTCACAGTGGAAATGAAGGAACACACACAATTACACTCATGTATCTTATAGGCAAACATTCAAGCACAAACTCTCTCTCTCTCTCTCTCTCTCTCTCTCTCTCTCTCCCTCCCCCACTCCCTTCTCTCTCTACGTTTTTGTGTGTGTGTGGAGGGTGAGCAAGAAAAAAAGCAGATATATAAACACACACACACACATACAGAGTTTTAAAGACAGAAATGCCAACATTTCTATTTGCAAAATGTTTCGCGTCCCCAACAAGCGAAGTCCTGCCACACAAGAGATGAAGCTCCCCGAAAAGGGGTATCCCCGGAGAACGGAAAACCTGTAACTGCAGAGCTTTAGAAACATGTCATCCACCCGTGTTGGGTCTCCACCCCTGGGGTGATAGCATCAGCCTGGGTGGCCAAGGCCGAGTAACGGGTGAATTTATCCACCCCGACAGTACCCGGGAGAGAGGAATTACTGCAATATGCCTAGGGGGATGTGGTATAGGGAGTACTCTGGCACACCGTTTTTTTCCGTTTGTATGGCCATGTTGGGTTTGATGCGTGCATGCCTGGTTTTCTCCTGTAGATGGGTGTCGGCACAGAAGGTCTGCCCGCTGTCCTCAGCCAACATGCTCCGTCTTCATGGCAGCTCAAATTTTTTATCGAGGTTCTCTCCTCTAGATCCGCCGTGTTTCGCCTAGGGGCTTGCGCTGCCTAGTTGATAGGGTCACCTCGTAGAGGATGTGGTCATAGACCACGCACGGTCGGTCTTGGGATAGGGAAACGTTATGCTAGTCCGGAGGGATTACACCACAATGGCCACCTCGCGAAGACCCAGGGTCCTAGACTAGGGAGGTCCAAGGGGGAGCACCGGAAGGGCTACCCCTCTACCCGCACCTCAAAACACAATCCCTTCCCCTGGTAGCTTCATCCCCAAGGAGGAAACAGAGCTACCTGCAACACCCGTTAAAATCGTTAGTGTGACACAGAGAATGCCGATTCCGTGAAATCACGCAGAAAAGCATGATTGGGAGAGCAAGAATGGAGAGAAATGCTTTCTATCTGTTCTGTGTTCTATTTTCTATAGTCCTGCAATCTCACAATAAATGGTCACTATAAACAGGCAACCTGAGAAAGGTCCATAAACAAATCCAACTTAGACAGTCACACAATCTGCTGCCCCAGCCTTCTTGGAACCACACCAATGTTATTCCCCACGGGTTCAATTTCCATTCTCACCATCGCCCCAACATCGGACACCACAGAACCACAACAGTGAACACTCAGCTTTTCTTCGCCCAAGCCGGACCCCGCTACCTGGAGACGTATCTCGCTCTGAGATCAAGAGATGAAAATGGGACCTGTCAGTCCCAACTGCTGTTCTACCCGGGGTACAAGCATTGCTAACTACTCTGGGTGGACAGTTGCCGGTACAGAAGAAGGGATTATTGTTTAGAGACGAGTGTTTACAATTGTGTGTGAAACTCGACAAAGATGTTGCTGTCAGCACGAGCTTTTCGTCCCCTGGCTGAACTCGATAACACCAACAGTGATAGTTAATGACAAGGAATTTCAATTCCAACTCCCTGCCATTCGTAATGGCCAGTTCAGGGTAGTGATGTCGGACGAGCGAATACGAAAGAGACAGCAGTTTCAATGTACAAGTCATGATATGTACTACGAAATCTGCACAGTCTGAACCTGAGCACAAAAACGTCCATCGACAGGCTAACAGCAAAGCCTCTTTAGTCGAATGTAAAGGCTTTGCTACCATGGTGCATGCACATCACCACACTTAACCTTCTACCCCCCCCCCCCCCCCTTTTCTCAACAACTTGCAATTCAAAATGTGTCTGGAAAAAAACCCAACACCCGTCACTAGTTGTTAACGTATCACAAGTTAACGTTCCCAATAGGCCCGGAGGCCCGTAAGACAATGAATCATTATTCAGAGTCACCTGTACGAAGGAAACAAGCATTGCCTCAATAGACAACCCCCTCCTCTTTACTTCTTTGGGTAACTTCTTCTTCTTCTGCGTTCGTGGGCTGAAACTCCCACGTACACTACGTGTTTTTTGCACGAGTGGAATTTTACGTGTATGACCGTTTTTTACCCCGCCATTTAGGCAGCCATACGCCGTTTTCGGAGGAAGCATGCTGGGTATTTTCGTGTTTCTATAACCCACCGAACTCTGACATGGATTACAGGATCTTTTTCGTGCGCACTTGGTCTTGTGCTTGCGTGTACACACGGGGGTGTTCGGACACCGAGGAGAGTCTGCACACAAAGTTGACTCTGAGAAATAAATCTCTCGCCGAACGTGGGGACGAACTCACGCTGACAGCGGCCAACTGGAAACAAATCCAGCGCGCTACCGACTGAGCTACATCCCCGCCCCTTTGGGTAACTATATTGATCATGGATTGATGGAGCATGGACATTCATTATTTTGCAAAGAACATCCAGCGCCACCTAGGAACGAAGTGATACAGTGGAACCCCCTTTCTAAGACCTCCCCTCCCCCTAGCCCCCGGTTTACACTCCCTCTCCCTCTCCCACACCCTGTTTTCTGAGATTTTCTGTTCATAACCTCTGTAAATTTTAAGACTTTCTCATTTTTTAAGACCTGATTTTCTCAAATTCTCTGAGGTCTTACAAGGGGAGGTTTCAATGTTGCACAAATTCTTAGTGAGTCCCCAAAAAGGAACAAATAAACGCACATTGATTGAATGACGCTTGTTTGATACACGCCCTACCACCCAGCCCCTTTTCGTGACAGGGTGGATGTGTATGTGTAGAGGATGGGGACTAAAGGGTAGAGGGGTGGGGGAGCGCTAGATAATGGAAAATTTCCTAGATAAATTTTCATTTAATTAATATACTTACCCGAATCACATTAGCATTGAGTCACCTGAGATGCTTATCACTGAAAAACGCTTACCCGGCTAAAAATTTAAAAGGGAAGCAACCCCATCACCAAAACGAAAGTGAAAGTAGCTTGGTAATGGGCCAGCACACTGGGAGTTACCTCCCATACGGGTGTGTGCCACGTCACTTCCTCTAGGAACACGTGCCTATTCTCATACGGCTTTAAAAATCTTAAAACCATACGCGGGGCAGGTGGGAGGGAATACAGTATGTGATTCGGGTAAGTATATTAATTAAATGAAAATTTATCTAGGAAATTTTCCATTAAATAACATATTCTTACTCCGAATCACATTAGCAGATAACATCAACAAGGCGGTGGGCTAGAAATGAATCAAAACTCACCATCAAGTTCTGGACAGGAACTGACCTGCTGCTATGAGAGCTGGAAGGCCTCTGGAGCCATCCTGTCAAAGAGCCGAGACGTCCCGAAGATAAAAGTTTAAGAAAACATCTTCAGAACGCCAAAACGCAATTGTCAGCACCTCCTCTAGACATCTGGAGCGCAGTACTGCCAGAGAGGATGCCCACACCCTCATTTCATGGGCTCGGGCCGAGTCAAGTGGCAAAGAGGGCATGACCCCCCCCCCCTCTTTGTGCGACTCCACTCATAAGCTTGCTTAATGAGCGAGGACACCCACCGGGCCAACGATACCTTCGACAAATCTTACTCGCGCCTAGAAAAGGGCGAGATAAACAGCAACTTCTGAGAACTAGACCGAAACGGCTGAGTCCGGGCTAAGTACAGACGAAGAGCCCTCACAGGGCAATTGACCGAATCAAGGTCATCCGGGGCCAACGCGCTGATCAGAGCCTTGACTCTAACCAGCGGAGAGGCCTGCCCCGGAGACTGATTCTTGGCCAGGAAATCGGGCCGGAAACGCAAAGATGCGGAACCGTCCGACTAAAAGGAGATATCTCCAGGCTGACCCGACAGGGCGTGGACCTCGCTACCCCGTCGGGCCGTTGCCAACAAAAGAAGAACCAGCGCTTTGCGAGTGACATTGAACAGAATGGCCTCGCTCAAAGGCTCAAAATCCGCAGAACGTAGGGATTCCAGGATTAAAAACAAGTCCCACTTGGAAGCGGGCAAACGAGCTTTCGCTTCCTTAAGAGCAGCCCTTTGAATGACTGCAGCTATAACGCCCCCGACTCGAACAGACCGACCGATCTGCTTAAGAGTCGCCGAGATAGCGAAGCGCCGGACCCTCAACGAGGAGCCTGAGGCGCCCTGCGAAGACATGAAAGAGAGGCGGTTGGCGACCTGAACAGAGCGCGGAGCCACCGAACTCACCCCTGTAGCTGAACACCAGGCAGTCCATGCCTTCCAGTGGGAAGCATAAACTGACGAGGTGGACGCTCTATGCGAGCGAGCCACCAAGTCCAGACGGATGGAAGCCATCAGGAGAGGCAAAGTGGAGCAAATCTGAGCTTGGAGCTTGTGCACCCTTCTCTGAGAAGGCTGGACAGTCCACGCGACCGTGTCGAAAGACATCCCCAGATAAGTGAATGTCTGTGACGGGGTCAGCTCCGACTTTCCCTGGTTGATCGAGAACCCCAACAAGTTGGATTCTCGAAGAACCATCAGGGTATCTTGCGAACAGCCGCTCTGGGACTGGTTCATGATGAATCAGTCGTCCAGATAAGCCCGCAGGCGGATACCCTAGGACCTCACCAGTGCACAGACCTGTCTCACCACCATGGTGAAAATCCATGGTGCGAGGGACAGCCCGAAAGGGAGTGCGCGAAACTGGTAGATCTGATCTCCCCACCGGAAACAAAGCCATTTCCGGTCGGCCGGATGCATAAGAATGAAAGTATGCGTCCGTGAGATCGATCGAGGTCACCCAGTCTCCTGGGCGGAGAGAGTCTCGGACCGAGGCTGGCGTCTCCATCTTGTCTTTTATCTCACTCAAGAAAGTGTTGAGGAGAGATAAATCCAACACGGGACGCCGTCCTCCTGACGCTTTGGGAACGGCGAAAAGACGCCCTAAAATCCCAGGGAGCTATGGACCCGAACTCTCTCCATCGCGCCCTTCTGCTCCAGGGAGGCAATTTCCGACTGCAAGACGGAACATGCTTCCTGCGAGAAGATGGGCTTGAACCGCGGTGGCACTCGGGTAAGAGGCGCCTTTTTCTCCCGCCAGAGCAGGCGGAAGCCCGATCTCACCACTCCCACAATCCATTGGCTGTCTACTACCAACATCCAACGAGAAAGCGCACGGGAGGGGCCTCCCGCCATCACCAAGGTGGAAGGCGGGAGGGGGGTGAGATCGGGAGCGCTTCATTGGGGGTGTGGCTTACTCCCAGAGCCGCCGCACCCCCTCCCCGATGCCGTCCTCTTCTTCCTGCCACGAGCGACCGGCAGAGCCTGCCGCTTCTGAGCTGGCTTGAGGTTCGACATGTCTGAGCCTGCTTATGCTTATAAGGCTTAGACTGTTTCACCCCCTGCAGAGTGAAGTCGAGGAACTGACTGTCCTTGTTCGACTGAATCTCCTTCTGTCTGGCATCCATTGCCAGAGAACAGAAGCGAAATTCCTCTGAGACCGGGGAGACTCTCAAGGTCTCCCTAGTAGCCAGCTCCGTGAACTGGGACTGCGAGAGGAAGAGATCCCTCCTACAGAGGACCGCTTGGGTGTACTGTAGAGAGGAAAGACGCAATTGTTCCTCATTGACCTTGGCCAAGGCGGTAAAAAAAAGCGCAGAGACATCGTCCGCATTTTGTTCTTCACTGAGAGTGAAAGGAACCAGCGAATCGATCAATGCCCGATACTGAGTCCGAACAAGAGTCTCCGCAACGGAGGACAGTTCGATCTGCCGACGTCCAACCTCCTCAGCAGAGAGGAGGGAAGCCTCAGAAACCGGCAGAACCAGATCAAGCTTGATCGGTTTAGCCAGAAGAGGCAGCAATTCCCGGGGAACCGGAAGGGTAGCCCTAGGGAGTGCAAAAGACGCCAGCCAGCTCTGGCTCTGAGTGGGCAAGCTAAGCTTCCTATTGCCCGTAGGCACAAAGGAAGAGGCTTGAGAAGCCGACGCCACCCACTGCTGAGCTGATTCCGGAACTGGACCAAAAGGAAGCAGTAACGGAACAGGCACTGGCCGAATACCACTCCCCGCATGTGCTGGACGAACCAGCGAATGCGAAAGTTGGTAAGCCACTGACGGAGACTCGGCGAACCGGAAGGAAGAAACATCTTCCTGTGCCGGCCGGAAGTCCGCCATGGCCGAAGGATCGAACGGAGCGGAAGAGTCCGCAGCCACCACCCCTTCGGGGAAAAAACGAGACGCTACTTCCGCCGCGATGTCAAGAACAGACTTGAGCTTCGCAGAAACACGCCCCGAGACTCCTCGTTGACCACTGATGGAGCATCAGAATAGTCACACATGGAACCATGACCAAAACCACCAGTTCCGGAAGCAGAAGCATGCCCTGGCAAACCGGAAACCGGAATGCCTGTGCACGAACATTATCCTGCAACCCAGAACCTTGTGAAGGTAAGGGTAGGCAGGACGACCATCCGTAAAAACCGGAGCTGGATGAGCTGACGTCACTCCCCCATCCGAGTGGAGTGATGCCTGCTCAAGCCTAGGCACTAAATGGCCGGAAGGCGTACGCTGGAATCCACCCTCTGATATCCGGAAGGAAGCACCAGAAGAGGAAGCAGCGTGTCCGGCCGAAACCGGAAGTGTAGTCGACGAAACCGCGCAATGCGGAATTGAAGGCTGCACTGGTTGACTTCGTGATCCGGAAGGACCGGAAGTCAGTGAAAACTCCATACTGCCGCAGCCGCCGTAGCGTGCCTGCGTGGACGGATCATCACCTCCGGCGAGTGCCGGTAGTGCAGCCGACAGAACCGCGCAATGCGGAAGCGAAGGCTGCACTGAAACCAAAAACACCAGTTCCGGAAGCAGAAGCATGCCCAGGCAAACCGGAAACCGGAAATGCCTGTGCACGAACATCATCCTGCAGCCCAGAACCTTGTGAAGGTAAAGGGTAGGCAGGACGACTATCCGGAAAAACCGGAGCTGGATGAGCTGACGTCACTCCCCCATCAGAGTGGAGTGATGCCTGCTCAAGCCTAGGCACTAACAGGCCAGAAGGCGTACGCTGGAATCCACCCACTGGTATCCGGAAGGAAGCACCAGAAGAGGAAGCAGCGTGTCCGGCCGAAACCGGAAGTGTAGCCGTCGGAAACCGCGCAATGCGGAAGTGAAGGCTGCACTGGTTGACTTCGTGATCCGGAAGGACCGGAAGTCAGTGAATACTCCATCCTGCCGCAGCCGCCGTAGCGTGCCTGCGTGGACGGATCATCACTTCCGGCTCTCGCCGGTAGTGTAGCCGACGGAACCGCGCAATGCGGAAACGAAGGCTGCACTGGTTGACTTCGCGATCCGGAAGGACCGGAAGTCAGTGAATACTCCATCCTGCCGCGACCGCCGTAGCATGCCGGAGCGGACGGATCATCACTTCCGGCAAGTTATGCGGCAGCCGAAACCGACTGCCGCCGCTGTTCGATCAAATCCGGGGCCTCGTAGGTTATCGCCGGAAATGAAAGATCAGCATGGTATCGGTCGTGACCCGAAGTGAAAGAGCTGTCTCCCGAGAGAGAACGTCCAGGCGCCTCACGAGGGCTATCGGACCAGCTCTGCTTACCAGCCGCAGCTGAAGAGGGAGGACGCTGCTCCAAACCGGAAATGGAAGGCAAAGACATGGAAGCCAACGCCCGGACGTCACTGCCAGATGCCGGAAACGCCAAACAACTGGCGACGGAACGCTGGAACTCTGCCTGCACCAAGCTGCGGATTACCGGAACCAGTGTCTAAAACAGAAAGGAACCAACGCACCCTGCACAGGTGCTAACAACGAGGACGAAGTCTCCGTAGTAGAGAACCGGAGCAGACGTAACAGTAGCGCTAGGCGCCGCAAAAGATAGCAGAAGTAGTAACAGCGCAAGGCGCCGAAATAGGTACAGACAACAAAGTGCTACGTTCTTGGTCTGTACAAGTAAAACTGCTTAAGAAGAAGCCTAAGGCTTAAATTTCCCCTTGGGTCCGACTTGCCACAGCGCTTGTCTGAATCAGACATGCTGTCAAATCCATGTAAACAACACGAAAACATTTTACTGAACGTAAGTCTAAACGACTGAAAACTCAGTAAAAAACACACACTTTCGCGTCAACAAATTACGATAGCTACACTTGCCTAACAAAAACAGAGGCACGTAGAGCTACAAACAAAGTCACACGAGCTAGTAAACTAACTCACACAACAAAATGGCGAAACACGCAAGTAACTGACACACAAGTCAACAACACGTGGCAACGCGAAAAAAAAAAAATTTACTGACACGTAAGTCTAAACGACTGAAAACACAGTAAACACACACTCTTTCGCGTCGACAAAATACGATAGCTAAACTTGCCCCACAAAAACAGAGGCACGTAGAGCTACAAACAAAGTCACACGAGCCAGAAAACTAACTCACACAACAAAATGGCGAAACACGCAAGTCACTGACACGCCGGTCAACAACACGTGGCAACGCGAAAAAATTTACTGAAACGTAAGTCTAAACGACTGAAAACACAGTAAACACACACACTTTCGCGTCAACAAAATACTATAGCTACACTTGCCCAACACAGAAAGGGGCACGCAGAGCTACGAGCAAAGTCATACGAGCTAGCTAACTAACTCACACAACAAAATGGCGAAACACGCAAGTCACTGACACACAAGTCCGCAAAAAACGGACAACGTACAGTAACGAAAACAGCGCAAACAACCAACAACAAACGGGAACGAGCTCACCAAACTGAATGCAAGGCGAGCAGAAAAGCTGGGTAACGTGGCCGGCGGGTGTCACTCAAACACACAAGGTCAGCCACAGAGCGTCAAAAAGTGAACCGTCCTCTCCGAGGTGAAAAAGACGTATGAGAATAGGCACGTGTTCCTAGAGGAAGTGACGTGGCACACACCCGTATGGGAGGTAACTCCCAGTGTGCTGGCCCATTACCAAGCTACTTTCACTTTCGTTTTGGTGATGGGGTTGCTTCCCTTTTAAATTTTTAGCCGGGTAAGCGTTTTTCAGTGATAAGCATCTCAGGTGACTCAATGCTAATGTGATTCGGAGTAAGAATATGTTATTTAATTACACACACACACACACACACACGAAGAAAGCACTCACCAACAACCATGAGGGTGAACTCGAAGCCCTTCTTGACGGACTTTCTGTAGACCTGGTTGGGCAGGTTGGCGAACCCTACGTATCCCTCCAGTTCTTTGCGCGTCTCTCCCCCGTACTTCCTGTCTCTCTCCTTGTCCTTGTCCATTTCTGAGTGTATTAGTTCCTTCTCTTGCTTCAAGGTCGGCCGCTCACGGTCATGGCCGAATCGTGACCCGGGGTCAAACTTCACTGTCGGGGCTTCAGGCGCTGCTGATGCGCGAAAGAAAGCATCGCGCTTAGCGGCGTTGATCTGCAAACACACAAGAGGAAGAATTTGGTCAGATGGTGAGGACAAATAAAGCAATACACGTTCGGACAGTGGTACCTGCGACGTGAGGTATCTCCTACGTGAGGACCTCGTCGTCAGGACACCTGGGGAGTTCTTTCATCAGAGGTACTTGCACTGTGTAGTATCGGCAGAAAGCGGTCTAAGGGGTGAATATATCTGTGACAGGGTATGCTTGAAAAAAACAATAGCGGCGTAAAAACCACAACTGCAATACATCTACGGATGCATGTGATGTCCATGAAACTAAAATGCCGTCTGTACGGACTAAGCCACAGAAGTAGATGCGCCAATTCGCTTGCTTGTATAAAAATAAAGAGAGGGTCTGTCCTTCTTTAAGATTATATAACAGGTGCCGACACTACCAAATTTAAAAACATTTTTATTCCATTTTCTTTTCGTTGCTCTCTGTCAACCATAACAAATACTAAGCATGCTTCTGCGGCATCTTCAATCAGCACAGAACGTTGAAAAGTCCGACATTCCAAAGTGAGTCAAGCTGACTGGGAAAGGGGGGAAGGGAAAAAATCCGACATTCATGAAACAGCTTCCGCGGTAACCGTATTTTTCAAACTCGTAAACTTCTCGTGGTGTTTGAAAAAAAGGTTTAGCGTGCACTGGGTAATGCATCTGCAAAAGCGATAAAGGCACAGGGGGGGCTAGATATATATATATATGGGATACACGTGTGTATGTGTTAGAGACTTCCTGTCAACACATTTGAGTCATCTTATGCGTGTTTTGGCCTTGGTGAGACTGATTCGTCATAGGCAAAACTGAGAGAGAGAGAGAGAGAGAGAGAGAGAGAGAGAGAGAGAGAGACAGACAGACAGACGCCAACACATAAACAAAGACAGGGATTGCATGAGCAAGGGAATTGGATACACAGACAAAGAGATACAGCCCAGAGCGAGGAATAGAGACAGACAGACTGTTAATTTACATACCACAAAGTCACTGTCCCACAAAACTGTCAGACGCACACAGACATTCTAAATCATCCGGACACTACTTCGGTGGTGGTAGGTCTACAGATAACGTTTGTCCAGATGTTTTGCTGGAGGAGAATGGAAATGGGGGCGTTTATTTCTCATTCATTAGATCATTCCCACACATAAAACCGCTTACACCATGTGTGCAACGCCAGACACAGACATTACGGGACCCCCTACCCCCTGACATACACCGCAATCTCTCTCATCTCATGGGCCAGATGCAATGCTGAACTTTACAGAACTCGTCTCTGGTGTCTTGCCTGCTTGCAGCATGAACTTTACCTGTGTCTTAATGCCTGATGCATCCTTCCAGGCATGCAGGAACAAGAATAACGTGAAACGCATTCTATGACGTGCACACGCTGGAAAATTGAAAGTCAAGTTGACCTGGGCATTTTTTGTGTATGCACGTGCACACACTCGCTCATGTAATCTGTTTACCCCCATGGCACGGGATCTCACCACTTCAGTGCTCGCTTTAGTAACCACTTGAACAAATATATTCTAGACTCGAGTGCATTTTTAGATTGGTGCTTTTCTGTCCATCCGTCTGAGTCTGGGAAAATGTTCGCGCCCGCCTCTGTGACTGTGTGTGTGTGTGTGTGTGTGAAAGAGAGAAAGGGGGCGGAGGGGGAGGGGGGTGTGTGCAGTAGGCAGTGAGCCTAAAAAGGTCGGATATATTTGTACCACCCCGTTTTAGAAAAAAAGACAAAGGAAACCAAAAAGTGATTAACATATATATCTTAACATGATATCCGGCCAGATGCACAGTCTTGACACACAGTTTGTTTCTTCCCCGCCACAATCTCGCTTCTCTGTTTACAAATAACTCACGGGTTTCACGTGCCCCGAAGACCGCTTTGCGCTGTGCACAGCAAGGACTCACGCTGAGTAGGTATTACTTTTAGCGGCAGGTGCACTACGGCCGGATAGGGTGGATGATCAGATACCCGGGTGTCTGCATGCCGGTCTGTCTGTCTGTCTGTCGATATCTTGGCCCAGAATCACTTCCCAGTCACATAGCACATGGGGTCTTGAGGTTGGCATGGGGTTTATAGAGTACATAGTCTATGAGAAGGGCAGGGTAAAAAGAGAGGGGAAGGGGAAGAGAAAGAGAA
Source organism: Littorina saxatilis (assembly GCF_037325665.1). Taxonomy (NCBI): domain Eukaryota; kingdom Metazoa; phylum Mollusca; class Gastropoda; order Littorinimorpha; family Littorinidae; genus Littorina; species Littorina saxatilis. The sequence goes on along the minus strand of NC_090245.1, from coordinate 32,689,169 downwards.
AGAGAGAGAAAGAGAGAGAGAGAGAGCGCGAGAGAGAACGGAAGACACACACACCTCAAACCAATACCCCTTTCCAGACCTGTTTCCTCCTCTACCTTTCGCCCCTTCCCAGCCGATGACGTGCGTGCCAGACACAGTATATTACCGCCTGCAGCGTTTTCATTACGCCTCATTCCAGCAACGTTATGCCGTAACGCACATTGTTTGCATTTTACTGCAGTTTCGAAAAATCTCGCGCACCGGCTGTCTGTAAAGATCCGCACGTTAGCGAGCTGCCAGCAGCGACAACCAAGAAAGACAGGCAGATAGAAAGAACGAATGAATGAATAGGTAGAAAGAGTGAATAAATGAATAAATAAATCAACCATTCAATGATTGAATGGATGAACAACCAAATTAATAAATAAAAGAAAGCAGAAAATAAAGAACCCATTCAGATGCCGCATAAAACGTAAACCTGGAAGCCAGCAGGAACACACTACCTTCAAACGGGACATTTAAAAACAGACGCACACACACGACCAAATTTTTACTCCCACGAGATTTTTACTCCGGAGTAAACATTTCGTACGAAAAAGTTACTCCCTTTACGAAAAAAGCACTCCCCCATTGCACGAGAAAATTACTCCCCAAGACAGGTGAGTTCCGAGTAAACATTTCGTTCAAAAATGTTACTCCCCTGACGAATAAATAACGAATAAATTACTTCACCCCAACACGAGCAATTTAACTTCCCATGCCAGGTGTACGAAATTTTTACTCCCTTGTCCCCTGTTAGTCTTGGTGGTGGAAGGGGTGGAAGGAGGGTAGCGCGACATTCGTGTGCGCTAGATCACTTATTGGCATTATCCCTTCGCCCGCATCCCATTTTTGCGTACGAGATTTTTACTGGAAGTAAAAACAAGTCGCGTAAGGCGAAAATACAATATTTAGTCAAGTAGCTGTCGAACTCACAGAATGAAACTGAACGCAATGCCATTTTTCAGCAAGACCGTATACTCGTAGCATCGTCAGTCCACCGCTCATGGCAAAGGCAATGAAATTGACAAGAAGAGCGGGGTAGTAGTTGCGCTAAGAAGGATAGCACGCTTTTCTGTACCTCTCTTTGTTTTAACTTTCTGAGCGTGTTTATAATCCAAACATATCATATCTATATGTTTTTGGAATCAGGAACCGACAAGGAATAAGATGAAAGTGTTTTTAAATTGATTTGGACAATTTAATTTTGATAATAATTTTTATATATTTAATTTTCAGAGCTTGTTTTTAATCCAAATATAACATATTTATATGTTTTTGGAATCAGAAAATGATGGAGAATAAGATGAACGTAAATTTGGATCGTTTTATAATTTTTTATTTTTTTTTACAATTTTCAGATTTTTAATGACCAAAGTCATTAATTAATTTTTAAGCCACCAAGCTGAAATGCAATACCGAAGTCCGGGCTTCGTCGAAGATTACTTGACCAAAATTTCAACCAATTTGGTTGAAAAATGAGGGCGTGACAGTGCCGCCTCAACTTTCACGAAAAGCCGGATATGACGTCATCAAAGACATTTATCAAAAAAATGAAAAAAACGTTCGGGGATTTCATACCCAGGAACTCTCATGTCAAATTTCATAAAGATCGGTCCAGTAGTTTAGTCTGAATCGCTCTACACACACACACACACACACACACACACACACACACACACACACACACACACACACACACACACACACGCACAGACAGACACACATACACCACGACCCTCGTTTCGATTCCCCCTCGATGTTAAAATATTTAGTCAAAACTTGACTAAATATAAAAATGGGGAGTAAAAATTTCGTGGAGGGAGTAATTTTTTCGTGCCTTGGGGAGTTCTTTTCTCGTACAAAAAGTGTACTCGGAGTAAGAATTTCGTACGAAATATTTACTCCGGAGTAAATTTTTCGTGGAGTAAAAATTTCGTGTTACACCGGCACAAAATTCGGTCGAAACAAGCGTTGAACTTCGGCAGTACTGCGCGTTTGTGTTGAGGAAAAGGGGAGAGTAACATCAATGAGTTTGAGACAGAGGTGTCTGTCATTAGTCACACTATTCGGCTGATGACCGCTTTGAAGTGCTCACTCGCTTGGCTTTGAACTTCGATTCAAGCCATTTTAAGGACGCAATTACCCACTATAAACTCAATGCTTCTCCCGGATTCTTTTGAATGAACCCCTGTGTGTGTGTGTGGATGTGTGGGAGCGAGAGCGTACGACAGAGAGAGAGAGAGAGAGAGAGAGAGAGCGAGACAGAGAGAGAAACAGAGAGCCAAGTCGAGACAGACAGACAGACACACACACACAGACACACGCACACACACACACACAGCAGATACAGAAAGAGCAGCTTCATTGACTCAGTCAGTCCAGAGTAGACCATCGTGGTATGTAGGTCAAAAGCGATACGGCATAATGCATTTATTGTCAGTAGCATTAAGTCATTTAACTAAAGTGAGTAATATAATCCACGAATGCTACTATACGTAAAGTCATGTACTGCGTCTCTGTTGCGGTTATCGTGGGGGAAAATGGGGCCGAGGGCGGTGTCCGGGGAAGGCCTTCCGACAAGAAGTCAGTTAAATTTCACTGAGAGAGAGAGAGAGAGAGGGGGGGGGGGAGAGAGAGAGAGAGAGAGAGAGAGAGAGAGAGAGAGAGAGAGAGAGAAATGGGATGAGAGAGAGAGAGCGAGCGAGCGAGAGAGAGAGACAGACAGACAGACAGAGACAGAGCTAACACCACACACACAAAGTACCAAAAGAGCCAGTAAATTCCAGCAGACCATAAACTTGCTACATCACCTCACGAACCCCAGAATCCTTTCACCTCATGAAAAATGCAGGACGAAAACGTTCCCTCTGGCATTGGCTTAGACAGACACGCGAACCCCACCAACCCCCTTCTCAGTCTCCCCAAAGTGCTCAGTCATTATACACTGCAGGCTTCGGACGCTTCATCATCAACATTCCAGGACTGAGCCCGGCTTGACCCATACTCTGCCCAGCTGGACAATATTAAAACGTAGGGAGGAACGTATTAACCGCCATGACCCTCGTATCTTACCGCGATGACCCTCGTATCTTACTGTCTGTGTCAGGTTGGTGTACAAGGGGAATTTAAAATGTCCGGCGGTCGGAGATGACACTCCAAGTCAGTGCAGTGGATGTTGTCTAAGTCTAAGGTTGTGATAACTTTGTTTTCTGCATTACACTTGCTCTGATACAACTGAAAACACTACCCTCCTAAGTCGTAAACTGCGATTTAATTGCGTTTGAATTTTATTTTATTTATTTTTATTTTTTTATTTTATGCAATTTATATCGCGCACATATCTCAACCACGGATTCAAGGCGCAGGGATTTATTTATGCCGTGTGAGATGGAATTTTTTACACAATATATCACGCATTCACCGCATTCACATCGGCCAGCAAACCTCAAGCCTATTAGGGCGAGCATGTACCTTTCACGGCCTATTATTCCAAGTCACACACAATTTCCCCAAGTACTCCTCCTCCTTCTTCAACGTTTAAGGGCTGCAACTCCCATGTACACTCGTGTTCTGCACGAGTGGGATTTTGCGTGTTTGACTGTTTTTCCCCCGCTATTTAGGCATCCATATTTTGGGGGATGCGTGCTTGGTATTTTGGTGTTTCTATAACTACCAAACTCTGACATGGATTACATGATTTTTCCGTGGGTACCAACTACTTGGTCTTGTGCTTGCGTGTATACACGAAGGTGGAAAGGCACTAGCAGGTCTCCACATAAGTTGATCTGGATGATCGGATTCGGAAAAATCTATAATCTGATCCCATCAGGCGTGGCAAGTATTCGATCCCCAAACCTTCTACGCGAAAGGCGTCTTTACCACTAGGCCTTTGCGCCCATCTTTCACACAACTAACGTTTCAATGCAGGAAAAAGGTTTTATCTTTCACATAACATTACGTTTTGTTAAAAACTTGTTCTAAAAAACGATGTTTGAAACAACAATCAAAATGAAAGAAAAAAATCCTCGCGTGCGGTACAGTATAAATTGTGTAATGTGTATGCTTACAAGGTAATAATGACACAAAACAATAGATCGTGTGTAGCATGTGATGCAACAATTGGTTGCAATAATAGACCTTTTCGGTATCTGAGCAGCTCTCGCGAGACACGCTCTTTGTTATGCTTGGAACATCGCGAGAACTTCGAACCTTGGCTTCTGCAGCTCGCACGAGATCGCTGTACCGCATGCTTTGCTATGCTCTGAAGTTTGCGAGAGATTACGAGAGCTTGGAATACCGATAGGGTCTATTCAAACTGCTCAAGACCATTGCATGGTATTGAGTAGTAATATATATCAAACGAATGGCCAAACGTGTCACTGTTGCATAGTAAGCGAAACAATTACCATAAACACATACACATAACTATGACAAACATCCACACTATGATGCTGTTGTATTACACTTACACTGTGATAAATTATCGCCAACACACACAATCCCCACTTATGAATAAAAGCAGGAAGTACATAATATGATCATACACAGTCGTGCACTAGTAAACTGGTAAACAACTGTACTTCCGGCAACGGTTAGCCAAACTGAGAATGTGGGGATGATCTTCATAGCAGTTTGCTGTGAGCTAGATGCTTAATGAAGCACAGAAACAGGAATTTCAAGAAAAACACACACACACACACACACACGGAGAGACAGACAGACAGACAGAGAGACAGACAGACAGACAGACAGACATACTTTCACACTTACTTCTCTCCCCCAGAAAGCCCCGCACACAAACTGCACGTACAAAAAACTCTCTACTCCAAGGAAAGAGCAAACTAATTAGCGGAGCACGTGCAAACGCTTTGACCAGCCGCTAATGGTCATTCAGTCAAGTGTCCAACAGCATATCCAACAGACCTACCGCACCACTAGTGGACATACAGCGTCAAGAGCCATCTATCGATGAGAGTGGTCAGCTGGACGTAACTAATGGACGCTAGACTGACCCTATTAATCAGCTTTGTCAAAGTTCAATGACATTTCTCCTTCCTTCATCGTTCCCCTCGACACTTCTAGTTCGTCATAACTATAGACTACTCCGCTAGGTTTTCCGTTCAGTACTCTCCGTAGTGCGATTCAAAAAGTTGCATCATCTATACATACTTCGGGCGAATATCAGAGACTGATTTAAATTCTCTTTCGAAAATCAGCAAATTAATGTTCGCATTTTCGACAATTTGGTTTGCGACCATAACATAATGATACATGTGTGGGTTCTGATTGGGTCGGTTTCATAACATCAAGACTCAATCTTCTGATGCGACTTACTATGCGGAACTAACTGAAGTACATACATACATGTATCCGTCACCCGTGCATTGAAGATACTTCGTAAGGCTGTCAGTGTCACACTCCTGTTGCATACAAATGATCTGCTACGTTATTGTAGAATCAGTGGTAAATGAGCTTATCAAATAGTAATAGCCATATGTATGAAGACGACCGAAAACACAGCGACAGGCATGCATTTGAATTAATTACCTATACAATAATGAACGCTAATTACATCATTTTTATTCGAGTCATGTCAATCTCCGTAATAATCAGTGGCCGGGTGTGTTTTTGTTTTTTTTAACCAATTCGTTTCACTTCTTCTTCTTCCCGTGGGGGACCGGAATTTCTTGGATGTTGAAGGTCCCGCGCTTGAGAGTTGGAAGCAAACCTTTCAGTCTTTGCAACTTTCGTTATCATTTCAGTTTGATTTGAAGTTAAACCATTTTTTTGCTGAAACAAACGCTCTTAGCAATGTATTAGCATCTTCGTCGGTTCAGTTTGATTTCAAAAGTAACAGAACTCCCTTGCAAGTGGCGTGAAGAAAACTCGGACAGCCTACAACATTCACACGGTACAAGCTACTCACATTTTCATCCATCAATCAAATGTGCAGATCCAATGGAGTCAGAAATCCATCAAACACTCCAGACAAACACAGACAGAATTCAAACTCCGTGGCCACGCGGTCTTCACTTGGCGTAAAACCGGCGCAAGAGATGTTGGAACAACTTATACTAGCCACACACATACGAGGGCCCAGCGCTAAAGAACAGCAGCAACACAGTGACACACTTCTTCACACACAACTGCAGAGAGATGCGAAGAGCGTGAGTGTGGGTTTGTGTGAGAGAGCAAAGTGTGTGTGTGTGGTTGTGGCGTTGAGTTGTGAGCTTGGCTGGGTCGGCTGTTGCCTTGCTTGCGGGCGAAACAGGAAGAGCGTTAGGTCAGAAGTCATATCCTGAGGGTTCAAGTCACCTCTCCCCCATCTCATCTCCGGTTGCGCAAATTGTCACACCCTGCCTGTACAATGACAAAACGTTGTCGACCAACCTGTCTGTCACATTGTGAGACAACACATTCTGTATCCCCCCCCCCTACACACACACACACACTGTGACTCCCCACCCCCCACCAACACTTGACCAAACACCACCTATTATCACACCCACACACTAACATAGCGGGAAATATGCAACGAACAGTTGGCTAAACACAGGCGCCGGACACGCTAAAAAAAGAACTTAGTTTTTCGCATTCAGAGCATTACAAGACAATTAAGTCCGTCAGTTTCTGTTATAGACAGCTGGCTGTTCGAGGAAAGCCCAGAGACTTTGAATGGATTCATAAATGTATACGTATCTAGTCATGATACCAGCAGCGACAAAGCAGAGAAACAACGATATTGAAAACCACAGGAGGCTAAAGTTGTGTCGGAGTTTCTTCCAACTCTCAAGCGCGGGACCTTCAATCATTCACAAATGAATGTACATGCCTCAAAGTGGCGAGTATTCTACATGAGTAGAAACATGTGACTGGCGAGTAGAAATGTTCATCGACTCGCCAAATGCGAGTAAAGTTGCTGAAACATATTGTTGGTTTGGCTCGTAAAGTTTGCTCTCTGGCTACTACATTTTCATAATTGTTTGGACTTTCAGGGCTGATGTGATTCCTCCTGCAATACACTCAGTAACAGTTTGTGGGCCCTTCTCGCCGCCATGCCGCCGGCAGAAGAATGAGGCTATTTTGCAAGGCTCACAAACTTTGAACGGCGACTCAAAACTTTGATGTGTGTCCGACTTCCCAAAGTCGAGTAGCATTATTCTATGGATGCATGACCCATAATAAAATATGCAGCAAGCGAGAGCTCGAGCGGAATCATGCAGTGCGGTCGAACAGGGTCAAAGTGAAAGCACACCATTTTTTTCTGTTGTGTCACACGACTAATTAACTGCATGTGCCATCTACCGGTGTAACACCGGTACTTATACTCTCTCTCTCTCTCTCTCTCTCTCTCTCTCTCTCTCTCTCTCTCTCTCTCTCTCTCTCTCTCTCTCTGTGTACGATCGCACGCTTGAAAGAGAGGTAGAACCAGAAAAAAGGACAAGGTAAAATGTTCATTTCTTTTTCCCTCGCTGAAAAACAAACTAGCAAGCTGTGTCAACAAACATTCTGGGACACTTGTAAGAAGCAAGAGAAACAAACTCATGGGGTCATTGTCCGCAGCAATGCAGTATAGTTAGCCTCTTCAACAGACTGAGCTCTACAACTGTGAGTACTCAGCTTTCCTTCTCAGTACTTCCTTCCTCTGCCCGCTGTCTGAAATGTTCGGTTTATGGCCCTGTCTGTCAGTGTCACAGGGGGTTGAAATTGTCCCTCTCTGTTATTGATTTGTGAGAGAGAGAGAGAGAGAGAGAGAGAGAGAGAGAGAGAGAGGGGGGGGGAGACACAGAGAAACTTTTTTTCTCTCGTGACCTTGGTGTGTGTCTGTATGAAGCCGGCACGTGAAGCACTGTGCGTAAGCCGGTAGTCGAAATCAATGACAATTTGTGGCCGCTGTGTTGCGTTATTTTTGTGAAGGCTAAAGAAGAGTGCTTTGGAAATGGAGGTTCACTGCCCTCTAATTATACACTATCTTGGCTGGAGTGGTGGGTTTTTATTGTCGTTGTGTCCTGATGAAATGATTCTGAAGGTGCGGGTACCTCTCTGTCTGACTGACTCTATGCGCTTCGCATTCTCAGTCCCTGTTTTTTCAATCCCTACATAATTATGTCAACTGGACAGTTGTATAATTTATCCTGATGTGATAGTGCTATCAGCCAATCCCGTCTGTCTGTCTCTGTCTGTTTGTCTCTCTGTCTGTCTCTCTCTCTGTCTCTATCTCTGTCTCTATCTCTCCCCTTTGCCCCTCCCTCCCCCGATTACTCACACACACTTGATGAATGCGGAACTCAGAGATACCGATGTCCGTTTTCACATCAAACCCAGCCAGATAACACGATAACCTAAAAGCCCATCGGTTCCTAAAAACCCTCTCACGGGGAGCGCGCGCGAGAAAGAGAGAAAGAGAGAGATCCACAAGAAAATGCTAACCTCTTTCTCTGAAAGTCTGGCACTTGTGAATCACCACAGCAGACCAGGAATGCACAATGCTATAGCACACAATAATCACCACACACAATGCATGCACGAGCGAAGCAACAGACCCTCTGGTCTTCACAAAGCGAGGCAACAGACCCTCTGGTCTTCACAAAGCGAGGCAACAGACCGGGAGATGCTAGCCCTCTCAGATTTTTTTCAAGCAGAATTCAGTAAAGCAACACTGCACAAGCGAAACAGACCTGAGTAAAGAAGTAAAGCAACAAGCCTCGGGAGATACAAGCCTAACCAGAGACTGAAGACACGAGAAGCCAGTAGTGAGTAGCCCTGGCGGTTGGGTCGCAGGAGCGATTAGGGAGGGGAGGGGGGGGGGGGGGGTATGCGAGAGGTCTGCAGAATTCCCCACATACATCATCAGCATGCCAGCGTGATGGTGAGTTTTGGGGGGAGGGGGTTAGAGCAACACACACCACCGATTTATTAGTTTCTGGACTCAGACTTGTGTTTTGCCCTTTTTTTATATTTAGTCAAGTTTTGATTTTTTTAGTGTGCGCATAATTATGTTCTGTACTTTTTATAGATCTTCTATCGTTAAAACAAGACATCCCCTAATTATCATTTTCTGGACGAGCCAGTCTAGTTTCTCAGTATCCCCAGTCATTACAACAACGCACACACCCGATTAATATTGTCTAAACTTCGTTTCTTCCATCTGTCGTGTGTATCTTCCCCTTTCGTCGTTATAATTACCCCCCCCCCCCCCCCCCCCCCCGCCCCCCAACCAACTCCACTCCTGCAGTTCAGAAACTCGCCTGGCTAAATGCGAGTTAGCCCTTTTTTCACCCTCCACCTAAGTCAGTTACGGTCTCTGGTCATGTTCGCAGTTTACTTTTCCGACGGCGATTCTTTACAGACGTACGTAAGCTTTTAAGTGTTGGTAATGATCCGTAATAATCCTCCGATATCCCAACAATACAGTCTGTTTTCTTTAATCCCAAGCGGAAATCGAATGAATCACTACAATGCACTAACTTGCTTAGTTTCCAAAAGTAGAAATGGAAGTGTGTGTGTGTGTGTGTGTGTGCGTGTCAATGCGTGCGTGTGTATGTCAGTGCGTGCGTATACGTGCGTATTAGAGAGAGAGGGGGGTTGGGGTAAGGGGGGAGAGAAACAAATACAGTGAATGGAAAGTAAGTCGCAGCAGAAAAAAACCTAAGCACTACGGAAGGGAGGCCATGTGGCGGTGGAGGGCCTTACAACAAGAATTTAGCAATGTCATACCACGGGGAGAGGAGAAAAATGATTACACGAAAACCTCTCTGGCACCAGGTAATTCCATACCTTTTTATCCCTCCTCCCCCGGCCCGTCTCGCTCTAAAAGCCTTCCTGTTAGCGAGCATGTCGAGTTTTCTCTTACAAGCAGAACCATGTTCCCACATGAACCGCATGCTTGTTCGTCAGCGTGACGCATGCTTCTCTAGCGAACGAGCTACAAATGCTGCAAGACACCAAACACCAGGCTCAACTTGAAAGCAAAGCAAAGGGATGGATGTACACGAAGGCGTTTACACAAACGGGGAAATAACCTTCCAACAGAAGAAAACTAAACACATAGATGTAAGCTGCCATATACTTATTTAATGTACTGGCGAACACAAGCCAAGATCGGAGAATAACTGCGCAGGTTCAAGACGTTCGTGTCGACCACTAGGAGATAAAACAAACAACAGCGATAAATGTGGGAACACCTCAACTGACCGTCCTCGACTCCCCTCCCCCCACCTTTCAATGGCATACTAATACACACAAACACACACACACACACACGACAACGGTACCATTCATTACTGTGGTCAGCAAGAGAAGGCCACAGCGAGGATTTGCTGGTGTTGAGGCAGGCCCAAGGAGCTGATACAGTACTCCTTGGGCAGGCCATAACTCCTGGGCCATGCCACCTTGGGTCGGTCACAAATCTTGGCACTACGGGCACTGACCGTTGCGTCTCCCTGTATCCTCCAACTCTTGCCTTACGGTTACCCATTCATATGTGTGTGTGTGTGTGTGTGTGTGTGTGTGCGTGCGCGAGCGCGAGCGTCCGTGTGTGTGTGTATGTGTGAAAGGCAGGGTGTGTGTGTGTGTGTGTATGGAAAGACGTTTGGCTCATAACCATAACGCGTGTAAAAAATGATTAATACACGTGTAATAAATAATTTATACACGTGTATTTCTTTCTTACACGTGTATAAATTAGTTACTGCACGTGTAATTTACCTTTTTTCTTATCGCTATGAAAAAGCCGTTTGGCTCATAACCATTACACGTGCAATAAATATTTTATGCACGTGTAAGAAATGATTAATAACACGTGCATGAAATATTTATTAGACGTGTATTTAATCATTTCTTACACATGTATTATTCATTTATTACACGTGCATTAATCATTTATTGCACGTGTAATAAATCATTTATTACACGTGTATTAATCATTTATTGCACGTGTATTGATCATTTATTACACATGTATTTAATCATTTCCTACACGTGCATAAAATATTTCTTACACGTGTATTTAATCATTTCTTACACATGTATGAATTATTTATTACACGTGTATTAAATGATTAGTACACGTGTAATAAATGATTAATGCACGTGTAATAAATTATTAATGCACGTGTAATAAATGATTAATACACGTGGAATCATTTCTTACAAGCGTTTAAAATGCAGGAGTCACTTGGTTAAGCGCCGGACTTAAAAACTTGGACTGGTAATCCACATGAAAAACACTATATGCGCTTCATCGCCTCGCCGGCTTTGCCTTTTGCCGGAACAGTTCAAGATGGCGGGAGCGGCAAACGTCACTGTTTTAGAAGGTTTCACTTTTTGGCGGGTCTGATCCAAAAAAAATCCCCCCTAGCGGCGTCGCCATTTTGAGAGATCAATCGCGCGCGAACCGGAAGTAGTATAGACGAGAGTTGTTGCTTTGCAAGTCGTATATTTTCCGATTCAAGTTTTAATTTATCACAGGTGTATTTAATCATTTCTTACAGGTGTATTTAATCATTTACTACACGTGTATTTAATCATTACTTACACGTGTATACATTATTTCCTGGACGTGTATTTAATCATTTCTTACACGTGCATGAAATATTTATTACGTGTATTTAATCATTTCTTACACGTGCATGAAATATCTATTACACGTGTATTTAATCATTTCTTACACGTGTATGAATTATTTATTACACATGTATAAATCATTTATTACACATGCATTAATCAATTATTACATGTGTATTAATCATTTATTACACGTGTATCAATCATTTATTACACATGTATTAATCATTTTTTACACGTGTAATGGTTATGAGCCAAACGGCTTTCCATATGTGTGTGTGTGAGTGTGTGTGTGTTTGTGTGTGCGTGTGAGTTTGTGTGTGTGAAAGGCAGGCTCAAAGACAGAAACTGAGGAAGAAGAAAAGTCTCACGTCTTCAAAATCCTCGGCATGAAAACTGTTGAGTTGTTCCGGGGCAGGCTCCATGTCGGATCAACACAAAACGTCACAACAAGCACACTTTTATGAATGTCAAACACTTCCCCACACTGCACAAGTGACTCTTCCCAAAGTTCTGAATCCGGCGGTAAACTGGCACTCGACGCTTCCGTTTCAAACACTGACACAATTCCAACCGAAAGTCTGGGAAAATAGTACGCTTCAGCGCAAAGAAAAAAAACCTGGGGAGACTGACAGATGTTTTTCTCATCAGCTGTTTCAACTGAAAGCACCAAGAATGTACGGCATGCTCGAAAAAAAATGCAAGCTTATATTCCGACAAACAGCTTTTACAAACGCTGTACAGTTCCGCTTCAAAACACGCCAACACTACCACTCTCTCCAGCGCCGAATTCTTTCACACAATCCACCTAAGCGTTATCAATTGATGACACAGAGGAAAAGTTTTATGGACTGTATGCTTTGATAATGTGGTGTGTCTTTTCTCGTCGGAGCAAGAAAAACCGTAAGAGGACTCCCAAAGACCACGCTGGCTGCAAAGATATTCTCTGTTCTCGCTCTCTTTGGCGCAGGACTAGATCACTTTTGTTGGTAGCCAGAAAAAAATGCGGGGAGGAGGAGATGGAGGAGCCGGGGAGGGTTGGCTGGCAGGTGAAAGAGTCCACACCTGTGAGTGACGCGAGCACTGAGTGCACTCAATGTCCTGGCACTGCTGTCTGGTGATCAAACAGCACTGGTCACCACGCCTCCAACTGATGATGACCATTCGCTATGTACACTCGTTGCTTTTCGGTTCGTTTCTTTTTCTTCTGTTGCTGCCTTGCTGTTTCTTTGTCTGGAAGACAAAATCGGTAATGAACGTTAAGAGAATGTGCCTTGTATGAGGACACAAGGCCACACCTCCAAGCAATCATGAATCCCTTGTCGAAGTCTGTTTTCCTTCTCTTCTCATTGTCTCGCCTTATTCTTATTTTTCAGTTCCAAGGCTCAAACGCCAATGAACATTTAGAAACCCCTGCAAAATCACACACACAAAAACACTTACTGTGTCTGTACTTTCTTCCGACAAAAAGAGAAATCTTATTCTATCAACTGGGCCACAACACCCATTTTTGTCTTGAAAAGTAATTATTCTATCTGTGTTGTCCAGATAAACCAGAAAACAGAACAGACGCGTTCTCGCTGGTTCACAACAGCTAAGCTGGTTTCTTCTAACATAAGCCACGCGTCAGTAATTTAAACCGTCAAACGGTACAACACAATTACTTGAGGTTCTGGCAAACCTCAGTACAAAACACCTAGATGCACATGGAAGCGAGTTTGAAAGGAAGTTCAGGTAAATACCACCCCGTTGCCCTGAGCGAAGCGCGAAGCCGCTGAGTCAGTCACTCAACAAATTTCACCCCAGTCCATCAGCAAGCCTCACCGCTGCCAATGTTTGACACAACGAATGAAAACAAGAAAAACATTGGAACTCTCCTATCAGCATGGATGAAAACAAGAGAGGAACAGGCAATTTTCTGTCACGCTGAGAAGAACCGGCACTTACATAATGAGGATATCAATGACCACAAGGAAAAGACCAATGCTTTCCTATCTCACGATCACCAGAAGTAAAACTTAGCAGAAAGCGTGCACACCAACAACAGCGCTTGAACAATTCGGCAGCTTTGTCCTTGAGTTTCGACACAGGTAAGGCAGGTAGGAACACAGGTAGTTTGATCTGCCAAACAGCTGGCTCTGGCGTGTCTAATGCGGATACCTGCAAGTAAGTTACAGAGAAGGTAGATGATCCCAAACAAGGACGATCCAAGCGTGCCTAGTCTGTCATTCAGTAGGCAGGTGGACTGCTGTTCTGGCAGACAGGTAGGCTGCCGTTTTAAAACACACGGGTAGACCGCAGTATTATCATACGCGCAGACTGACGAACAGGTACAGAAACCGACACAAGCGTGGTTAGCGAAGGTTCCAACAGGTAAGTTACACCGCAAAGCCTGTGGATTATCCGTTTGTACAATGAGTCACACACGTGTGTCTGACCTCAAGCCTTTAGACAAGCTGGACAACCGGGTCCAAAAAAAGGCAGAGACAACCGACCTGCCACACACCTGACTCAGATGAGTCCGGCCTTGCAAACCACAGAGAGATTACAGCCCAGGTTGTTGAGTTACCACAGCAATGATTCAGCTGTTCTGGAATTTCAAAACAGACTGTCCACAACACGAAACTGATTCATCAGAAAAAGACTCGGACGTGACAATATTATGGGGGCGAGGACGCCCCCATTCTATACGGATAGTTTAGAGGTTGACCATGGGCAGCGCCATTTTGTTGTGAAATACGTCATCAGTTTGTGTTCACAGGAAGTTGTGACATCCGTCACCCTATGGGAGGGGTGACGTCAAAATTGTTCATCTGTAGAAAGTTGTGAAATCCGTCACCCTATGGGAGGGGTGACGTCAAAATTGGTCATCACAGAGTTTGTGTAACACAGGAAGTTGTGAAATACGTCACCCTATGGGAGGGGTGACGTCAAAATTGTTCAACAAAAACATGATAAGTCGCATTGTGCAGGGTCAACTGCAACAAACTCAAACCGAGCCATTCATTCCTAGCTGTATTTGAGTGACTTATATACCCGACATTTTTATTTCTTATTTTTAGCACAGGTGTAGGAAAAATCATGAACCAAAATGTTATTTATTTTCTAATTTAACATTTTTTTTACAAATATGACCATGGTCTTTTAAACATACAGTGACATTAAACATTGTTATGTTAAAAAAAAGAAAAAAGAAAAAAAGCTTTTGTGCACAAATCAGAAAATACATTGTACATTTTACCTACAGGCCAAACAGTGTCTGTTGGCGGCAAAGGGCCCAGCAAGTTGCTATTTTTAGATCGATTAAAAGTTGTCAAGAACAGGCGCTTACATTTGGATGTGTCCACTGATAGTAGGTTTGGTTGTGATCAATCAGAATGATGTAGGAATAAAAATGTATGACAGTTTGGTATGATGACATGTAATTCAAATATGCTGAAATGTAATATTATACATGATATAATATTATTATGGCTGTTGCCATGACCATGAACCCCAAGAAAGGTTTAATGTCATGTAAAATCAAAATACCAAAATCAAGCACCTACTAATCTGGTCTAGGGTGCGGCTTGGACCAAATATGGATGGACACGCAACTCGCTCAGCCAGCCAGCGCTGCGAGACTTACAGCGGCCAACTTCGCCGCGGCGCGCTCATTGGCTCAGCATTGAACTTGCGTGAAGGCCGATGCGCGTAGATTCCCAGAATGTTTACTTTCGGTTAGATTCTTCGACAGCATTCGCAGATGTGACTGCCGTTACAGAGGTGAGTAAAACTGACCATCGAAAGGAAAATAAGATTCATATTGGTAATACTAATAACATACTTGCACAAGCATGTATCTACCAAAACTGTATGGGAGCACATAGTTGGAAAGGCGTGGTGAAGCGATCAAATCGAATCGTCCGTCAGCACGCGGTGTTCTTCTGGAAAAGACCGAAACGACATGTGACGTCAGTCGTTCAGCCCGCGAGCGGTGGGATTGGGGGGGGGGGGGGGGGTTCACATGGTTTGTTTGTTTCAGAACCACACCCATATACACACATTTCACATGTAAACCATTTGTCCGCCCCCTGTCGATATTTATCGACTAAGTTCCTTGTATACTTTGTGTTTGGACTGGGAGAGAGAATACTGGCGGGTTGCATCACATGCAGCTGCTGGTCTACCGGAGGACTCTGCTCTGTCCTTGGTTTGGCAAAAACACAGATGGGCTTCAGTAGCTAATCTACCTCAGAAAACGACTCAGGTGTGTAGATCTTGTCCTCGGCTTCAGGGATCTGGTTTACCTGAGATAGATACAGAGACTAGGTGTGTCTAACCTGTCCTCGCCTTCGAAAACTTGGACAGGATACAGCACAGGTAAGTGAGCTGATTTACCTGAGAAAAACAAAATTAATGAGGTGTGTCTCAAGCCTCGACCCCTAAGCAGTCATAGGGCCCAGCGGTCAGAGTAGCGAGACAGAGACGCAGGGGAGAGAGTTCAGCCACGTGAAGCGAGGCGGAGGGGAAACTGTTGATACAGTCCTGTAAAAACACAAGGGCTCGACCCCAAGAATGCGACCTCGTGTCCCCAGGTCTAGCCACGCGTAATAACACTTTCAGGTTTCAGGTGGAATCGGGGTCAGCCACCCGTAAAAGTACCGGCACGGTTGGCCTAGTGGTAAGGCGTCCGCCCCGTGATCGGGAGGTCGTGGGTTCGAACCCCGGCCGGGTGACGGGCGCTGTGGCGGGGTGGTAAGACGTCGGCCTCTTAATCGGAAGGTCGAGGGTTCGAATCCCGGCCGCGGCCGCCTGGTGGGTTAAGTGTGGAGATTTTTCCGATCTCCCAGGTCAACTTATGTGCAGACCTGCTAGTGGCTTATCCCCCTTCGTGTGTACACGCAAGCACAAGACCAAGTGCGCACGGAAAAGATCCTGTAATCCATGTCAGAGTTCGGTGGGTTATAGAAACACGAAAATACCCAGCATGCTTCCTCCGAAAGCGGCGTATGGCTGCCTAAATGGCGGGGTAAAAACGGTGATCAGGCATGGGAATTGAAAATTGTAAAAAAGGCGGAAAATTTATAACTGAAGACGCGAAGCGTCAAATCGACGGCGCGAAGCGTCTAGCCTTACTAGGGGGGTCCGGGGGCATGCTCCCCCGGAAAAAAATTTTCTCCAAAGAACCCAGATGGTGCAATCTGGTGTCATCTGAGCTCCAAGTTTGCCATTAAATTCTGTTTTTAGAATCAGTTTTTAGTACAAAAATGTACCAATTTTTGCTTACATGTATTATATATGGTTTAAATTTGTAAAAAAAATTATCTGTTGAGACAAACAGGAAAATGTAACTTGTAACACAATCTGTGCAATCTGGTTTACTTTCAAACATAAAAGTTCAATAACTGAGGCGGGCGGTAGCAGTGCGTGAACAAAGTACGGACAGTTTTCGCGGGCTTTTGCGCAAAGGCCAAAGTAACCGGTGCTTTTTTTGTGTGCCTCCCCCCTTTATTTTTTCGGCGGACACTTTTGCATTTTCGGCGGAACAAAAAAAAAATTCGGCGGAAATCCGCCGTTCGGCGGACAATTCCCATGCCTGGGTCATACACGTAAATTTCCACTCGTGCAAAAAACACGAGTGTACGTGGGAGTTTCAGCCCACGAACGAAGAAGAAGAAGAAGAACCCCGGCCGGGTCATACCTAAGACTTTAAAATTGGCAATCTAGTGGCTGCTCCGCCTGGCGTCTGGCATTATGGGGTTAGTGGACTGGTTGGTCCGGTGTCAGAATAATGTGACTGGGTGAGACATGAAGCCTGTGCTGCGACTTCTGTCTTGTGTGTGGCGCACGTTATATGTCAAAGCAGCACCGCCCTGATATGGCCCTTCGTGGTCGGCTGGGCGTTAAGGCCTAAAAAAAAAATAGGTGTGGTTACGGTAACCCGACCTACCCTATTTTTAGGGGCCGACCCTATAACTTTTTATTACATTTGTCAACAAACAAACAAACAAAAAACAAAAACGAGTGCAGAAAACGCAATGAAAGCGACAGCGCTCGAGTCGCACACTTATTTCCCTGACAAGTAGGTTTAATTTGTACACATTAGAAAAACACGTTTAAAAAAAAAAAGTGATTGCCTACCTTCCTACCCTATTTTTTTGGGCTATGTTACCTTAACCACACCTATTTTTTTTGGCCTAAGCAAACAAACAAACAAACAAACCCGTGGCCGCGTGGAACGAGCTCGAGCAAGCCGTACGCGTCTCAGTAGCAGGAAGGTCTGCGATCCAGGTACACTGTAAACTAACGATTAGAAGGCCGCTGCCAAAAGTATCGAAACCCGTCTGAAAGTTGGACTGTAAGGACGAACGCCTTCATCGGTTGCAGTTAATTTATAAACACATGGATGATGCACTGTAATCTTAAGCCAGTGTTGCGTATTGTACCTTACTCGGTATTGCTGAATAGACAACCCGGACCTCCATGTTATCACATGCGTCTAAAACGCTTGCCTGTTTTACCCGCTGGACTTCTAACGTCAAAGCTTTATCTACACGGAGTTCACAATCTGAATAACTGTGACTTTGGTGTAATTTGTGTAATAAATGTAACCGACTTTTCTTCTTCTTTTACCTCTTTGGTTTCCAAGACCAAACTGCAATCTTATTAGACAAACTAACTCTTGACAACTACTTATCCTGCGTCCGTATATAAAGACTACTAATCCAAATAAGCTCGATGACTTCTACTGAAAACTCGAAGGGCACCATACTTATTTCACCGTTAGAACCAAAACGCCCTGAAACATCAGCGTTCTTGAATATAACACAATGACTCACAAAACGGAAACAGTCTCCACAAATCCAGAACAAGAAGGGCAAAGCCCATACGACTCACATGCTTTACACATTTTTCCTACCAAAATACATGTGACCTTGACCCAAGGTCAAGGTCATTCAAGGTCATGCAACACAAAGCTGTTAATTCAAGACATAGGAAGTACAATGGTGCTTATTGGCTCTTTCTACAATGAGATATGGTCACTTTTAGTGGTTCACTACCTTATTTTGGTCACATTTCATAAGGGTCAAAGTGACCTTGACCTTGATCATATGTGACCAAATGTGTCTCATGATGAAAGCATAACATGTGCCCCACATAAGTTTTAAGTTTGAAACAGTTATCTTC
This sequence comes from Littorina saxatilis, assembly GCF_037325665.1. Lineage (NCBI taxonomy): Eukaryota > Metazoa > Mollusca > Gastropoda > Littorinimorpha > Littorinidae > Littorina > Littorina saxatilis. Next base: position 32,670,413 of record NC_090245.1, on the reverse strand, counting down.
CATAGTTCAGGGTCAAGGTCACTTCAAAATATGTATACAATCCAACTTTGAAGAGCTCCTGTGACCTTGACCTTGAAGCAAGGTAAACCAAACTGGTATCAAAAGATGGGGCTTACTTTGCCCTATATATCATATATAGGTGAGGTATTGAATCTCAAAAACTTCAGAGAAAATTTGAAAAATGTGAAAAATAGCTGTTTTTTAGGCAACATTTATGGCCCCTGCGACCTTGACCTTGAAGCAAGGTCAAGATGCTATGTATGTTTTTTGGGGCCTTGTCATCATACACCATCTTGCCAAATTTGGTACTGATAGACTGAATAGTGTCCAAGAAATATCCAACGTTAAAGTTTTCCGGACGGACGGACGGACGTCCGGACGGACGGACGGACGACTCGGGTGAGTACATAGACTCACTTTTGCTTCGCATGTGAGTCAAAAATCTTGACGAAGGCCTCCAAAATGTTGCAATGGTTTCAGAGGAGGTCCTATAAATTTCAGGCCGAAGTCCAGAGCAGCCGGTGGTGTCAAGTGAAGCGACTGGTTGTGACCAGATCAATCTTTCCCCCTATCTCCCCCATTGTCTTCTCTCTGCCACCCAGGGTCTCTCTCACTCATCTTGAGTGGGAGGGGGGGTGGGTAAGGTTGAAGGAGAACAGAGTAAGTGAGAGAGTGGGGGGGGGGGGGGTCAAGAGGGTGAGATCTATCTATAAATCAGGGGGACAACAAAGTGGCAATTAACCTCGCTACACTTAGTACCTTACAAATAGTCGATCCCATTTCCTGACCATATGGACCCAAGTCCATCGCAGACATGCCAAAGATCTGTACAATCTTTGAACACACTTGCTATGTTCGTACCTTTTCCGATAGTCACTACCCGCACATGGATTTACCAGAGACGGTTTTACTGTTGCTGAAAACGAAACCCTAATATAACGAACACTATGACTGCATCTTTGTATCTCTTTTCTTTCCTTCTTCTTTTCTTTTATAAAAAAATATTTTTTCTAAATCTGTGTACAGCTGGCAGATGACGTCACTGAGAAGAACACAATCAGGGGGAAAATATGAATTCAAAACAGGAGCGTTGTCTGTATGGCACTCATACATACACTGACGAGGTCAAAGCAACAGCAGTCAAGGACGGAAAGGCCGATCGTTTACCAGGCAGACCGCACGTGCCAAAATGTGCACACTGTCAACACGTCTGGACTGTGGAATGATGGCTGTGACTTTTTCTTCTTTTTTGTTTTTTTTTACTCCACCCCTTCCATCCATCTCTCTCCACATCCTATCCATGTATTCTTTTTCCTTATTCTCTTTGGAATTATTGTTCTGCTGACATTCTCTCTCTCTCTCTCTCTCTCTCTCTCTCTCTCTCTCTCTCTCTCTCTCTCTCTCTCTCTCTCTCTCTTCGATTATATTGTTTTCTGTTCCTGTTGACCCTATATTAGGGCGAGGGCTGGATGTAAAAAAGCATATATTCTTGCTTATCTATTACCCTTGATGATAAAGATTTTGTCTTGTCTCTCTCTCTGCCGAATTATGGTTTCTTCCAGTCTATTCCCAAACCCACATTGCATGAGGCAACTAGCCCAAATGCAGCACTTACAAGCTTTCTCTTTGTATCTCTCAACCTCACCTCCACAACTCCAACCCCCCCCCCCCCTCCCCTAGAAACACGAATCCGGCATCTTCAGCAAAGTATATCGTAGACTTGTGTTTTGCAAAGAGCATCAAGTCTGTAGCCTAGCCGACCTCACATAACATGCCAGGCGTTGCTTCCGGATGTTTTGATTCCGCCATTCATCACATTTTGGAAGGTGAGGCAGAGAACTTAGGTTGAATGAAAATAATTAGAAATATTGAGAAACTAACACACAGACACACGCACGCACAGATAGATACGCACATTCTCTCTCTCTCTCACTCTCTCTGTCTGTCTCTGTCCCTCTCTCGGTGAATCGTATGTTCACATGCACCGCAAATTTTTTTTTTTTTTTTGGTAACCAAAAACAATGTTCCAAAAAATAATTATACTGTCACGAACAGAGGTTTCTTTCTTTGGTTTTTAAGGGGGTGGGGAGAGCGGCACGGTGTAGTGACAATAACTATGAAACTGATTGTTACGTTGTGTTAGTTTGTATGTTTGTTTTGACTATTTCTGGGTGTGTGTGTTTTTTTCCATTATTAAAGTGTTCAATAACATGAACATTTAAAATTCGTAAAGAGCAAACAGCCTCTACATTTCGAGCCCCAAAAGCTGTGACAACATTTGTTCACTATAGCACAGGCAGTAGTACTAGTGTATCACTTTCTGGCAGCTAGATCCAGCCCTCGTAATCGCATCATTACGCTTCTCGCCGCTTCGCTTGTGACCAGTATCGGTCAGCCTTTGTCTCGGTGGCGGTGACAAACATACCTGAGGCTTCCCAAAACAATTCACCACCTCCACCGCCACAACCATTATCACTCTCAACCCCACGCCAACTCCGGCCGAGTACTGAAGGGAAATGACAACTCATGCCAGAAGCAAGACACGAAAGGTAAGAAGTCTTGTTTCAGAAATGACCAAAGAAGAGGGAGGGAGGGAGGGAGAGAGAGAGAGAGAGAGAGAGAGAGAGAGAGAGAGAGAGAGAGAGAGAGAGAGAGAGAGAGAGAGAGAGAGACAAAGAAACAGAAAGACAAAAAGAAAACGAAAGAGACAGAGATAAACTTGAGGGGTGGGGGTTGTACTTTTGGGGACTCGGTGACGTCAGAGCAGGGAGGTTTCAGCAGTACTTCAAAACACAGGAAGCTAAACTGTGTTTGACAAATCCCCCCTAGTCTGTGTTGTACAGTTAGGACGTGTGTATCATAAACAAAAGCCATACAGAAATGTGCGTACACTAACAACCCCCAGCAAATTGACACTTCGAGCAACGCTACTATTTGTGTTTGAGATACATGACATGTATTTACCCTGTGTACAGTTGTGTGTGCGCTCAGAGAGAGAAATCCTTCATCCCTACGTCTTACACGTTAATCAACGAAGAGTATGCACAAATTATTCGTAAAACAAAGAAACAAACAAAACAAAAGCAAACATACAGACAAAGCCGTGCACATCTGTTTTCCAGCGGGTCAACATTCTGATCTAGCCCCTCACTCTTCCTCTCGCTACGTCAATACGCAACAATTTTGCTAAAAAGAGAAAACTGAGCCCCCATCTTAAAGGCTGCCATATTCGTAGCGTTCATTAATTAATTCATATTGTTTACATGTGCCAATAATGTTATAAAACTGTACCTAGGGGGATATACTATAGCTTTCGAACACGGAAAAAATTATTTCAGTATTGCAAAGTGGTGTTGATACAGGGATCGCGCTAGCTTTTTAAAAAACGCGTAAGTCATACGCAACGAAACGAAAAAAACGCGTCACGGACCAATATTTTTGCGTACTACGAAAACACGTACAGACACAAACAAAACACGCACGAAAGACTTAAAGACACTCCTTACCTAAATACGGCGAGTTTTCCTGTCGAACTCCGCGCACGCCTGTCGAATAACACCCCTGCTGTCTCCAACCTTCGGGCCTTGCGAGTTTGTTTCCCGCTCTAATACGACTAGACACACTTTCCGCCTTTTGGAAGCGCGAGATGGGAGAGCAGCTAATGTCTGTTTCATTATCCGACAAGACATTATCTGGTAATACCCTCGTTACGTTCGTTTGCGATACTTCGATGCAAAAAGAAACGGACTTTAGTTTTGACGCACAGATTTCATGTGTGTCGTCACTTCTCGAGCCCTATAGTCAGTTTCAGGATCGGGTGATTATTAAGTCAGAGCAAAAGCGCTGCGTGAAGACAAGAAAAAGTTACAATATTTTTGCGTATGGCTTACGCGGCGCGGCGAAAAAAACGCGTCAGCGACTTTTAAAATGCGTCAAATACGCAAAAATCGTGCGTAAACGCGATCCCTGTTGATAGTGTCGAATGTAAACAGAACAGTCTCAAACGCCATCTTTGGTTTACGAAACGTCACGAAGTGTCGTCAACGGTCTAAAATTAGCCCAAGTCCTGGAGAACTGTTGCTACTTGGTGGCAACTTGTTAATTCCTTCTTGAAGAAAAAAGGTGTTGCATGTAACGAAATTCCACCGCTAGAAGATAATGGAAAAATTATTGATAACATTTGTGAAAAAACGATTTTGTTTAATAATTATTTTGAAAGCCAGTCTAAAGTTGAAAATCCAGACGATCCCCTGCCCGAGGCAAATTGGTGTAATACATCTTTATCGACTTTTGAATTAACAGAAGCTGAAGTTGTCCAAGTGTTAAGGAATTTAAATTTATCCAAGGCCGTGGGCCCTGACGGAATACATAATAAATTGCTTGTAGATGGATTACCTGTTATCGTTCCACCGCTTACAGTTCTCTTTAACAGATCCTTGTCTGAGGGTGTTTTTCCAGTTGTCTGAAAAACTGCTCACATTACGCCCATTTTTAAGAAAGGCGATAGGAGTGCTTGTTCCAACTACCGTCCAATCTCTTTGCTGAGTTGTATTGGGAAGGTGCTTGAAAAATGTATACAAATCCGTGTGTTTGGTTATTTGAAAAATTATGATTTGATTACACACTGCCAATCTGGTTTTATTGCTGGTGATTCGACTGTTTATCAACTATTGAGTATATATGATGATTTTTGTGTTGCACTTGATAAAAACATTATGTCACAGGCAATATTTTTTGATGTATCCAAAGCTTTTGATAAAGTCTGGCATCGCGGTCTGCTCCACAAGCTTGAGGCGATAGGTATAAGAGGTCCCTTGCTTGTTTGGTTTGAACATTACTTGAGCGATCGCAGACAAGCAGTAGTATTGAAAGGAACCAAATCAAGTTATGCTACCCCTTCTGCTGGTGTCCCTCAGGGTTCTGTCTTAGGACCTCTTTTATTTCTCATTTATATTAACGATATTGGTGTTGGTCTTGAATCAGTGTTGAAACTCTTTGCAGACGATACGAGTATGTACTTAAGTTTAGATAACGATGATGTACGAGCAGAGATTTTGAATTCTGATTTGGATAAAATTCGCACATGGGCTTCTAAATGGAAAGTCACTTTTAATTGTCAAAAGACAGAATTGTTGGACATTTGTAGGCAACAAAATGTTTTACTTCCACCATTGTATTTCGAAGATGCACACTTAGTTGATGTTGAAAATCACAAGCACCTTGGCGTCATTCTACAAGGTAATTGTAAATGGGATTCCCACATAAAAAGTCTAATTGCTAAATGTAGAAAGTCAATTGCGTGTTTTGGTTTATTCAAGCATCGTTTAAACAGAAAATCACTTGAAGTTATATATAAATCCTTTATGTTACCATTGTTTGATTATGCGGACGTTATCTGGGATAACTGTACACAGTGTTTGGCAGACGAGTTGGAGACATTGCATCTCGATGCAATCCGAATCATTGTAGGTGCAGTACGTGGCACAAGCCACCAAAAACTGTATAACGAATCGGGTTTTGTGCCCCTGAAAGAAAGGCGACGTCGTCATAAACTTTTGCTGTATTATAAAATTGTAAATCGTTTAACCCCAGAATATTTATATTCCAAACTGCCGGTCCTGGTTTCCGATGTAAATCCTTACCACAGACGACGCCCTCTTGAACGTAAGTTTCCATTGTGCAGAAGTGAGTTATATAAATCTTCATTTTTTCCTTCAACGACAGCTTTGTGGAATAATCTTCCAGAAAATATACAACAAACGCAGTCAGTTGGTGAATTTAAAAGGTATTTGACCGATGGAGATGTTGTTGTTCCACCGTATTATTATCTAGGCAACCGCCAGGGACAGGTACTTCACAGCAGGTTGAGATTAAACATGAGCGATTTGCAACAAGACTTAGTTAACCGACACCTCTCTGATAATTTAGAATGTACGTGTGGAGCATGCCCGGAAGATTCTGAACATTTCTTATTACACTGTCCAAAATTTAAAGAACATAGAACCATTTTATTCAATAGTCTGCCAACACACGTTCTGGACTGCAAAACACTCTTGTTTGGAAATACTGATTTAACTATATCTTTGAACACGAAAATATTCTCTGTTGTACAAGACTATGTTATGTTAACTAATCGCTTCGGCTGATATTATATTAACTGTGCAATTGATGTAGCCAGGCATTCTCTCTCTCTCTCTCTCTCTCTCTCTCTCTCTCTCTCTCTCTCTCTCTCTCTCTCTCTCTCTCTCTCTCTCTCTCTCTCTCTCTCTCTCTCTCTCTCTCTCTCTCTCTCTCTCTCTTTACCCTATTTGTATAAAATATAATTAAAGATTATCAAGATAAGTGTTGAAGCTATCACTTGTTCGCCATGTTTTGCTATCTGAATGTGTATTGATTATAAGTTCAAGAACGTGTCCATAAGCAATCTGCTTGTTAACGTTCTCAATGTTGTTATTGTTTGAAACGTGTGTATGTGAATTTGAATAAACACGCTTAAACCAACTGTTGCTAAACAATGCAATAAAGAATTAATTATTTCTCGTAATTGGTAAAGACTTCAAACCTAAAACTTTGCAGGAAGCTTAATTTATACTGTATCCCCGCAACGATGGGAAAAGTCCTGGAAGTAATTAAACTAATTAAATAGGACTATGTCAGCCTTTAATTCCTTCCTTAACGCCACCTCCCCCTTCCCCGGCCCATTTTGTCTGAAGTTAGAAAAGCAGGCTTTTCCATGTTGGCAGAAGGCATTTCTCGTTGGCTCCTGACACTGTATGACAAATCAAGGCAGCATCACAACCTCCGCTGAGGTCAACAAAGAGCTTCAATGCCGGGATCGAATAATTAACAAGTGTAAGCAAGGATATTTATTGTAGTAACATATCTTTGCTGTATGCAAAAGAAAGCTATTTCTGCTGTTTCAAAGAGCTCATGCTTGTCTTCACATTATATTTTAAATCGATTTTCACTATTTCATTTCATAAACTATTTGTGGTGGTGGTGATTCCTGCTTCCGTACTCGGGCAAACAAATTACGTAATATGTCAGAGGCAGGAACGTGCTTATCGGCACGAAACAAGAGGGAAGGGAAAATAGAGAATTCAGGAACAATAAAAACAGGCAGAACTAAAAAAAAAAAAAAATTTTTTTAAAGCTCTCCCCGCGAAGAATATTGGAACAACTCTTTAATTCCGATTATTTCGTGTGATCTGCCTCTACTGAATCAATGTCGGTTGATGATGCACTGGCCAACTGGAAGGGTAAGGACAATCTTAACCTTTCACGCATGTGTTTGCTGTGTCCTCATTTAAAACATCCCAGCTGAACGCAAGCAGTCACGCTAGGTATGCTTGTACCGGAGGCGTTGGTACGCTGTAACCGTTAGCGTGACGTGCGCCCAGTCCCATTTACACAGTGTTATTAACACCAGCCTCTTTAATCGCCGATTCGTTCAAAACACTCGTATAGTTTTCATTTCAAACGTCCTATAATTTCGCTGGGTGTGTCTCACTCAGTGTACAGTGCAGCGTTATTTACACTCTATACACCAATCATCGATACGTTCACGACAATCATAAGGTCCTCATTTGAAACGTCCTATAGTATCGCTAGGTGGCGGCGGCGGTACACTATATCAATTAGTGTGACGTGCGTCCAGTGTTATTTACACCTGCCGCGCTTAGGCAGGTAAATACAGGTAGGCACGATGGCTCCACAGGTGTGGACACGGGGAGGAGCGCTTTCCCTTCATCATCATTACATTTCACAGGTGTGACAGGGTCACTATCAAACAGAGAGAGAGAGAGAGAGAGAGAGAGAGAGAGAGAGAGAGAGAGAGAGAGAGAGAGAGTGAGAGAGACAGACAGAGAGAGAGAGAGAGAGAGAGAGAGAGAGAGAGAGAGAGAGAGAGAGAGAGAGAGAGAGAGAGAGAGAGAGAGAGAGCAGGCATAAATGGATATTTTTCCTACATAAACTACACAAAAATCCACACAAAGAGCCCATGTATTCGCCAACAGGCTTTTTTTTTCTTCTCCACTTTACCGTTTTAATGCAACCACTCCATAGATTTCTGACGGCATTCTTGTTTTACACTCCATTACATTCTTGCAACGCTTGAGCCTACATTGAATCAATCCCTCTTGTACTAACTGACCACAAAAGCGCTTCACTCAACAATGCCGCCCTTGAGGGGAATAAGGGCTTGACAAGGTATCTACTGCTTTGAAATCTGGCTTGAAAACGGAAGTGGGCGGGACATAGGAGAGGTGGGGGGAGACATAGTTTACCTATCATGCACAACCTCCCACCATCCCCTTTTTTCAAGCCTCCGCTTGGGTTTTTTGGGTGGGTTTTTTGGTTATACAGTGGAACCCCCTTTAAAGACACCCCCATCCCCTCCCTTCGCCTCTTAAGTTTTGTGTGTTTTGTTTTGGTAAACTAATGTTGTGTCGACTGTCCATTACCAATCTCCATCTTAATACCCCCTTCTTTTCAAGAGCCGATTTTCTCGGAATTTTGGATGTCTTAAAGAAGAGGTGAGGTGAGGGGGGGGGGGGGGGGGGGGGTCCAATGTACTTGCTTCAAGGTGTGGGTGGAGGAGGAGGGGCATGGGTGAAAGAAATGTGTGCTCCTCCCTCCTCACCCCACCCCCTCCACAAATGCAGCCAGTTTTATACAGGTAAAACCCATGAAGTCCTGCTTTCTTCTCTCCCGCTATGGTTGGCCTGCAATCGCCTGGACGGCACATTCCTTATCACCAGCCAGCAGATAGAGCCTTGAAAAGAACCACTGTCTCTGGACACTTACATAATCGTCTTTTCTCCATTCAACCCAAATCTTTTGGCAGGGAGCTTGCTTGCTCTCTCACTTGTTCATTTTGTCACTAATAACAGGGATGCTGCTGTTCCGTTTTTAAAAGAGATCGGCATTCTTTGTATCCCGAAATCTGATGTGGAACAAAATGTTTACAAAACTCGTCTTCCGGTGTAAATCTGTGTCTTGAACAATGCCGATGCTATGTTTGAGCAGAGTATTGTATAACGTGGGACATTAAAAAATATGTCAGTCTAAATAATATGTCTACAAAACAAAATAAATTGAAATAAAGGACTTCTACTTAAGCTTGGTCCAAACTTTTACAACCGCAACGGGACCGAACACATGCATAGCAAAATAGCTTTTTTTTCCATCACTTTTAATGTTTTTGACCAGTTTGAACACGCGAATCTCGCACTGTAAAAACGCCTACAGCATTCACCAAGAAATACTTGCATGCACAAGTCTGTCATATATATTACAACGAACTGGCATGCGTACATTTTACGGAAAAAGCCTGAACCAAGAGGAAGAAGCCTCTTGTGCAGCGAAGCAGTCCCGCACGAGTGCTTCCCCTTACACCATGCCTTTCATATCACTCCTTTTCGTTGTGTGTGTGTGTGCGAGATAGAGAGAGAGAATGAGAAGGGTATCAGATAGATAGATAGAGAGAGAGAGAGAGAGAGAGAGAGAGAGAGAGAGAGAGAGAGAGAGAGAGAGAGAGAGAGAAAAGAAAGAAAGAGAGACAGAGAGAGAGACAGACTGAAATGCCCTCGCAGTTTCACAATACAAATTCATCCACAGAACATGCGACAGGTGCCCCCCCCCCCCTCCCAATCAAAACAAACAAAATCCAATACAGGCCATCTGTGACCCATTGCAATGAAAATACACGTACATAATTCAAACTTTGGACCCATTGTACTTTCAAAAACATCCGTCGCAAAGTAAATCCGTTTCAGTTCACTGCACTTCCATGTCACCGAAACGCAATTCAACATATATATATATATATATGTATATATAAGTATAGGTTACAACACGAGTGGTTTTTTATATGGCTTGTATTTCAATCAAGACCCAGCGGATGAATATCATCGGGAGACACGAGCCTCTGGCGAGTGGCTCTCGATTGATATTCCCGCTGGGTCTTGACTGAAATACAAGCCATATAAAAAACCACGAGTGTTGTAATCTGTATATCCCATTCTACCATCAAACACAAAGTGTAGACTACTAGCGGCACTGTTGCGATCTGTGCAGGGTAAAACTGTTGCCAGCGAGACTTAGCCCTTTTGCAACCTTAAACTAAGTGACCGTCGCTGAAAAAATAAAACGAATGAGTGCATCGATAAGTACGCGGTAACACTACTTTCAGACCATTTAAAAGCTTTAAGTAAAGGTTCATAAGTTGCAAGAAAGTAATGAAGTCGAATAGAAATTAATTTAGTTGAAGCGCACAATTCTTTTGTTTTGCGTTTCAGGTCGGCAGAACGGGCGAAACGGGTTTGGGACCCATTTGGCTTACTCGATTCAGAATCGATTCCACGTTGTTTTTCTCGAACGTGTGTAATTAAGCTTATTGACAGAGAAGCAAATTTTAGGGAACAAATATGTAGGTTTAGATTTAACCATTTGCTCCCTATTTGAAATGTATCTACGTGATAAACTGTTTTGCGAGTGTGTTTGCATGGATGAACTTAAACTGGTATGGGTGAGGAAAACGCGACCGACACGTCTGTCACCGCCGATTGATTGCATTTTGAAGAAATATGACTGGATTACGGAAAAATATGTGGACTTACTGCAGAGCCAGGCAAAAGAGTAGACTTGCTCGCAAAACACGTGAAACAGCCGATGTTTGATAGCTGAAGGCGCACACCAAAACACACTACCGACAGATTCTCAAAAGTCGTCTGCTAACGATGCAAGGGGAGGGTACTCGTGTTTTTGTTTTGGTTCGCTAGCATCTGGTTATCTTGTAAGTTGAATGTTCGTTTTTTTCGACCTGCATTGCTTTCATAATGAAAGAAACTTTTGCTTATTGCATCTCATACATCAGATCAGTTCTGAGATTCATTTTTGCGTGCAACTGATATGGTTTTCTGAGCCGTGCAATACGATTTTAGAACTTCATACAAATGTGTCACATTGTTCGGCGCGAGGTCAAAGGTCGGGAGGAAAGTAGTCCTTTGCCCAAATCGGAATCTGCACTATCATATATTTTTTGGAGTCCATGATGTATTTATTGAGCTATAAAAATACAACATATATACCCATACTGAAGTAACAGAGACAAAGAAGGGAGGTCATGGGATATAATTTTTATATATCTCCAGTTTTAAAAAAAGCCTCTATCTTGGTCTAACCTCCATGTACACATACGACTCAGTCACCCCAAAAGACATTCTGCAAGCACCAGTCAAGACGATTTCAATAAAAACTACAGCAGTCATAAAGAAGGTATTAAAACCATTTGATGGGTGGTCGGTTTACAGTCGTATAATTCTACAAGCACAAGGCAGTAGGTATCTTCGTGTCAGTGAAATATTTCTATACATCTCAGTGATGCCTTATTTCCTGTGCAGAACGTCATGCAATTCAACAAAAACAACATAGATCCGTACAGACTTTCAATGGGAGACCACCCTTCCATTTGGACACACACCAAAAATCCCCAGCCTGGCTACTTTCTGGGAAATATTTCGATACATTTGTTTCGTCAACCTGCAAAATTATTTCAGCAATTTGGTTTTTTTAAACTAAAATAAAAGACTTCCCAATCTGCACAGAAAGCAGCTAAGCTGATGACTTGGTATGTGTCTAACTGGAAGGATACACTTACCACTTTTAAACTCCTGGACAGATCTGTCATAGTTTGCATGGGATGGGGGGAGGGTATCCTTGAACATGAACCCACTATCGGTGTGTGTCTGGTGCCTTTACAAATTCAATCTGAGCGTACGCCTGAGTAACACTCTGTTTGCCTTTGGCCCAAAACGCATTGAAGACTTACTAAAATGATTCTTAATAAATCCAACATTAATCGGACTCGTCTATAAAACGGCCATAAACACGCAGGGCTTAACACGCACAAAAAGTGAAAAACCTGAAAGGCCAGGGTCCTCGACGGCAGGGGCAAAACAACAGCCTCCCCTGGTACCAAAATGTATGTCAATAACTTACAAAAGAATACACATGTTGCCTCCATCAACCATCGAAACAAAACATTTTTTTAAAGTTTTACTCTAAGAAATCGGATTTTTCGGTTTTAAAAGTTTTCAAAAACCGGATTTCTGCGAGAACCGGAAAGGTGTTACCCATAAACACGTGATTATAAGTTGTTCTGACCGCCGGCGAAGGCAGCACTGATGGCATCGGGTGCGTGAGGACAAGAAGATTGATAGTCGTGTGCATGAGGGGAGGGACCAAAGAACTTCTGAACGAGAAGAGAGAGAGAGTTGTGTGTACGTTGGTTTGTCTGTCTGCTTGTGCGTCCGTCCGTCTGACTGGTGGATTTGGAGAGAGAGAGAGAGAGAGAGAGAGAGAGAGAGAGAGAGAGAGAGAGAGAGAGAGATCACATTTTAGAGAAAGGGTGACGTAGCGAGAGTGCGTGTGTTAAGATGGTGGTTTTGGAGAAAAAGAGAGAGAGAGAGAGTGTGTGTGTATATGTGTGTGTGTGTGTGTGTGTGTATGTGTGTGTTTGTCAACATAGGTGCACACACGCACGTACTACGGTATGTTTGTCTTTGTATTGAACATGTGCACATGTGCACCTAAGCCCTCAGTATCTCTTCACCAAGCACGAGTGTTCATTTGCATCAAGTACACAGCGCGTGCTACCGACAATGCGAAAGGAAGTGCAAACGCCTACAAAACCAGAAAAGCACTGTCGTCAGCTAAGTCTCACAAAATACGCCCTGGATTTTGGAGGAATTGATGCCGTGTGACACCATTTAGATATTTAGCGTGATTTAAATTTTCAATTGTTGACATTACAACAGAATTGCATCATGTCAGCCAAACCGCTGTGACTTTGTAATTTATGAATCTTTCAAACGGCATCAAGCATTTAAAGGCACAGTAAGCCTCCCGTAAACCATCACAGATACGGTCAGGCTTTTACACACAGTACAAACACCCTTTCATTTAAACACTCACCGATTGAGAACATCCTAGGTGCCCTCCGTAAAGAGCGAACAATTTTCAAAGAATTTATTTTTGCGTGGTTTATTATCTTACCCCTGAGCCATCGTGAACCCGTGTGATCCAGTTTCCCTTTTTCACAATGTAGTCGTCAGTTAGTTATTTGAATGCGACTATTTACAATAGCACGTTTTTATGCACGAAACAAACGGCTGTGGTTCACAAGAACTCTAGCGATGGCTTTTGACTGTTGAGAGGAACGGCGATATGCACTGATAAACCGGCGTCGTCTGCTACGACCCTTGCGTGACCCTGCTTCCGGGCTTTTCTTTTTTCAAACTTTCACAACTTCGAATTGTACTGATCTTGTCTTGATGAAAAAAGAATTCTTTTATGATTAAAGAATGTTTGTGTAACAAGCTGTCAATTTATTATTTAGATTTTAAAAGTTAGGTCTAGCGCAAAAACGCACCACGGTCCAAAAACATTTTGATAATCATCGATTCACGGCTATCGCCAGTTTACATCGATAGAATGAGACCCGAAGGGAAGTAACTCATGTTTGACCTGAGTTCAGGATGGGTCTAAAAAGTGTTCGAGACAATCTGCAAAATTAATTCTTTAAAAATTGCTCGCTCTTTACGTAGGGCACCTAGGATGTTCCCGTTTGGTGAGCGTTCAAATGGAAGGGTGTTTGTACTGTGTGTAAAAGCCTGACAGTATCTGTGATGGTTTAGGGGAGGCTTACTGTCCGGGCGTGAATTCCGGTATTCATAACAGCCGTCCAGCACCAAAACGAGGCGCCATTGCTGTTGAGGCCAAGTCCAAGAAAATAAATTCTTTGAAAATTTCTCACGCTCGACAGAAAGCAGCCAGGATGTTCCCGTTCGGTGAGCGTTCAAATGGAAGTATGCTTGTACTATCTGTAGACGCTCGGGGAGCTCTGTGATGGTTTACGGGAGGCTTACTGTGCCTTTAACAAAGCGCAAAACGTTTTGCCCATCTAGGCGTCAAATTAAGTCGTGCAAGTACTTCAAAGGGCATGGTGTGTCCAATTATCGAAGTTCCTTCAAAATAGATCGAAGGTACAGTCGAACCTGTCTATAACGATCACCAAAGGGACTGACCAAAAGTAGTCGTTATAGAGAGGTGGTCGCAATGAACAAGTGAACTATATATATATAGATCTAATCTCATCGGGTATCCGTGAGGTTGTCATGGATATGTGGTCGTTATCGAGAGGTGGTTGCTATAGACCGATGGTCGTTATAGAGACGGCTGTTACAGTCAAGTGGTCGTTATCGAGAGGTGGTTGCTATGGACTGATGGTCGTTATAGAGACGGCTGTTACAGTCAAGTGGTCGTAATCGAGAGGTATAGACAGATGGTCGTTATCGAGAGGTGGTTGCTATAGAATCGAATCGGATGCCAAATTCTTATCTGTCTAGTCATACTTTCGTTTACTTTACCTGACTCTTACGTTTCTATCGTTTTGTATACCACTAAACTTAGTTTGAATTAGAAAAAGAAGTCACGCACGAAAGAAACACGCATAAAAAAACCACCTTTACAGCAAAAAGGGTCCTTTAAAATCACAGAAGACAAGGGAGGGAGGGGGTCTCTTTTTTTGTAACTCAGCACAAAGAAAGCATGTCACCATTCCAGGCTGCGCTCGCGTGTGTGCTTATTCAGCCGGCCAGGTTTCCATTCACATGCAAAACCAGATGCCGGGTGTATTTTGACGCTGCCACATCTTCTGTTGTGAATGGTGGGCTGGGAGGGCTTTGTTGGGTCCCTAAAGGCGGCACACGCCTTTTCTGCCCCCCCCCCCCCCCCCCCCCCAGTATTTTGGGGAAAACCACGACTTGTAACTCAGATGAGCCTGAGAATTAGATGTTGAGAGAGAGAGAGAGAGAGAGAGAGAGAGAGAGAGAGAGAGAGAGAGAGAGAGAAGAGAGAGAGAGAGAGAGAGAGAGAGAGAGAGAGAGGCGGACGGACAGACAGACAGACAGACAGACAGACAGACAGACAGACAGACAAAGAGACGTTTTGGTATTTTGTATCTTATACAGACGAACATATACACTGACACGGTGACAGAGTCAGAGACAGTGGGACGAAAGGACAGTCACTCAATCATACAGATACCCTGTTCTGACTTTTAGTACACCCAAATAAATGCCTGTTTATCTTTTTTTTTTAGCACAAAAGGGGCCAAACGAAATACCCGATTCAGAAGCCATCTTCCAAATCTGAAAGCTGCAACTCGAACGTCAAATCGACAGACTAAATAATAATAAATGGTGTTGATGTCGACAGTAGTGCGCTACATGCACTTCTCAGTGGTTTAGATGTTCAGAGCTCACTCGGCGAGAAAGCTCAAGGAAGTGAAGGGTTGACGAGAGAAAGTCCAACGAACCCTCGTGTGTGCTGACGCAGACGACATCTCACTCCATTATCCACTTGACAGTTTACATCTTGCAGGACAAAGCCTGCCTTTACCCTTCTCTGCCAGTGTGACAAAGCTTTTGGTTACGCTACTTACGACCTTATCTCCCCCTTGTAACTTAACTCTGCGACCACACAGATTTATCGTCTGGCAAAGCCAGTCAAAAGGTAAAATAAAAGATGTTTGGTTGGGAGGTGCTGGTTGCGATTTGCACTTTAAATTGCCTTTGTTTTTTCCAGTACGATTCTCGTGCGTTTTCAATTAAATTCAGGAAGAATAACACTATCACTCACATAATACAGTCTTTTGTGTTTGGTATTTGCTCAACTGGTCAGCGTTCTATCCCTCAAATTATTTATTGAAACAATAAGTCAGTAAGAGGAATGAATAAATAATGGTGCACTCTCTCATTCCTTCCATAAATCGGCATTTTTTAAAAATGTGTTGTTGTTGTTGTTGTTGTTGTTGTGTCTTGACTGTGTGTCCTTGCTTCAATCATGAATGTGATTTTAATTTGTTAATAACAAGTCTGTCAGCAGCTCTGCTCCTTTTGTTGAATGCGTCAGAACATGTGTGTTTTCTTCATGAGAGTGTGCGATCTCACTGCTATTTAACCCCAGAATATGTGTATATATTCACAGCACTACGTATACAGCAAAGAGAAAAGTTTACCTTGTTGTCCGCAACTCCAAAGGATCCTTGGCTATAAAGAGGTCGTCGTGACATGATGATTTCGAGTCAGTCTTGGCAAGTCCAGGTAATCACTCACATCCACAGAGAAACCACAGGTAACACAAAAGTAAATCGTTCCACACTCAGATTCCACAAACACACACCTCGATACTCCCAGTCTCTCAAGTATAAACTCCCTTCAGCAGGCACCGGATGCTGGTTGTAAAGTAATCAACAATCCTCGGACACCGGCAGCAGACTTCTTTGAAAGCAGCTGCCGCTCAATTCTTGAGGTCAAATTGGCAGTAACACTAACAGTAACTGGGCTTGGCAACTAGTTTGTAATTACTGCTATTCGCACTGAATTCTACAGAGTGCCAAGTTCTTAGGATTAAACAGAGCATCAACGTTTCCAAAACGGTCTGGAATTCACCCGGTGTTGTCCTGAACGATCACATAGAGGAAGAGCTAAATGAACGTTGACTGGATTTCATTCGGTATCCAAAGATCGTTCAAGAGAAGTTCACCTTCAAAAGAAAACACATCTAGTATGAATTCCTGTCACAGATCTCTCGGGTATCTGAGACAGAAATCAAGCGCTGAAATACAAGGACACTTTTAGTCCAGTTTCTTCAAAGCAACCCCGAAGGGGTCGATTGTTTCACTTTTGATCATTAAAACAAACGCTAGAGGACCGATTTTAAATCCTTTACTATCTTATGGTCTTGCAGTGGTCCCAAATGCAAGAAACGACGACCGGATCCTCAACTGAGTTTCTACCACCGAGCAGATTTTAGAGCTGAGAAGTGCACAGGGCCAGAGCACGCCGTATCACTGCGCGAAATGGAGAGTTCACGTTGCAGGTCTGTGTCGATACCCAGGTCCATTCGTAGGACGGAGCAGCGGGGGTCTGGCAGGGGGTCTGGCACTGGTAAAATTCACATCAAGAGAAAGCCCAGCGTGGAGACCTGTTCCCACAATCCAAGATTAACTCTTTCTGGCTGCCACTCTACCCTTTTTATTTCATTTTCATGTTCATTACTTCATTGTCCCATCGCTTGGAAATTCGGGTCGCTTCCTCCTAGTGGAAAGTTAGCAGCAACAGAGTCGCTGTCGCTGTTCTCAAGTTTAGAGAAACTCTAGCAATGAAACCTGTTCCTACACAAAAAGATTTAACTTTTTATACATGTATTGCCTTTCACTTTCTCTCTGGTATTAATTTTCTCGCTAAGCTCCACTCAGGCACAAATCAGATGCAGGTTGTTGATTTTTTTTCCCCCACAAGAAAACCTCCAGCATGCAAATGTGTTCCGACACAGAGAGATTTACTCTTTGCATTCACGAACCGTTACCCCTCTCTGGCTTAGCGTCACTCAGTCAGACACAAATCAGATGCATATTGCTGGGTTTTCAATATAAATCCTGGCCTGAAAAGTTGTACTGTCTGTATTTCACGTCCTTCTATTTATGGACTAGGGTAAAATCAGATGGAGATTGCAGGGTTGTTGAATTTTAAGAGACAACCCAGCCTAAAAACGTGTTCTTACGGAATAAAATTAACGCTTCCTGGTCTTCGCTCTCTGCGCCCTCATGAAAAAGTTAGAACTGAAAGAGAACAAAATCTGTTCACTTCCCCTTCTCTGGTTTTTGCATAAGCTCCGCCAAATCATGAATGAGATGCACGTTGCTTTTTTTTCTCTCAAGAAAATACGAAAATGTGTAAAGAAGCAGTAACATACACCTATCTATCCACTATCTGCTGGATCTATTCGCTCCATTCGGGCTCAAATCCGACTCAGGCTATTGCTTTTTTCAAAGATACCCCAAAATAAAAACGGTTACCAACACATACACATTACCTCTTCCTGTCCTTCCTCGCTAGCTTCTCTACGCTCTACTCAGACACAAATCAAATCCAGGTCGCTGCCTTTTTAAGAGAAACAGTGCGATTAACTCCTTCTATCTCCCCCTACTGTCCATCTCTCTCTCTCTCTCTGGCTTTTTCTCTTCGCTCCATCCAGGCACAGATCAGATGCAGGTAGTTGCTTTTTCAAGTGGAAGTTCCTCAAGTGACGCCAGTTCACAAAGAAAGTGAAGAAGTAAAGGGGGAGGGAGAGAAAGCGAATGGAAACCGCCGAAAGCCGACACACCTTGAAGTAGTTGGGGTAAGAGTTAGGTTCGAGGCAAACAAGGTGGCTAAACCGGACTAGATTCTGTTGGGGTGCTTTTGTTTTGCGGGAGGGAGGGAGGGAAAAAGAGAGAGAGAATGCAGTACACGTACCCTGCCTCTTGTTAAAGCTACCGTCCTTCACGCGTACACGATCATGTGACCGCCCCATGACCGTCCAGGTTTTTAAGTGGGAGAAGAGCACAAGGACACAATCATATATCCAAGTTCAACAGCTTAGCTGCTTTCTGTGCAGAGTGGCATTTTTTTCTGAATAAATCATGCAGATTAACATAAAGGTATGCCTATAGTATAGGTATAGGTATGAGATTGGCTCAGCAAACACTGTCCATCCTGCACAGGAAGCAGCCAGGCTGTTTATTTTTGGCGTGAGATAAAATTGAAAGGTGCTTTTATCCCGTGTAAAAAGTTCAATAGATTTGTGGTGGCGAACATGATCGCTTACACAAGAAGGAGTGTGTCTTTGAAGGGGGGGCGGGGTCAGGTAAACAAATACCACGTGTCCACGCCCTATAAATCTCCTTCAGATGCTGAAACACAACCTTGCCTCTGAACAGGCGCGTCAGTCTGGGGGTACTTATTAATCTGCCACCACCACACCTTTGTCACTAAATCTGAAAAGATAGGAGAGAAAAAAACCTCTACAATGGCTAATCGCAAAAATACAGACCTTCTACGCACGTTGTTGCTACATTTTCTGTCACTACATCAAAACATTACTAACTAACTGGAAGTGGAAACAAGGCCACACAATACTTCCGTGTACGGTAAAGTCTTTTTATATTCTATAATGAAGCTGTTATTTTTTCTGTAATGTGTGCCCCTGTTACACGTATCCCAAGTGGGATCTGAAATAGTTTTGCCTTGCCATTATACAATGTCTTCAAAAACAGACTTCGACTACTGAAGGAAGCACGCATACTCCTGAGCCAATAAAAAGTGTTAAGCAACTGAAATGTTTTGCCTGGCCTTGCCTTGCATTTAAACAGACCCTACAAAAACAGATAGGGTCTATTGAAGAAAAATTAAATGTATACCCACCTACCACCAAAAGTTCAAAAAACTGAAAATCGTCTCAAGCAATGGATTCACGGAACACCACCAGAGCCCCTAACAAACACAGTTTGTTCAAGCGACGCCTGGTGGGCGTGACCGTGTTATCAGTTAAGTGTGTAAATCACGTGTGAAAGAACAGCCTGTATTGGTTACAATCCTTGCAAAGAAAGTGTGTACGTCGAAACAAGAGAATTTAAAGACGAAATCCGGATGTTTGTGTATACAGTGTTGTCTGATAAAGGGAATTCAGTTTCGTTTCACAAATCTCAGTCATCAAAGCATACCACATAAACACGTTCGTGAACTCAAATTCTTCGATTTTGGCACAATCAGCTTCACTACAAAGACTAACTGTGATGATATTTATACAAGGAAGTATTGTGTGATCTATTTTTCTTGTTAGTTTGAATTCAGACGTAGCTACAGGAAACATAACAACCGGCGTAGGAGGTCTGTATTTTTTTTTTATCTAGCCATTGCAAGGTGGTTTTTTTCCCCCCTTCTTCCTTTCCATCCAGATTTAGTGATTTTGGCATAAGCAAACAGGAATGTCAAAGTAATGGTCTTAAAAATAAACCAAGTACTGTGCACAAGGCGCAAAAGTTAGAAATTTTAATTAGCTGAAACCGCATAAATGCTGTCATATTGTAATGATCTCTGAGAATCCCAAGACTTCAATACCGACGGAAGAACAAAACCTTCAACAACAACGAAAACAGTGGTAGTGCTTTTATCTGAGAGTGACAACACTTTTAAATCTTAATGGTTGCACCGTTCCTTTAACACCAACAACAAAAGTCACAATGTTTTGGGTCTGAGATTGACAAGGACCTAACTCGACGGTACGTCAGTCCAAGACCCTTTAACACAAAACATCCAGTAACAGTGTCTCGTTAAGTGGTTGTTTACAACAGGTTGAACAGGACTAAGACGAAGTGATGGTACACCACGAAACTCTACGTGACTCTTGCGTGATGATCGCTCACAGCATGCTGAGGATCAGCGTAACGTAACAGTGGAGACAGCACCGATTCTTCCCCTTGTCTCTGTGGTACTGTGTCGTGTATACACACACCGGTGACACTGTGACGGTTCCCCTACGCTTTGTGTTCGGTGCCCTGACCCTTTGTGTTCGGTTCCCACTCGGTTCCCACACGCCAAAATTCGCGGACAAAACATCCATTTATGGTAGTATTACGCAATGTTGCTCTCTGAGAATGGTCTTGTTAGATCTGTGAGTGTTTACACTACATGCCTAGGTGCTGTTGGATTGAAGGTTTTTGATATTTTAGCCGTTATTAGGTAGAATGCCTTCCACTTTACTGCAAAACTGCATAATTCGTAGCATCGGCAAGAAATATCCTACCAAAAAATGCCTGCTTGGAACTGTCCGTGGTCCAGCAAACAGTTCAACATGTCAGTAGCAGACAGCCCAAGTTTCAAGATTGTAGGGCCATCCAAACAGCCGTAATAATAAAAACAACAAAAGTAGTCAGTGAAATTGGCTGTGTTCGGTCCCCCCACACTTTTGTGACGTAGGCGTGACGGTTCCCATAATTCATTGTGTCGGTCCCCACTTTCTGTGTCGGACCCCACTTTCGACCTAATTTCTCTGTGACGGACCCCACAACCAGCCTATTTTGTGTCGGTCCCCACACCTTCTTGGATTTATGACTTGCCGGTTACTTGTATCATTGTATTCATTGAATCTAATTGTCTCGGAGTTATTTTTCAGCAAAAACCGGCAAGGCAGCACCTTTTGTGATACCAAGTAAGTCAGATGACATCAGTATGTGTGTGTGTGTGTGTGTGTGAGAGAGAGAGAGAGAGAGAGAGAGAGAGAGAGAGAGAGAGAGAGAGAGAGAGAGAGAGAGAGAGAGAGAGAGAGAGAGAGAGAGGAGGTATTGCACCTCGGTTCGACCGAAGCTAAGTTAAGAATAAATTCCTGTTGTGCAGCGGGATAAAGTATTCCCTCATACCTCGGAGATACACCTTCACTCGCTCGCAGCGACGTCACGTGACGGAAAGAATGTTATCACACCATTGAAATGACATTCTTTCCGTCCCCTATAGGCGACGAAATAGGTCAAATTTTGTGCACTTTTTAGTGGAAAATGCTTCGACGCCGGAGCGGGTACTGGACCCAGTGCCGTTCTAGTGCAAGTGCACTACAAAGGCACTGCACCCAGTGCCGATAAGCGACAGCATTCTTTCCACCATCTAAAATGTCACGTGACGTCGCTGCGAGCGAGTGAAGGTATATCTCCGAGGTATGAGGGAATACTTTATCCCGCTGCACAACAGGAATTTATTCTTAACTTAGCTTCGGTCGAACCGAGGTGCAATGGGTGGAGGGAGGGAGGGAGGGAGGGAGGGAGGGAGGGAGGGAGGGAGGGAGGGAGGGAGGGAGAATGGGTGCAGGGAGGGAGGGAGGGAGGGAGGGAGGGAGGGAGGGAGAGAGGGAGGGAGGGAGGGAGGGAGGGAGGGAGGGAGGGAGGGAGGGAGGGAGGGAGGGAGGGAGGGAGGGAGAGAGAGAGAGAGAGAGAGAGAGAGAGAGTTGTGTTTCCGTACCCGCGACAGCGTTTTTCCAGCGGCGCGACGAAAATCAAGCACATAGAAAATGACCAGGATTGTTTCCACACGCGCGTCGCGTTAGCGGCGCGACAAGCAGCAAGCGACGCGATTTTTTTGAAAGGGTCCTGGAGCGATTTTTTCGCGTTGTCGCGCGGCAACGCGGGAGTTTACAGATTTTACCGCATGTTTAAAACGCAAGTACGGAAACACGTCACGCGTTTGCGCGCGTTTTCTTTTGTCGCTGCCGCTGTCGCGGGTACGGAAACAGAACTTACCGCGAGTACGACACTACCGCGAGTACGACACTACCGCGAGTATAACACTACCGCGTGTCACACTACCGCGAGTATAACATTACCGCGTGTCATTTTATGACTTCCATGGCTGAAGGCAAAGGTTGAAATGTTTCCTTGAAATATAAAACAAAAAGGCCTGGTCTGTTCTCTGAACACTAATTCAATGTTTGTCATGCTAACCAAGAACTCAAAACGATCAGAACACACTATCAGAATACATATAGAATGGGTTGCTTCCAATCAAAGTTAGAACACAAACTCACAAGAAGTAAGTTTGCATGCGTTCTCTCTACGGTTATGGTACTCGCGGTTGATGTACGCGCGGTAGTGTGACACGCGGCAGTGTTATACTCGCGGTAGTGTCGTACTCGCGGTAGTGTGACACGCAGTAGTGTTACACGCGGTAGTGTCGTACTCGCGGTAGTGTGACACGCGGTAGTGACGCTCGCGGTAGTGTCGCATAACCGGAGTGATCTGGAAAGGTGTCAATCTCTCTCTCTCTCTCTCACTCTCTCACTCTCTCTCTCTCTCTCTCTCTCTCTCTCACACACACACACACACACACACACACACACATACTGATGTCATCTGACTTACTTGGTATCACAAAAGGTGCTGCCTTGCCGGTTTTTGCTGAAAAATAACTCCGAGACAATTAGATTCAATGAATACAATGATACAAGTAACCGGCAAGTCATAAATCCAAGAAGGTGTGGGGACCGACACAAAATAGGCTGGTTGTGGGGTCCGTCACAGAGAAATTAGGTCGAAAGTGGGGTCCGACACAGAAAGTGGGGACCGACACAATGAATTATGGGAACCGTCACGCCTACGTCACAAAAGTGTGGGGGGACCGAACACAGCCAATTTCACTGACTACTTTTGTTGTTTTTATTATTACGGCTGTTTGGATGGCCCTACAATCTTGAAACTTGGGCTGTCTGCTACAGACATGTTGAACTTTTTGCTGGACCACGGACAGTTCCAAGCAGGCATTTTTTGGTAGGATATTTCTTGCCGATGCTACGAATTATGCAGTTTTGCAGTAAAGTGGAAGGCATTCTACCTAATAACGGCTAAAATATCAAAAACCTTCAATCCAACAGCACCTAGGCATGTAGTGTAAACACTCACAGATCTAACAAGACCATTCTCAGAGAGCAACATTGCGTAATACTACCATAAATGGATGTTTTGTCCGCGAATTTTGGCGTGTGGGAACCGAGTGGGAACCGAACACAAAGGGTCAGGGCACCGAACACAAAGCGTAGGGGAACCGTCACAGTGTCACCGGTGTGGTATACAACAGATTGAAGTGACAAAGATCAACTGGCCACGGAGAATAGTGACAGAAAGGGAACACTGTCGTTCTCTGGAGCACTGTTGATAGTGGTTCGCTATTCATCGCAACTTATCAGACGATGGTACGAGCTCTGAGAGAATGTAACAGTAGACGTATGTTTTCGTTGACTTACTGTGCTTTCTTCAGCAGTTAAAAATACGTTCCTTCCCGTGTAAACAATCATGTACATCATCACAGGTCTCTCCAGACTTTCACATTGCACAAGACCGTCCTTCCACGCGGGCACCTATCAAATTATATTAATATAATTCCTGTGCCAGTGGGATTATTTTCTTTCCTGAATTATTTTTGTAGATTGAAAATAGTATAAGTTAGGGAATGAAATCAGTAACAAACAAACAAAA
Source organism: Littorina saxatilis (assembly GCF_037325665.1). NCBI lineage: Eukaryota > Metazoa > Mollusca > Gastropoda > Littorinimorpha > Littorinidae > Littorina > Littorina saxatilis. The sequence continues at coordinate 32,646,511 of NC_090245.1, read as the reverse complement.
AACTCTCCACTCTGCACAGAAAGCGGCCAAACTGTAGATTGTTACAGTATGTGTCCAAGTCAGTGGAAGAGATGCTCTCGCTCCGACAGTGTGTAAAAGCCTGCACTGATCAATGGAGATTTACAAGACGGTTCACGCGGGAGAGGAAAGTATCTTTAAGGAGTTCTCCGAGTCCGAGACTACAACTCCGCGCGTATGTTTTCGTATGTGTTCTTTGTTTTCTTTTCAAAGTGTACTGTACACACGTATGCTTACTGTCACGTGTAACGAATCGGCGACAACGCACTTGAACTAGAAGGGGGAGTTTACGTCCTCTCAGAAACTATTTCTATTTGAACAACGCACTTTCCTTTGTCCAACGTTCTTGAAGCGAATTTACACAACACTCACGACAACGATGAAGAAACAATGATGCTGGTCTGAAACTCACACTTCTAGCAAATCTCAAGTTGTACTTTTCCCCCTCACACAAGCTTGTAGATGTCTGATAACACACTGCAGAACGACACAGTCAAACACAGCACAGGGCAGGCTTTAGTGCAGAAAAAAATATCATGTGGTGATGACATCGGGGGAAAAACTGACCTGTTTCCCTACAGGCGATGACACATACAATACTGAATCACCCGGCAACATTTCATCAACTTGTTCTTCCTGAACGTGATCGGCTTTTCCTGAGTTTAGTCAACCTTTCCTGAATGTTACATATAGTCACAGTGGTATTCACACACAAAAAGCGGTATTCTATTTTTCCCTCTCACCCCATTCAGCTAATTTACGACCACAAAAAAAATAATAACAACATTACTGACGCAACACTTCTGACACACTCTCGAATCTGCACCTGTCCTTTGAAAATGCACTCACGCGCTCACAGGATTCTCAAAAAGCGCTGACAAGTTATCTAAGCAGCGGCGACAAACTGAAAGTGGGCCTACCACTTGTTTGAGCAAATGTTAGCCAACAACTTTTTAAGATAGCGAAAAGAATTTTTCCTCCGAGTTAGAGACTGTGAAGTGAGCACGATGCACAAACAGGACCCGAACACCTCCGCGAAATGCACCTTTGAATATCAGCTTTGAATGGCAAACGGTTCGAAAGGAGGTCACATCACCCGCCCGCAGGCAACCCGCATTGCAAACACACGAGGTTACAGGTGTGGAGTTTTAAAATTCCCTCCAGTAAAGACCTGTTACTTTACCTAAATGTCTAGAGCTCCTTTGGCCCTGTCGCGGACGAAGGGTCAGGTTGTCAGCTGTCCGGCTGACCACATGATAACCGACAACGGCTGTGAAGTAAGCTAACCCGGAAACACCAACTGACCAACTTACACATCCATATGTCACATTAACTTGACCACACAGTCCCACACAGGGAGGGATTCACCGCCTACTACTCATGACTTTTCCTGCATGTTCTTTTAAACACTTGTTTATCTTTTTCACACGTGGGGAAAGCGCCTAGCGGTGAGATTAAAGAAGACAGGTGCGAAATCCAGGTACATATACTAAAACATATACGGGGAGCTAGCAAGGTGCTCTCTCTCTCTGTGTCTCGCTGTGTCGCCTTTACTGGTCTGTGATTTAGTGATGCGGGTCCGGGGTTGTAGGTCGCATACATATAAATATTTATCGCGGATCTGTATTATATTACCCCGCCACAAAGAGGCAAAAGAATAAAAGGAAGTTGGCTATCGGTATGACTCCATAATTATTATAATGTAACAAATAATCAGTGTCGCTGCAAGGCTACTATATATAATACTGTTGAACAACGATGTTATCGTAAAATACATCACCGCGGGAATACACTCCTGTAGGCTATTATCACTAACAGGTCAAGATACAATATCAACATCACAGTAAAAATGGATCACTATGAGGACATGATCATGTTTATCACTGGCAGATTTTGACACAATAACCCCCTTAACGTCAACGCGATCACCCTTTGAATCAACATAATAATTAAGGTTATCATAATATTGTTACATGTGGAGGTAGTCGTGAAATCTATCGCCGTGTTTTTGATATAACAAGCAAGTCACGAGTTATAACAAAGACTTCATTGTGAGGTGTTATCATGAGTTCAAATAGCACGCGTCAGTCAAGAAGTCATAAAGCAGTCAGTCAGAAGTCATCATAAAAAAAAAGTATTTGCCACGGAAGTTATAATTATTAATAAGATGCAACACTCTGAGCCTATAATAAGCACACAGCCTTGAGGCAGCAACATACAGTCTCATATTTCTCGCGCCGCACCCCTGTTCCTTTTCGTCTGCATCTGATAAAAGTCTGCCTTTGTCACTCCCCCGTCACAGCCACACAGGAATTTTGATACGCTTAAAGATGCCTTCCTTCCTATATTGTGTCGACCACCATAGCTTGGTACAGGCGTCTACGGGGGACAGAACATCCTTCCACTTGGACGCATACCAACATTAAACAGCCTGGCTTCTTCATGAGCAGAGTAGGATTTGTTCGGTTCACTTTTTTGGTAGATTGACATATATGTCAATAACCAAGATAATTATTGAGCAAGAGCAAACAAACAAAACGAGAAAAAACACTGTTCGGAAAGCAGCAAGGCTTTAGATTTCAGTGTGCGTCCAAGTGAAGTGAATTTTTTTTTTTTTTTTGTTGCTTAACGCCCAGCCGACCACGAAGGGCCATATCAGGGCGGTGCTGCTTTGACATTTAACGTGCGCCACACACAAGACAGAAGTCGCAGCACAGGCTTCATGTCTCACCCAGTCACATTATTCTGACACCGGACCAACCAGTCCTAGCACTAACCCCATAATGCCAGACGCCAGGCGGAGCAGCCACTAGATTGCCAATTTTAAAGTCTTAGGTATGACCCGGCCGGGGTTCGAACCCACGACCTCCCGATCACGGGGCGGACGCCTTACCACAAGGCCAACCGTGCCGGTAAGTGGAGTGATGTCCTAAGGCTAATCCTTCATGAAAACCTAGACGGATCTATCGAGATGTACAGTACGGTGTGCATGGAAAGCAATTAAGGTACATGTACCTGTAAAAAGAGACAACTAACTACAGAACTCGGGCGGCTTTTGCAAACTGATACAACAGTGGAGCCGTTACAAACACAGAGAAAGGAGAACTAAGGTCTGCTGTCTAAGGCAGTAACAGCTATCTTTTCACATATTATCTGGGTGTGGTCAAGCGATAGTTAACCAGTTTGAAAGTCTCTGCAAATACAGGGAGTGGACGATTTACACTCGCGAGAAGTACTGTCCACTCTATATGGACACAACGGATCTCAACTGGCCGGTGGTCAGTCGTTCCACCGTCGCCTAGACGGATTAAAAGTAAAAGCCGTGACTGTACGCTTTGAAATCCTACATGAAGTCTGAAAGTGAAAAGCGATGTCCGTAATATGTCACGCTGACATCTTACATTAAACTCTTGCATTTAATCTTACATTAAATCTTACGCCGAAACATGAAACCACGATCAAACCTGCTAACGCCACAGTTTTGACACTGCCCTCAGCAGGTATGAAAAGACAGCTATAAAAGTGTATGTGTTTGCTTCCGTCTTCCCTTTCTCCAGTCGAGCGCACTTTTTCTTCGATGAGTGTGCTGAGTGTGCATGAAGTTTTCCTCGCTTGCACAATATAAAATTCATCCTGAATAAAAAACAAAATCGAAGAAAACATGCAAAAATCAAAGACCAAACTGAATGATAAGAAAGAATTGGAGGGGTGGTGGAGAGAAGGCTACGACGACGACGATGATGTCATGATGATGATGATGATGATGATGATTTCGATTACGATGACGGCGATTAACAGAAACCTCCACACAACAAACGTCAACATATATTTTGATTAACTGAAACTACCTGGTTATGTGTGTATGTATGTTTGTTTTGCACACCGGCGCAAAATGTTCCCTGACCCCTCACTACCCTCCCAACTCTTAAAACCCCAATCTGACCCTCGTTACAAGATGTCGCAAGGATACCCGAAAGAATCATCTTTCCGTGTGCAAATCTCGTAATCCCACTGCGACCTCTCGCAAGGGCAAGAGATGGACATCTGACCTCTCTCCACCCCTATCACATTGCCTGTACGTCCCTTTAAATCACGGCTTATTGTACTGCCTTCTTCGCACACACTAGCGCCAAACATCACACATGTGTGCAAAAGGGATTCAAACAGTAAAGGTGGGAGTAGTAAATACTAGATACGACTGACAGCCTGAGGATAGAGTGATACAACATTTGCCTTGACTCAATTTACCCCCGGCATTGAAAATCAAAACTGAAGATTAGTCTCAACATTTGAAACACGTCACAAAAAGACTTGTAGAACCACATTGTACCATTAGTACGAAGATCGTACTATAGCAGTTCAACAACTGGGTCTGGCAGAACACACACACACACACCCTGGTAAAAATGCTCCATTATATGACCGGCAAAGGGCGGGTGGGCTTTGTACGGGAAACTCTCAGTATTCTTAATATTCTCAGACCCTGTCTTACCCCCGATAGCCTGAAGCATCATGACAGGCGCAGACTGCATTGGAAAATCTCGGCTTCAATCACTGGAATTAACATGTACGCGTACAAGTTGATCTGCCCACGTGAGACAACTGCTCAGCCAAAATCGAGCGTAACGATATTGATATTCTAGTTTTCTACTGAGGTCAGACTGCGAGCTGTAAATTTATGATGTCTTGACCCCTACGGTCAGCTGTCCTTTCACTCCAGCCTGTTCCCCTTTTGTGTGGTCTGATGTGGCTCGTCGTCTCTCTTTCTGACCCCACCCATTATAGTTATACACGAACTTTGGCTGGCTGGAGAATAGTGCTCTCTCTCTCTATCTCCTCTCTCCTTCACTCTGTCCCGCTCTCGCTGTCTGTCTCTCTTTTTCTCTCTCCTTTGTGTGTGTGTGTGTGCGTGCGTGTGTGCGTCTCTCTCTCTGTCTCTCTCTCTCTCTCTCCTGACAAGCATCCCTAATTACAGTAGTGACCTTGACGCGCAGTCCAGCCAAGAGACCCTGACAGTGAAACCGGCAGAAATCGATCGAGTGACTCGACCCGATCACAGCGACCGCACTGGCTACTTTGACCACTGGCTACTTTGACCCTACGGGATTACAACAGACGGATGCGAGGATGGTCCAGATTCGGGAATTCCATTTTTAGAGAGCCAGTCAGGAAAATGGGTTGAGGTCGCGTACAAAATGTCTCTGATGTGCAATGCTATACTAATTCTTCATTCAGACTGTCTTCAGATTTTACTCCAGACGCTGGAGACGTCATTAGTCAGTTATTAAACAATTGTTTCTGACAATAAATCGGAGAATGAACACACACGTCTTAACGGCACAGTCTTTCCCGTCTGCCTTACAGTCAATTATGAGTATCACATATCTGCCAAAGGCTTGTACACTCCACCTGCAAACATACAACAAAATCAATTTCCTGACTGTTTCCTGTGCACAATGGAAAGTGTCAGTCAAGAAAGTTATTCATTTAAAAAAAAAAGCTATCTGGTCAGAAAGCACAGTTTGTTGATATATAGGAGGTATATGTCCAAGTGAAGGGATGGTCGCATTCCATATCAATGTGAAAGCCTAGCCAAATTTAACAACAAGAGCCGAATTGCTTAGGCCTACATGCGAAGGTCTGTGCCTTTAAAAGCAAGGATGAACATTCACTTGAGCCAGGCAGAGGATCAGTTCAGTCTGAGGAACAACAACAACAACAACAACAACAACAACAACAACAACAACAACAACAACAACAACAACAACAACAACAACAACAACAACAACAACAACAACAACAACAACAACAACAACAACAACAACAAGCAAATACGCCTTTAAAGAATCAAACACACACAAAAACAAAGCCCTTCCCTAATCGTTTTCAACCCCCACCCCATTCAGTACTGTAAAAATACTTCAAACCAATCCCAAACTCCAGTAAATATCACTTACCACCCCATCCCACGACGCCAAGCACTCAATCTCATTGACACACCTTACCAACACTAAAGCTCAATAGGGCATAAGACACACGGCAAGACACAAGGGAAGACATTACCAAACTTCAAACAGCCAGAAGCTATTAACTATACGCGGCACCCGGCTACAGTCGGGTGGGTCTTTAAAGGGGTTTTGTCCGCGAAGTGTGAAAGGTTTCAAGGATTTTTTTCTCGGCTTTTGGTCCATATAGCATTTAAACTAACACAAGTTACAACAAACTAACTCACAAACACACAAACTGAAAAAGCACTCAGACACAGCAAACAATGGTTTAAACAAAGCACAAATCAAAGAAAAGAGGAATTTATTGGACAGTCCGGCCGTTTCGAACAGATAAACATGTAAAGTGAAAGCAAAATCGATACGTCTACGTCTACTCCTCTCTCTCTCTCTCTGTCTGTCTGTGTCTGTGTCTCTCTCTGTCTCTCTCTCTCTCTGTCTCTCTCTCTGTCTCTCTCTCTCTCTCTCTCTCTCTCTCTCTCTCTCTCTCTCTCTCTCTCTCTCTCTCTCTCTCTCACACCCACCCACTGAGTATTTCAAACTGATTTCTAGTTCACCTGTTTTTGGTACTGGACACATGGGTACGGAGAATCGTCCTCTGACTAAGAATGCACTCATACCTGTGTCATTGTAAACTTTCCTACACTAATCACACTCAGGTGCAGTTTTCTTTCTTGCCGGAGGGCCGATGTGGAGGGGATGGGAGGAGGGGGCTGGACATGTGGACTCTGGTGAGACCCATTTGCTTGGGGAGGGTGAAGCTCTTATTCGCTCCACAGTAAATTCTGTTCTTAGGCACACAAAATCAATCACTTACTGTGTGCTGATATTATTTGTTTTGTAAATGTTATCTACCTGTTCAAGGAGCATATATCCAAACGGCGGACTGTTGACGGACAAAGTTAATATGGGACACTGTTCTTGAATATTACCATACTTCATTCTTGACCAAATCAATGGGCTACTCTTTTGTTCAGAAACTGTAAACACGAAGGTCGAGTGTTCTTTGATTTTGCTGGTACTACGAAAGTAACTCCACACTTCAGTTCAGTTGTGTCAAGGGTTGACGTAGACAAGAAAAAATACATCTTTTGGAAAACGAAAGAAATTAGAACACATTTTTATTTATTTATTTTTTTTTTTACAACAGTCCTTCAAGTTTTGGCTCCGTACAAGCAAACAACGCCGGTGCTAGTTTCTAGGAAACTGGGTCATGGAATCTTGAAGATTGCAAGAGTCTATCACGCTAAGTTAATTGCCTGGCAGGACTGAGACTGGCAGCGTGCCAACACGCCTCTTACTTTTTTGTTTCTCCTTTGCGATATAACTCGAGCATTAAAGCATCTGCCCATTGAAACCTCTGTAACACAGATACAATTGATAATGGCAGGAACGCGTGGCAGCATACTTTCTGCGCACAAACCATCGCTGTAAATAAAGTTGTTTTGTTGTTGTTGTTGTTGTCTTTGTACTTCTTTCATCTTCTTTTTTAAACATAATTGTTATTATCCACTGCCTTCCATTTGCAGAGATGACAGGAACCGACACGCCACAAATCAATAACACCAATTTACACCAATGGCCTTCAAAACTTAATTAAGGGCTAGTGACTCAACCAGCATGCCGCGTGCAATAACACCATTACAACAAAAGAGTTATCATTAATAATCTAAAGCCAATTATTCCCGTGATCACCCCGCATATCATGAAAACTCGGGCAAAGTTGAAAAAATGAGCACATGACTTAACAATTATGACACTGCGGCTACTGCTACCAGGTGCCAAGCCCGTAAAGTATAATAAAAAAAAAATTAAACGATGTAATAAATTCGAAAGCCGAACCTAGCCAGAATGGTCACAGAGCCAAATCTCTAGCTGTGATAAATAAAATACATCCCGTCCCATATAATCCAGGGCACTGAGATAGGCTGCAAAACTACATGTGCACTAACGTGAATCCACACTGTGTGGTTGCGTCCCCTTGAACAATGATGTATGGCAATGTCGATCTCTGTAAGAGGAAAACTAATGAAACAGCGGCGGGTTAGTTAACAAAGACAGCTGGCCCTAACGAGGTAAAAGCACCATGCAGTGATTGTCGTCAGCAGTTAATGTCGCCCACAAATGGTCTCCCTCCCCCCCCCCCCCTTCCCTCACCTCTTCCGGCGTACTCTCTCCAACGCCATATTACTGCCACTAACATTGCGATGTGTAACGTTCCATTCGCTGCATTAATGAGTGACTTCGTTTCGTTTCTTGACACACAAACACAGTTCACACACACACACACACACACACACACAGTTCACACACACACACACACACAGTTCACACACACACACACACACACACACACACACACACACACACACACACACACACACACACACACACACACACACAAGCATTGGATGAGTGTTTGGCCGATGATGCACGTCACTTTCATGCGAGTGAATTAGCGTGTTGGATGTTAGACTGTACAGATATGCTGCCATCAATATTTCCCAGTCCCATCTTTCCCTCATGTTACGGACCATGGAGGTTACATTGACCATTCATATTCACAGTTCGCCCTCTCCCTCTCGACAAAAGCTGACAGATTATAAATGAAGGGAGCCAAAGCAAACCTGCTTGGTACATTATGTTATACTTCCTACAAACAAGTGAAAAATGAGTTGCAGTGACTCCTAATTTCACCGACAATACATCAACAACAAAATTACATTACTCATTATAGCAGACAGGAAACAAACTAACGCTTGTTAGACAGGAAGCAAGTACAGAGGCAAAATTAATCACTCTATAATATGAATGCGCTGCGAACCTCACTTCATAAACATGTCTAGGCTGCCAGCGAAAGTGGGAGCAAGTGTTTGTAAAATGAGGTTGCTTTTGGAAACATGAATGATAAACATCACGTAAGCCAGTGAGTGATATATCACAGGCTAATGCAGCAAAACATGCTTGGTATTTTGCAGGTAAAAGTTTGGAAATTAAAAAGACGAATGTCAAAAATGCTACATTAGTGGCAAGATTCCCTAAAAATCAGTTGAGCTCCAAAGGCAGGAGCAAAGGCCTTTACTCGTTTTTTCGATCAGTATCAACAGAACTGAATCAAGCCTAGACAAGGACCAAATCGCCAATTAACCCTTTTTGTCCTTATCACCATAACTCCTCATAACCAACCAAGCGCAAACTAATCATTATCACCTTGTCAAAAGAACTCTTTATGGGCGTGTCGAGAAAATCATCTGATAATTAATTTTGCATCTGCCGTGCTGTAAATGAGTTTCATCGTGCCGATTCTCCAATCATCTGTCCTGTCAAATCCAAAAGTACGCTTGCTGCAAATGTGCAAACTTTCGTACTGAATATTAAATATGAAACTACACATTTCGAAAGGCCTTCTGCAGTATACAGGAAAATAAGCACGATCAAGGGCGTCAGCTGTACGCTGAAAAGCTGGTGCCTGTGATTTGAGTGTAGTCCACTGAGCTTGATGAGCTCATTGAGAAGATCCTTGTACCAGTGCTCACAGCTAGAACACTAGTAGTCAGACACGTTCAACGCAACTGACCTCACTGACCCCTGCGTAACCGGCTGAATATGGACTCGCTATCACTGGACACTGCAGAAAACTGGGTTCTGTAGAATCTGCAACATCATCGCTACCAGCCTGTCTGCGTTGACTCATGGCAGGAATTTGGAAACCAATCATTCTGCCCTCGTCTGGGACACAGAGATATAGAATATTCTATATTTCTGTGGTCTGGGACCAGCTCCTCATGATTCCTCGATATTGGAACAGGATCACATGGGCTTCGTCATTGTCACACAATGAGATATCCTTAGCATTAAGATATTTCAGTGTAACATCAGTCTTCTTTTACTGGTGTGTGTGTGTGTGTGTGTGTGTGTGTGTGTGTGTGTGTGTGTGTGTGTGTGTGTGTGTGTGTGCGTGCGTGCGTGCGTGCGTATGTGACAAAATATGTGTGTGTCCGTGTGTGTGTGTGTGTGTATGTTTGAGGGATAATACGCGAAGTGGCTGTCAGTCACACCCGCACCCCACCCCCTTTACAAGAATATCTCCCCATAAGCGCCTCCCATCATTACAAAAAATAATAATGAAACATAAATCTGAGCCAGTCATGAATCATGCTGCCTGATTAAAGCAGAATCACTAGCAATGACACGAACGTTAAATCGTCCCCTAAACTTGAACAACATTAGCGCTGCACAAATTGCCAGACCTCAAATGAATTGCAAAGAAGTCAAAACCCCATCCTGATACGAGAAAACATCAGCGTCAGACTCCAAACCTCAACATCCCTCTCCGATAAGATCAGATGGTTGAGACATTGAAGACATTCAAATCAAAACCTGCAATACAGAACGTGACGACAAAAACGGTTACATCATTTCTGAAACGACTGAAGGCGCGTCAGTCTAGCCGCAACAGTAGAATGCAGACATATATATATATATATATCAGATTGAAATGAACAGCTTTTAAGACAAGATGTGTACAAGGAAACTCATAGATAATAGACTTCATAGTGAATGTGTGAATCCTTTAATTTCTTCTTCTTCTTCTTGTCGATCACGAATCCTTTAATTTGACAGTGGTCCTTTGACGGAGGGTAAAACATTCACATTAACACACAACTTGTGCCCTCTGTTATTTTTTTTAACAACCATCGCAGTAACATGCAGATTTGTGTTTTTATTATCAGAATGAGAGTGCCAGGTGTAAGTTAAAAGGTGCATAAAAAAGCAATAGAATCCATGTCTAGGGTGCGTGCCAACCGTCAGGACACTGTCAATATAAGAGATGAAAACTCTGTGTGTGTGTGTGTGTGTGTGTGTGTGTGTGTGGCTCTCTCTCTCTCTCTCTCTCTCTCTCTCTCTCTCTCTCTCTCTCTCTCTCTCTCTCTCTCTCTCTCTCTCTCGGCCACCCTTGTACTGCTGTCGCGTGCTACACGAAGGCTTGTGTTTTTATCTGCCTATTTTACGAGCGTGAATGCAAAGTTGTATCGGTCGACACGAGATAGCATCGCAGGCACCGGTGCAGCAGACAGATAACTATGTTCGTTCATCTCTTCCACATGTTCGCCGTTTTTACTCCACGATGAGATACCCGACTTCAATGGAAGGAAAACTGAAAGACGCTTCACTTTTGTACATAACAAACATGTTTACCCAGTTATAAGCCATCCCCCCTCATCTCTCCCTCTCTCTCTCCATATCTCTGTGTATGTCTCTCTCTCTCTCTCTCTCTCTCTCTCGCTCGCTCTCGCTCTCTCACTCTCTCTTGCTGCCTTTCTCTGTTTCTCCGGCTCTTTCTATGACGGCTTACTAGCGCCAAAACTAAAAGTTAGTAATTAACCCGTGAAAGTTACTAATTTTCACGAGAAAATTACAATTATGACGTGAAAATTACTAATTTTTACGTGTTAATTACTAATTTTCACGTGTTAATAACTAATTTTCAAGTGTTAATGTCTAATTTTCAGTTTTGGCTCGCTTCCTGACGGCTTACTAGCGCCAAAACTAAAAATTAGTAATTTTCACGCATTAATTACTAATTTTCATGTGCCTCATGACTGTGGGGGCTCAATGCGCATGCGCGACTGTTACACCGGCCAATCAATCAATCAATCAATATGAGGCTTATATCGCGCGTATTCCGTGGGTACAGTTCTAAGCGCAGGGATTTATTTAAATTTTTTATTTTTTTATTTTTGTATGCGATTTATTTATGCCGTGTGAGATGGAATTTTTTTTACACAATACATCACGCATTCACATCGGCCAGCAGATCGCAGCCATTTCGGCGCATATCCTACTTTTCACGGCCTATTATTCCAAGTCACACGGGTATTTTGGTGGACATTTTTATCTAAGCCTATACAATTTTGCCAGGAAAGACCCTTTTGTCAATCGTGGGATCTTTAACGTGCACACCCCAATGTAGTGTACACGAAGGGACCTCAGTTTTTCGTCTCATCCGAGAGACTAGCACTTGAACCCACCACCTAGGTTAGGAAAAGGGGGAGAAAATTGCTAACGCCCTGACCCAGGGTCGAACTCGCAACCTCTCGCTTCCGAGCGCAAGTGCGTTACCACTCGGCCACCAAGTCCCGGCCAGGCCAGAGCGAAACATCCTTCGATTCAAAACTTTTCTGGTTCATAGTTCTTTAATCCGATGCAAATTAACAATAAGAGCTGATCGCATGTGTAGATAACCGTGACATACAACTGTCTGTCCGACAACTTGTTGAATAACGAATTCTATTGAAAGATATTTGTGAATGTGTGTGAGTCTCGACCGAAGAGATCTGTCTGCTAGTGGTCGGACCTTTCGCACACAATTTTTCCTCTCTCGGTTCGAACATTTTCGGATCGATTGTCCTTCACTAATACACAACAGAGCAAATTTATGAGTGTGGTAGTGGAAACAAATATGAGGTACGGCTGTCTGCCCGACAACTTGTCGAATAAGGAATGATATTGAAAGATATCTGTGAAAGTGTGAGACCACAGCCGATCAAAAGTCCGTCTGCAACGAACAACTTCGATTCGAAAGTTTTCGGGGTCGATTATTCTTTTCTAAGTGTGACAGGGGAGGCTACCGCTCCTTTCACAGCAGACTCTGCACCCGAGTTGTAGGCCTTTAAGTCAACACCGGTGGATCGTGGAATTCTGTTTGTGATGGGGTCTGGTGGTTTCCGATTGTCTGTATGTTCATGGAAACCTTCGGGTTTGCATAACAGTTTCTATAGGGCTAAAAAAATTAGCCCTAACATTTTCAATCCTGTTTGATTGCACTTCGCCTCCCCAGATGATCGTAGTGTTACGGCACTCGGTTACATCTGGCGCTTGCGAGCAGGGATGGGACTCTGCATGATATGATCAGGTAATGGCATAATATGACCACTGAACATTTTCGTGCTGTTCCCATTCTGCGAACTTGGGATGGACAGTGGTCCCCCGGTTCGGAACTTCGGGACGAAGTTCATTCAAACGGGGGCGATTGTGACAGGGGAGGCTACCGCTCCTTTCGCAGCGGACTCTGCACTCGAGTTGTTGACCTTAAAGTCAACACCGGTGGATTGTGGAATTCTGTTTGTGATGGGGTCTGGTGGTTTCCGATTGTCTGTATGTTCATGGAAACCTTCGGGTTTGCATAACAGTTTTTATAGGGCTAAGAAATTGGCCCTAACATTTTCAATCCTGTTTGATTGCACTTCGCCTCCCGAGGTGATCGTAGTGTTACGGCACTCGGTTACATAAGATACCCAAAACAATGTTAAGGAAAGCGTTATTGCAGAAAACTGTGACATGCATCTTCCCGTCGGATAACTTGCTCGATAAGGCCTTCTATTAAAAGACATTTCAGAAATAGTGTGAGAGTGATGTTTGCCGGACGTTGAAGCCTCTCAGTGCGGACTCTTTTAAATCCGACTACTGTGACCGAAAACGAGGCAAAAATGAAAATGAGTAATTATCTTTCCGTAAACTCGATCTCTCTATCTTTGTTCTTTCCTGTATTAAAATCACTTTTTTTTTTTTTTTTTTTTTTTACTGCGCAACTGATTAGAAACAAGAAGCTATCGGATACTGGACTTCATTCAACAACAAAAGCTTAAAGGAGCTTCTGTACTCTGTAAATGTTTTTTGAGTTGTAAGCCAGTTTGTATATATAGTGGTTTTTTTTCTCTCTCTCCCTATTTGCGTCCAGTGCTCTTTATCTAGTGCGCAAGAAACTGACAGACTGAGTATGCGTGTACGTCTGATATATTATGAGTACTCACGTTTTGATCCTTCTTGTTTGTCTGTTAACAGATAAATAGACAAGTGAACAAATAATATACACACATGTTTTCAAGTTCAGTTTCAGACAACAGTACAGTCATTTGAAGAAAAGAAAAACCTGGACCAAACTTTCCAGTTCCACGAAAATGACACTGCTGTCGAAGTCAGCGGAAGGTAAAAGATAAGAAGCAACAACAACAGAATGTGATTTCTTGACCGGATTTCCCGTGTACACAGAATATGTTTGATTCTGGTTGCTAGATGCAACAACGACTCTGCTGTTGTGACGCAGTTTGTCTTAACGGTGAGCCGTCAGCAAAGAAGTGGCGGACGAAAGGAGATGGCAAAACAACACAGAGCTCACAAAGTTGAAAACCTTGTTCAGCCAAGTGCGACAAGACACAGAACAAAAACACTAGTTTTTTTCTTTTTTTCTTCTTCTCCCTTTTTTTCTTGTTTTCTTCTGTTTCGACCTCATGTCGGTGGTCAGAGAAGTTTCAGACCACCACCAGAGCTTCATCAGATCATCATACGTTCTATCCACGAGCATGCAAGTGTGTTTGTGCGTGAGTCTTAATCTGCTTAAGGCGGAGTCACACCAAGACGACGCACGGCCAGCGCACTGAAAATATCGCGAAAAATTGCGATTTTGGCCAGTGCGTTGTCGTTCGCTGGGTGTGCGTCAATATGCGTTACTCGTTCGTCGAGCGCGCTAGACCAACGCTACGCATTCGTTGTCATTCGCTGTGTGCGTTGGGATTTTTTAAGCATGCACAAAAATGTGCTTCTACAAAACCGCGGTCACACAACGACGCACTGATCATTATTTTCCATTTTTTATTCATTTTCAGTGTGCTGGCCGTGCGTTGTCTTGGTGTGACTCCGCCATTATGTTCTACTGTCAACATGATTGTCCGTAACGCAAAGGGCAAAATTATGGAAGTCAATGCTTTTTGAATATTAAGCAAAAAGTGTAATTTTCCCATAGGAGTGAAACTGAGTGAATGTGAAGGCCTTTTTGTCAATGCAAAGACACAGTTGTGCACAGACAAACACACACAATTATCATACAATGCACTAGTAATTTGTAGGAACCTGAAAGTAATCAGGGGGGTGACACTGACAGATGATGAAAACAAAAATTGATACGGACATTTTCTGTATATAAATGGAAAAACAATTTCTTGCCGCGTGAAAATATCACAAGTTTTTTAAGGAAGGGGGGATGAGGGGGGGGGGTGGGGTGGGGGGGGGGGCACTACAGGTGCGCCGCATACAAAAAGGCAGACAACCTCTCTTCGTGGCCATGATCGGTCTGCCTTGCTGGACAAGAGAACTCTTCCGTCGGCACGTGACTCACCGGGCAAACCTCCAGTGAAAATAAACCCACTGCCGTTTTACTGAAGACAAGGAATGTCTGTGGTGAAAGACGGTTGATGCCCCCGCAAACCACTCCAAACAACCCACACCTGTCTCTTACATTTCGGCCTCACGCGTATCTTCTAACTTGTGTATCTCACTTTCTTTGAAAACATGTAAGGCCCTGTCACCGAAGAGGAGTAATTGTGCATTTTGTTGAATGAAATTGAAAGCACTTGCTTACTTTTTTACAATTAATTTCTATTGCTACTAAGCGTATACACATGGTGTGCATCTTGATGACTAGCACAATAACATTGCTTCCTGACCTTAGTAGTGCAAAGTTGACCCTAGCATGGTAAGTTTGACAAGTTCAGTCTTTCGTCTTGCTTCTGTGAGCGGAAACATGCCATGCACGTACTCTCGAGTGCGTGCATCCGAGTGTAAACTATCATGTTTTGATGAATGATGTAACCCTCATTTTTCTCGTCTGCGACATACATTCAACTTGCTGGAAACAAATTCCCACTTCTGACATGTATGCGCATCGGGATACTTCGACCGCACGTACGGTTCGGCTGCAATTATCGTGGAGAGGAAGACAGAAATGTATTACCTAACGTTACATTCAGCATGACGATACATTCATGCCATATTTTGTACAGTGCGTGCATGTGCTGCCGTGATACTACAGTTTGTCAGTTGTGACTGCAGACACACGGCACTGGGTTAAGATGGGGGGGGGGGGGGGGGGGGGGGGGTGCGGAGGAGCTCTCTTCCTACCTTCAACATGCATGTAATTCTTATTCAAGTTGCAATAGAAGCCAGAAAAACACCTGGATACTTGAACCTCAGAGTTCACCTACCTACCATTAAACGTGCAGAGGAAGACAGCTGAAGAACATAACATACACTCGACTCATCTGCCACACAGACAGACAAAAAAACAACACGCACATCACATACTTGTGATGCAGAACAGTATAATGAATACTCGACCCATCTGCCACACAGACAGACAAAAAAACACCACGCACAACATCACATACTTGTGATGCAGAACAGTATAATGGATACTCGACCCATCTGCCACACAGACAGACTGAAACAACACACACTGTACAGCAGTTTTAACATTACTTGCTGTGCTGTGCGAACACCAACAACCCAATGAGACGAGCATTATCTTCGCTCTCAGCACCCTGTTTCAGTCAGCCAGGTGGGAAGTCATTCCATATCTCACCCTATCTCCTCAGGCATCCATAATGTACAGACAGGTATGATAAGGAGGAAAACACCTTCACTCTCGTATGGTTCCGTACCAACACTGGATGGAATCCTCAGTTTCTGTACGCTGGAAGTGGACCCCCCCCCCCCCCCCCCCCACACACACACACACTTTTTTTTTGTAGACTGACGGACACTCGAACTTAATCCAAATCGAATCATCTGTCTTTAAATACAATAAATATTGTGGGAGGCAAGAAAAGAAATTGTACGTAGTACAAACCAAGATTGAATAATTATGGCCTCCGCAGTCTCTTTACACGGTACTGTTGGTAGCTGGGGAGAAGACCTGAGTGAAACTCGAACTCATGGAATTCCTACCTACCCTGCATGGAATTCTCGGTCTTACCAGAGACAAAAAGGAAACTTCTACAAAAAGAAGACCAATACAACAACAAGAACGGATGGAATTCTCAGACAGACACTGAGACGGCTATAGCCTGCAGAGGAAGCAAAACAGCACACGACCCACACATACAACGGATGGAAGCTACCCGCTGTCCAAACAAGTTAATGTTCATAGCTAGCAACAAAAACAAGGCCAGTTTCGTTTGCAAAGCTAGACCATGAAGAGTATCTGCCAGAGAGCTGATATGTAACAATGGCCTACTCGCACAAACACACTTAGACTCTCTCTCTCTCTCTCTCTCTCTCTCTCTCTCGACATTTTTGAAGAAAACCGAGGACTGGTTGCTGCAAGTCCAGTCGGCAGTGACATTGACACGACATACGATTCAGCATGAAGTTTTGCGGTTCACATCACACAGGAAACAGCCTCTCGCACCTACATACAGGTCAGAAGAAAAACATGCCAATCACTCCCTGCGCCGTGAAACAATGCACTTTTGGAAGCTGTGCATCCAGGCATGACTCATCTCATGTGTCCTCATCACGCATTGATGCGTTCATTTCACAGGAGAAATGTTGTTCTAAACCTTCAATGTTTTGTTCTGTTTTTTCCTCTGCGATTTACAACACTTGACCGGATGTTTACTTACTACTCAAGCTGTAGCCTAAAGTTATACTGCTTCATAAGAGAAATCGTGCAAGGCTACTTGTAAAACCAACCAAATTGTTCGTGGTTTTTTTCTCCACAACAACTTACACAAGCTATTTCAAATCAGATGGGGTTTTCATATCATTGCATATTTTATTTCGATCATTAATTAGTCTAAGGTGGTCAGGACTTGAGGTTTTCTGACACATATTTCATGTTAGCTTTATGTGTGTGAATTGAACTTGCACCATGCGTTGCAGAGTGTGTGTGTAAAAATAATCTGCTACACATGAAACACACTTTTTAGTGCGCAATAATTCACCAGAGGAAGCTCATGCAGACATAGTGGTGTCGTAGGTTTGCAATAATACGGAAACAATCGAAAAACAAAAGTCATACGATGAAATTGATTGTTTGACGGCAATCAAAATAACGTCCTTGTACCCCAGTGTAAAAAAGCCACAAACGCCGGAAGAAAAGCTTGTACGCAGTGAAACTGAATTCTCAGGGTTTCATTGTAATGGTACTATACTTGTCAATTATCCTACAGAAAGAATACATGCGTGTGTGAGAGAGAGAGAGAGAGAGAGAGAGAGAGAGAGAGAGAGAGAGAGAGAGAGAGAGAGAGAGAGAGAGAGAGAGAGAGAGAGAGAGAGAGAGAGAGAGAGAGACAGACAGACAGACCAGATAATTTATTATTGACGAGGGTAATGATATCACCAGTTGCTGCTTTTCGGAACAATCAGCCGTCGCCCGTGGGGGGCCGGAGACTCGCACGGTTAGAGAGAGAGAGAGAGAGAGAGAGAGAGAGAGAGAGAGAGAGAGAGAGAGAGAGAGAGAGAGAGAGAGAGAGAGAGAGAGAGAGAGAGAGAGAGAAACAAAAAGACTGACAGACTAACACACTCAGTACGAGTGGGAGACCGAGACTAACGCAGAGACAAACGCACATGTATAAAGCCAGACCCATTCAGAAAATGATATACACAGACACAGAAAGAGACCAATGTAAGTACCCCAGAGAGATAAAGACAGGCATACAGATAGATCTTTTACATATATATATATACAGGTACGCTCACAATGGTCACCACAAATCGTTATTTGCACGTGCATCACGAAACGGACAGACACAACGAACGTCACACGCTCTAAATACCTACAGGGTTCTTCCCATTGACGTCGGTGGGCGGAGAGTTGTTCTGACTCTGAGGTTGTTGTTGTGGCGGTGATTGGGAGTGGGTGGAGGAAGAGGAGGAGGTAGAGGAGGTCATGACAGTCTTGTCCGGCACAGCATTGGACGTTATGGTCACCGCTACCGCGTTGTTCTTGTTGCTGGACACTGGCCCAGGGGAGGGGGATCTCTCCGACCCGTTGTTGTGCACACCCGGGGTAGATCCTACCAGGGTGGGCTTCTCAGGGAGGGGTGGGGGGGCAACTGAACTCAGCGACCTGTTGTCTGGAGGTCTCGGTTTCTCTACTTCATCCTTGCGAAAACTGGAGCGGAGTAACCTAGTTCTTTCCGCCACGGAGGGGGGTTTGTCAGGAAGGGGTGGGGCAGGACCCCTACCCCCTCCACCTCCGCTTCCACCTGTCGTCGATGTTGCCGTCGGGTCTGACATGCTTGTCGCTACAAATCCGCGTGGTACAAAGGCAAGCTACACAGTACGCCGAGACAATGGGAGCACGTGAAACACGAGTCAGCGTGGGGTCACAGGCAATAGTTCTCACACCAACACACGCGGAAACGATCAGCCGATCTGACGCTGAATCAAGTTTGCACCTGGGAGCAGCCGTCAGAACGGGGGAACGACACACTTTACTCCACACACACTCCGACGCCGGCCAAGACACAAAACGCTGGCAGCAATAAACTCCGCGAAACAACTCTCAACTCCCTCGAAGTTTTCTCCGGCCTTAGCTCCTAATCGAAAACAGTGGCAGTGAAGTTGTCAGGAAGTTTCTCTGTGAAAAGAGCGCAGGGTTGGGTTGGGCCAAGACTAGCTAGCACTACTGCTATGGCCGAGGGGGATGAAGTTTCAACACGGATGCAGACCCAGAGAAAAGGGGGGAGGGATGGAGGGGGCAAGGGTGAAGGCGAAATTCCAGAGTGTAGTAGCAAGGAGTGCGGAGGAAAGCTTGAGCAAGCAAGCAAGCCACCGGTACACACAGGCACTCACTGATTAGGCTCTTCTTGCTCCCCAAGGCCACAGAGGCAAATGTCAAGAGCCTGGAGACTTGCGGAAGTTGGCACTATCAGCTCTGTGGGCCTGTGTTGTGATGTGCAAAGATCTAGCAGCAGACACACGTGGGTAGCTGTCAGACGCCTGTCAGGGGGCGTGGCTTCCACTGGACCTCATGGGGTCTGTTTCATGCAGGGGTGGCATAGTGGTTACTGCGCCATTGCATGTAATTAACACACAGGCATTTACAGTTACTCACAATCAGGCCACTGGTGCTTCCGGTTTTGACTCACTGTTGTAGTTCCCCCCCACAGTCACAGAAAAGGAATTCACTCCACTCACGATTTCTTCAATGTGACTCAGTGACAGCACAATTCCATTATGAGAACATTCTGCCACACGCAAACATAATCTTGAACCCAACCTGTTTTGAACACTCGACTGCAATTTCAGAAACCATGCAGCCAGAAATTAACTTCACTACAAAAGCTGTGTAATTTCTCTGTTGTGTCAGAATACTTCAATTCTATCAGCTGGTCAGTTTGCGCTCAAAAGTCCTCTTTTACGTCAAAACATTGGCGGTTCACGCTGGTGAATGACAAACCTCTGGGTTTCTGTTCATAAATGTGTCTCACTGTCAACTGCTTCAACGCCAAACAATCTCCTAAGCCTGTAAATCGCACTACTTTTAAATCACACACACATACTTCCCACATAACACCATGCAGCAATGATCTCACACTGCAAAGATCAACCGATGAAACCTCGACCATATCAGTTCCAGACTAATTTATCTTTCTCGAGAATTGATTCGTCCTTTATCTGACTTCAAGAGGCCATCACAGATGACACAGCTGTAGTTTCACACCCTGTGGCTGTGAGTGGCTGCGAACAAAAGGCGAAAGAAACAAAAATCAAGCGACTGGAACCGTGACCGGGAAATCGTGTCTCCAGTCTGATGATGACAGCTTTACCTGCTGAACGTTATGTCACGGAGTACCGAGACTCTTACGTCACATAATGCTTCTTCTTGTCTCCGCTAACCTCATTTTCATACTCATCATGATTGTCACATTCATCATATTTTTTTATTTTTTATATCTCAGCTTACACTCTTATCTAATCTTCTACAGCGTCAAAACATGGACAAGTGTCTCCTGCAAAATGGCAATAAATGTTGCTTAGTACCCCGCTCAACTGTGGCATAAGTAATATAGTTTATCTATACAAACTGGAAAACCAGAAACTGTCACCAAAACGCGAAGAACTAGATTCACAAGCAGTCCGGTCATATGAAATGTATTTAAACAACGGTCAGTATGCGTTGGCAAACACACACTGTGAAGTTACTTCCTCAGTGGTCGAAGTTCAATCACAGTAGACATCACAAGACCTACACTGACTTACTTGACATAAACAACCGGGCCGCGCAGACATACGAAGGGATCCACTTCCGTGTTTGTTTTTGAAGTCTAGATGAAATTTTACACATCACGACAATCCACCGAATACTGTGAATGACATTGCGCATTTCCATGACTGATCAATGGAGAAGGAGGGAGTGGGGGAGGGGCTAGCTGGGGGACAGGGTGAGGGACCTTAACGTGAGCACATAAGAGTGTGACGAGAACAATGAACAACTGGTGGGATTTGCTATTCACACAAACCAAACAATGTGTTCAAATCAACAGGATTGCCGAAGTGTGCTTGTGATGCTGACGAATTTTGACAACCATAACTTCAAAAAGTAATAAATGCACACACGCACGCGCGTTCGTGTGTGTGTGTGAGTGTGTGTGTGAGAGAGAGAGAGAGAGAGAGAGAGAGAGAGAGAGAGAGAGAGAGAAAGAGAGAGAGAGAGAGAGAGAGAGAGAGAGAGAGAGAGAGAGAGAGAGAGAGAGAGAGAGAGAGAGAGAGAGAATGCCCGTGTGCGTTCATAACTGTCCAATCTGCAAGCTGAACTTCTTCTCCAAAATTACCAACATAAAAAAACCATTCAAAACACAAGAGCCTGTATTTCTAAACTGCATTCCAAGCATTTCCCAACTGATTAGATGTAATGAGTAAGAGAGAAGAACGCTCTTCAGAACCGGCCAACATTCGTTGAAAGAAACAACACAGCCCACTCTATCCTTCGATAAACCCGCGAAAAGCCAGGAACAGCGGCACTCCGTTGAATCGGCTGCCGAACTGAGGTGGCGGTCTGCAGCCACACTTCGTCTTTATTGACATATCGAATGCTTTTAAACATGGACCATATTCAATGTTCTTTAATTCTTTTTGTTTCTTTTTGTTGTTGCTTGCATGAAGATAAAAGCTGGGAAAATTGCATGCCTACGTCAAAACTGTGCTCAATCATCAATGACTGTAAATATCATCGGACTGAAAAGGGTTTATCAAACACCGGCAATTGGGAAAGAGCACAAAAAACGGAGTTGACCAGTGCATTGTGAATTGTTTGTTTGTTTATTTGTTGCTTAACGTCCAGCCGACTACGCAGAGCCATATCAGGACGAGGAAGGGGGGATGAAGGGGGCCACTTGTCAAGCGATTCCTGTTTACAAATGCACTAACCCATTACTTGTGTCCCAGCAGGCTTTAGTAAAACTAAATTAATACCTACTGGAAGATTACCAGTTTCCAGTATGTTAAAATAGGCTTAACCTATCTACTGCTGGACTTACATCAGAACACTAACAGATTAAACTATACATGAATCGCGAGACAAGCGGCAAGAGAAGAGATTTTTGGAAAAAATACAGGTGAATGAGCAAGAAGGCAGAAAAAAGAAAAGAATTCATGAAGAAAAAGAGAGCATGACAGGAAAGAGGAACCAAAAATCTACCCAACAGCAAACTAGAAAGCTCCTGCGGTTCCAAAAACAGGAGGGGCTTTTAATTTCATAACCGCAGTGCCCCACTGCGGGAGCATTGTGAATCAACCTTTGACATGAAAATCACAGCCAGTACAAATTGACAAAAAGCACAAACACCATGGCCAACCAGTCTTGTTCGTGAATCCAAAGAGTAAACCAACTGACAAAGCAAATTGCGGAGGAAGT
This sequence comes from Littorina saxatilis, assembly GCF_037325665.1. Lineage (NCBI taxonomy): Eukaryota > Metazoa > Mollusca > Gastropoda > Littorinimorpha > Littorinidae > Littorina > Littorina saxatilis. The sequence goes on along the minus strand of NC_090245.1, from coordinate 32,623,789 downwards.
TACGTCGCAAATGACTGGGAGGAAGCGTTAAAATCACCCTTAGCCGGTAAAGGGAGGTGAAAGGGATATCATATTGGTCTGTCAGTGTGCATATGCTTCCTTTTGGCCAAAACACTGCTTCAATGTTATAAGGGGTAAGTCAAAAGATCAGGCTGTGGTGTTGCACATCTGTCAGTTTGGGGGGTGTGTGAATTGTATACCTTTTCATTCACGAGAAAACAACGGAGACTGAGAGACTCGGCGACTGAAGTGTTCTTTGACTAGACAAGCACTAATTCTGAACTGTTACTTCCTCCAGTTTGAAAACTTGATTCTCTAAGTCGTACTACAACACTTTCAGTCTCAAAATCAGAAACAACGCGCTCCTGTTTTAAAGCTAGTAGTAGTAACTCTTTTCTTTGGTCATACGACAAGAAGCGAGTAATGCTCTAAAATTACTGCAGCCGATTCTGCAGGGTTAGCAGGTTGTTCGTGACGAGACAAAGAGATTTCACCGCGTAAGCACGCCACTGAGTCACTCTGTTCAATGAATGAAAGTGATCAATGCTCCGCGAAGGATGGGAGTCTGAGCGCCAGACTGTCAAATCATCGTCTGATTCGCCTACCGCAAATCGCTGCTGTTCTGCTTCAATTAGATTTGGGTGGATGACTAAACTTGAAAACGAGGTTTGCTTACGAAATGTTTACAAAGATGAGTAATAGAGAATATTGGAATTCTTTTCCAGATGTTTTCATAAGCACACCTCGGCAACTACAATCACTCACTAGCATTGCATTCCCAGAAACCAAGTTGTGAAACTAACACACTAATCCGTGATCCAAGAAGACAAGAAACAAGAAAGAGCACACACAGAAACACTCACTGATGACAAATGATCCGTTTCCGCCCAGAATCATTGAACCAATCACAAGTTGCTGCCACTTGAAGCACGTGCAAGGAGAGACACGTAACTATGTCTATTGTTTAACATATCCTAACCATCAGTTGTCAAACACAAAATGTTCAATCAACTAGGTTGTGTGTTTTGTTGTTGTTTTTAGAGATATTCACACTTCAGGTGTTCATAAAGGGCCACGCAGCATTTCCTTCCATGACAGTCTGGTCGGCTAGGAGTCTGTAAAGAAATCTGCGAGCACTGTGATTTTGAACACGAACAAACCGGTTCTGATTGGTCTAACCAGCGCCTGTGTATTGATTTTTTTCCCATGGCAAGGACAATAGATTGACCCTTTCTCTTCGTCCGGTCTCTACCACCATGTAGCCACCTCTAGTCACACTCTATGTCCACTCCCGTCCCGATGTCAGTGAAATGCCCTCAAAAACAACATTCACGCCCACACCATCGTCCCAATCTTTTTCTTGGTTGTGACAAAAGCTAAGTACATGTATGCTCAAAGACATGCTCAAAGACATACAAAAGACTTTTTGTGTGATAAGAATTATGAATGCAGTGATGCTCTTTATTGACTTGTGTCTGTGTTCATCAGTTGCAGACTGGAGATTTTTTTTTTAAATGTTGGGGGGGGGGGGGGGGGGGGCAACACCGTCGACCAATAGTCAGACATTTTCAGACAGAATAGAAGGGGACACACACACAAAGCCTGTCAATCATTTAGTACAAAGCAAAGACCTGTGGAAAATCAGTCCACTAAAAAGATCACTTTTGTCACAAGTAACTTCCAAAATGTGACTGTTTTCACTTTCCCCCATTATTTACACCATGTAAAAGTATGAAGACAACAACGAACGTTGATGTGAAGTTGATATTGCGACATTTTTACAGGTCCTAAAGCAGTCAAGAACTGGGGGACATGTTTCACTGTGTCCAGTTGCAGTGTTGTCATGTTTGGTTTCCTCTTTCTTGGCAAGCATGGTTTTCCCCCGGAGTGCTAATTGCAGGGGGATACAAACTTGCATTTCACCAACACTTGAAAAACTGCAGAGCAGTCAAAAACCTGAGCCCGCTTGAGGTTGTCTGTCTTTTTATCTCTACTCCTTTTGACGGAAATGGTGAATACACACAAGGATTCGCCTACAAATGTTGCTTCAGTGAGCATGAATAGTATTGCTTGTATGGTTTTTTCTGTGAAGTGCTGTCAATTCAGTACCAATCTCAGGCTAACAATATACAGCAAATTACTTCCAACAAAATGTCTTCCAAAGAAAGAAGAAATTCACCAAACTAGTTTCTCTTATAATTATATTCACATGTTTTCAAAATGTATGATCTGATAATACACAATAGGAAGAAAGACACAACACTACCCCTTATACCTCTCTCTCCAACATACTTTAAGTTTAACAAGTGCTGACTTATCATGTTATACAATATCTAATGCTTCTAACAAAAGACATCCCAGCACATTTTCTTGCAGCAGCAGCATATAGTTGCTAACACAAACAGTAGTCATAATGTGTCAACATGTCCTTTCAAAACAGGAAGGTCAGTTCAGGGGCATGAGGGTTCATTCAGAACAGGTTGACAGTTTTCCTTGTCCGTTGTGCGCACATGTACGTACGAATACTGATGTATACTGCTGTTGTGTAAAGCACAATTACCATTTTGATCCTTTTTTTTTCTAAATAGCATCAGACTTGTTTTAAGTTTGTGTACTTCCAAACCATCATTGAATAGCTTTCATCTTTGCGCGAGGTAAAAAAATAAAGAAAAGAAGTACAAACAAGTCGCGTAAGGCAAAATTACTACATTTAGTCAAGCTGTGGAACTCACAGAATGAAATTGAACGTAGTCCGCCGCTAGTGCAAAAGGCAGTGAAAGTGACGAGCCTGTTTGCCGCAGTAGCGGTTGCGCTGTGCTTCATAGCACGCTTTACTGTACCTCTCTTCGTTTTAACTTTCTGAGCGTGTTTTTCATCCAAACATATCATATCTATATGTTTTTGGAATCAGGAACCGACAAGGAATAAGATGAAAATGTTTTTAAATTGATTTCGAAAATTTAATTTTGATCATAATTTTTAATTTTCAGAGCTTGTTTTTAATCCAAATATAACATATTTATATGTTTTTGAAATCAGAAAATGATGAAGAATAAGATGAACGTAAATTTGGATCGTTTTATAAAAAAAAAAATATTTTTTACAATTTTCAGATTTTTAATGACCAAAGTCATTCATTAATTTTTAAGCCACCAAGCTGAAATGCAATACCGAAGTCCGGCCTTCATCGAAGATTGCTTGGCCAAAATTTCAATCAATTTGATTGAAAAATGAGGGTGTGACAGTGCCACCTCAACTTTTACAAAAAGCCGAATATGACGTCATCAAAGACATTTATCGAAAAAAAGAAAAAAACGTCCGGGGATATCATACCCAGGAACTCTCATGTCAAATTTCATAAAGATCGGTCCAGTAGTTTACTCTGAATCGCTCTACACACACACACACACACACATACACGACCCTCGTCTCGATTCCCCCTCTATGTTAAAACATATAGTCAAAACTTGACTAAATGTAAAAAGTGTGTGTGTTTCATTACATTAAAATCAATAGCTGTAGACCAACAAACAAGCACCAGTAGTAAATGCATACTCTGTGTGTGTGTGTGGGGGGGGTTCTCTCAAGAAATACTAGGACAGAGTTTGTCAGAGAGCACATGTGTGCGTGTGTACATGTGTGTGTCTGTCTGTCTGTGTGTGTGTGTGTGTGTGTGACACAGAATTTTAAAAAACATTTTTAATGTGAACGAAGCATCAAACTATACCTGCCTGCATTAATAATACAGTCCAACCTGGCCTGGTGACCACCTCTCCGTAATGACCATCTGCCTTTGACGACCACCCCAAAGACTCCCCAACAAGATTTTTGGTCCGATAACGGCGATATACTTCACCTTTCCATAGCGACCTGGGGCCGAATGTATAGCCCCTCCATACTTTTAGGATTTCATAGCGCTGTAGAGCGCATAGCTATGAAACGCACTATAGAACTCAGCGGTCCGCATGCATGAGTTGAAATAGTGCCTGCCATAGCTAAGAGCGGCTCTATTTTTAACACGTAGATAGTGGAAGGGATTCCCCGTCATCCTGTGTCTCTGCGCATGCGTCAAGCTTTGTGATGCTTCGCGGCAGGTCAGTTGTACACCATTTGCCGCAGACAGTTTGGAAAGCCCGTCTCCTGATAAAACTTGCTGGAAACTATATCCATTCCGGTACCCTCGCCATAAAGGTATAAGTCACTCTCTTGCTGGTTCTGCATGCTGTGTTTGATGTTATAAATTCCCGTATTATTATTATTATTATTATCATTATTACTTATGTACCGCGATCAGTTCGCCACACACATCTTGAAAAGATCCGCACGCGTAAAAACTGACCCAAAGTCAAGATAACCCGCAGAACCGGCGGCAATGCACCCTTTCGATTCGGCAGTTCGAGTTGCTCTTACAGTTCATCCGTGATTGCAAGAATGTCCTGCCGACGAAAGCGGAATTTTCTGTACAGTTCCACGTCGTCGTAACGATTCAGTGGATGTAGGCGGTCAAGAAAGATCCGGTTGCTTCTCAAATTTCTTCTCATCCTGAATCGGCATGAAAGCAGCCGCCATTTTAAACGCTCCAATAGCGGGTTCCATAACTCTTATTGGAAGGAGGGGCCTGCTATAACTTTATGGCCGACATAAGGCTCTATGCGCGGTCCATGCATTAGAAATAAGAGACTTTATGGAGTCCACAGACTTTATTGCAGTGACGTCATCAATTTAGGCTCCTATGGAGGGGCTATGCATTGGCTTCCAGACATCAGTAACAACTGCGTTAGGTAAGTCCAAAGGGTGGTTGTTACAGACAGGTCCAACTGTATTTTAACCAAACATTAAAGCTTTGTCAGACAGACACGTTACAGAGACAATCACTGAATAAGAGTTCAGACATAACAAAAATCAACACAAGTGTCCCAAGACAGACTCAGAAAAGCCACTCACCGACTGTGCTGCAGTGTAGACATGCAAATCACATTCAGAGCCAGAGGGAAAGGTCAAGGCCAGAGACAATGCAAAGAAGAACAGAGCATTACTGTTAATAATAACATAAAAATTATATAAGCATGTATCAAGATCTGTCTTTAAAAATAAAAGTTCAAGCATCAACAGAACATACTGTTAATAGTTATAGTAATACAGAAAACTCATTCATGATAATATCAAGAGCTTTCTTGAACTTCAAGCATTAATTTGAAAAGTTTCACAAATTGCTCATCACTGAAGCAGAATGACATTCCATACTGTTCATAATCAATTAAGCATGCGCAAACATATGCTATATATATGTATTATATTATACAAATGAAATTAATATAATAACCTTTATTTTTGCTTTTTGAATCCACATTTTGTGGAGTGTGCAGGCACATCAGGCTACTATAACCAAGACTATTTCACATACATAGATCTATAATAATACAGCATCCAAACACTAGTAGAAAGAGAGTTATAAATTTATTAAAAAACGAAGAAGTATTGAGCAATTCATGCTGACAAAAAGCGATATTACAGAGTACAACTACAAAGGATTCCACATACAGCAAAACAATACACGGTCACTTTACACGTATCACTATCAGACTCAGTCATTCATTGCTTTTATTCTGATAAGTTCCTGTTCCCTAAATACTATTACTAATACGGGTAGTAATAGCTGTGATAAAGCATGATACAAAGTTCTACAAGCAAAGAACATGCATGGCAATTGTATCTTCTGCCTAAGGTTAGAAACATAACTTCTCAAAATCAGCAAATGTTCAGTGAGAGACACAAATAATAAACATGATCTGAAGTATTACTTACAATACCACTAGACAAACAGTGAAATAACTGTTGAACTTTTAACAAGTCTGAAGCCACTGTGAATGTTTAGCCGGTGCATCCAGTGTCATTATGTTGAACGTTGCAGCATGTCTGCTGATGCTAATCATTGTGACAACAACAATGCACTACGTTTTACTATTCTTTTCCCACCAAATGTAATGCAGATCAATATTTTGTGCGATGGACCATAACACTGACATTTTAAGCATGATTATGATCATCTATCAGTGTATAACACAGGCTCTCGTCAAAGGGTCGCAACTCTTCTTCGATTTAAATTCCCAAGAGAAAGCAAAACAAAGATTAATCGTTCGTTCAAACGCACAATTTACGATCGTGGCCGTTAGCATTTCGGCAAATAGGTAACTGTCTAACTCTGTCGCCATCTTGTGTTTACGGCGGCGGATAAAACATTCGCAGGAAAAACGTGAAAGATGGACGAGAGACAAGACACACCGAAAGGCTAGGCGCGCCTGCTTGGATATGTCGCATTTGTAAAGGTTGTGCTAATTATTCTGACTCATTAACGGCAACACCGGCTTTTGTCGCATCAAAGCTTCTAAATTGAACATCAAATGAGCGTCAATAATGATACCATTTACAAAATGTGTTACTTACACATCACGATGTCGAGGTTTGTGTCCAAATCGTGGAACAGAATATTCCTTGTCAAGAGTGATTTACACACACGCGCGCCTGTTCCGGTTTTTTAAGAAGACGATAGGAGTTAGCTCCCATGCACTCTCCTTTCTGTATCGTCTGCTGTTACTTTATCGGCGCGTTTCCAGACGTGTGTTGTTCTTGTTTCTGCTGCTGTTGTTGTTGTCGTTGTTGTTGTTGTTGTTTTTGTCTTGGTGGCCGCAGTTCGGTCAGTGTCAAGTTTGCCAGTTTACCCGGAATATTTGTTGGGGGGGGGGGGGGGGGGGGGTGTTGTATTCATGAAAAAGAGACAGGTTGGGTCACTAAGATGTTAAAAGTTATTTTCTTATGTTTTTTTTTTAATGTTTTTTTTTAAAGCTTGTTTGGAGATTTCTTTGTTGTTTTGCCGTTTCAGTTGTTGGTTTGTGTGTGTGTGCAGTGTGTGCGCGCGGGCGCGCGTGTGTGTGTGTGTGTGCACGGTGTGCAGTGTCGGTGTGCGTGCACTGAGTGCGCGCGCGCCGCGGCGTGTGTGTGTGTGCACTGTGCAGTCAGTGTGTGTATATGTATGTGTGTGTGTGTCACGTGTGTGGTGTTTTTTGTGAGGGGAGGGTCGTTTTTTGTCCTTGATTTATTTGTCACTTGTACATAAACACATACACACACACACACTGACGACTCAGTGAGTCTGATTGACTGACTGAAAGTTCCGGTGACACTGTGACATGCAGGAGTGCTAATAGGAAGACGTACGTTTTCACTCATCTGGTCAAATTATCGTTTAAACTGACCTTGCAAACTCTAAGACCCCGGATTTACCTCCGTGTGGTTAGGCACAGGCACATGAAAATGTATCACGCAGTGAGGTACAAACATTCCTAGACGTTCTATGTTAGGTTTAGTTTGCCATTACAGTTAGCTCTTGATTAGAGGCGATTCTTTATGATTTTGTCTTTTCTAAACATTTTGAAGAAGTTATGGCTCAGTGTTGGTCTGTGTCGGGGGAGGAATATGTGGGTGGGGGGGGGGGGGGGTGTGCTTCTGGGACTGATGGAGGTGGGTGACAGATGACCTCGGACGGGCCGCTATCAGCTGCCTAATATGTGTTTATCATTTACTAGAGTGTTACGTTTAGTGAACAGTACATTGGACTTTTTTTTTATGTAATACCCCCACTCCCCTTCCCTCCTCATTTAAGACGCTGGAGGAGGGAGTCTTATACTGAATTGGGGTAAATGTACAGAGGTTATGAACAGAAAATCAGAAAAAAACAGCGTCTTAAATGAGGTAGTCCTTAGTCGTCCATGAACAACAACTCCATGGATTTAACCGTACCGGGATACGACAGTATTACGAGTGATAGTCACTGACTTACATTGTACATGTACCTATTCTCACAGTACGCAGAAAGCGCCGCCGTCTTACATAAAAACAAAAACTTGAACAAAACAAAAACACACCTAATAATCACCAGACGTTTATATTGTAATTTACATAGTCTGAGATACTATCCAGAACGTTCTTCACTCAAGAAATGTGTCAGCTTTGTGAAGTATCCGGCATCGCGTCAACTGAAGTAGGACGGTCGTGTTCAAAAGGTCTTCACTTGTTAGAAATAACAGCAAATCATCTTTAGTTCAAGCGCCTTCGCGCGTATTGAACAATTGAGTAAATATTGTGTGGTCACTGAACAAAACAATTTACTGAAAACATCGGGCACAAGCTAAGAAAGTCTGGAATCACGATATGTGTCAAGTTCGGAATTGGCTAATCCAGTTTGAGGCCCTAACTTGACGCAATAGACTTTTAAGTATTCTACACAGGCATATTGCCACATGTCATTCATGTTTCTGAGTTTTCATTTAAAAGTTACACATGTCAAGTTAGTATATACCTTTAAATCGCCCCTCCCTCTCTCAGTCATTTATGAACGATTGTCAGTGAACACTGCTCTTATACCCCGCACGTCCTAACTTCGTTTCTACGTGTGTGTGTAGTGTGTCAGTAGTGCGAGTCGTGACGGTGTGTGTGTGTGCCAGTTCAAGTTGTGTGTGTGTGTGTGTGTGTGCCGAATTAGGTACGCTGGTGCCAGTCAGTGCGTGTGGTGTGTGAGTTGCACGGTGTGTGTGTGTGTGTGTGTGTGTGTGTGTGTGTCAGTGTGTGTGTGAGACTGAGTGTAGTGAAACACACGTGCGTGTGTCTGCATGATCCCGGCGTGTGTGCGCATGCCGGCGTGTAGCACTGAGCACCAGCGGCCTTATTCAAGTTATATGGCGCTTGAAGATAAATCTGATCAGTTTTCTTACTACAGTATTAACTCGGTCTCAGTGACTGATGCCTTTGGCCCCCAAAGAAATGAGTCACGAGTCAAGTCATTTCAGCCTCAGTACTGCAGGAGTCACATTGCCCACAAACAACCGTTCTCTACACAGCAGCATATATAGTCACACGTGACACACACACACTGACACACACACACCGTGCACACACACACACATTAGAATAAAACCCATATAAAAAGGTAGTATTGTACAGTGGGCATAGAAACAACATTTGAGCCTGGGTGAGGGTGTCACGAGAATGGAAAGGTGACGTCAGATAGCCTACTACGGAGGAAGGAGCGGTGATATCACCCCGTATATTTAAAGCTACATCGAGCGTGCGCCTCCGCACCCGGACTCTTTAGCTCAATCAATGATCGTGATGCTGCTGTGTATAGTCTGCAACACGGAGGCAATTTTATTCCGATCCAGGCGTTGCGGGGGTGCGATATCACAGTTTTGACTGCTTCATTTCTTTTCGAATTTTAGCAAATTCCAGGCCGTTTTAAATGCTGAAATTTTACATATCTGCGCGGGACACATCAATGAAAATAATAGTTAGGCTTAGCAGTCCATTTATCGATAAGGAGTCGTGTAGGATGAGATGAAAGTGGACGAACATGTTAAAATATGGACGGATCTACAGCAAATCGGTTCGTATGTTCGTTTACGTGTATATTTCTCGCTGAAAACCACACATGTACCAGATACATACCTTATGCATCCACACAATCATAAATAAAGGCTGTATGTAGTTTCAAAGAGACACAGTTTGGTTTAAATGGAGGTCACTAACCGTGCTGTTGGCGGGAACGCTTTACTTCCGCGATGGACTGATCCGGAGGTGCGCTCTCGGTATAGCCGAATATACGGCATGGATATTGCAGGGAGTGGAGTTCGGGGGGAGGGGAGGGGGTAAACAAGGATGATGTGTAGTCAGCAGCGGAGGTAACTGAGGAAGTACAGACAGACAGACTAACCAACACACAAAAACACACCAAAGACGGACTGAGTACAGACACACTGAATTACAACCAGGCACGCGGCATTGGGTAACAAAGAAGCGAGCACAAACAAAAAGCAGGCATAAATTCACGTTCTGACACAAATTTGTTTTGGGAAGAGGTCACAGTAGACACACCTACAAAAACACAGACAACAGGGCTAGGGCAGATAACCAGACGGACAGAAATGCACGCACGGGCCACAGGCAGCCTCGGCGAGCACAGACAGCCAAACACCGTCTCTGACATGACAGATTCACCGACAGAGACTGACAGAATCCACTCACCGGGTATTTCAGTGCAAAATTAACTAGTGCCAAAACACTCCAAGCTCCTTCACTTTTGGTACATATATATGCACACACTTTCCAGAATGCAACGCAAGCAATACTCCAGTCAACGCAGCACAAATCACAGCACAGCAAAAATCGAAGAGCGGTTGGGCCACAGTACACTCACTAACTGGACTGAGAAGACGGCCCAACAGACTAACACTTTTGCGGCCGTGTCACTTGTGGGAAAAAAGATGTCTGGACGCTCTTGTTTGACAGCCTAGGTCAGTCTACTCGACGTCTGCACTAAGCCGCGAAAGTGAGTATGTCTAGAAATTCCTGCACGTAACTTGGGTCGATACCGAGCCATCCTTTTTTACTGGGGTGGGGGAAAATATCGTCTTCTTGTGTGCTTTGGACTGGAAGGGCTGAGAGGAAGAGGGGGGTGGGGTTAGGAGGGGTTTAGTGTGTGTGTGTGGGTCTGTCTGTGTGCACCCACACTTGTGTGTGTGGTGTATGTGATATTTGTGTGTGTGTGTGTGTGTGTGTGAGCGTGCGTGTATGCATTTGTGTGAGTGTGTGTACGTGTGCATGTATGTGAATGTGTGCCCATGCACATCCAAATCATGTTCTGGAGAGTGAGAGTGATTACAGTCAACTTCAAAAACGGAATGTCATGATTCACATGCTTGTGTGAGTGTATGTGTCTGAGTGCGTGCATGTGTGTGTGTGTGTGTGAAAGAGAGAGAGAGAGAGAGAGAGAGAGAGAGAGAGAGAGAGAGAGAGAGAGAGAGAGAGAGAGAGAGAGTGACGGAGGCAAATACACATTATGGTCTCACTCATTCCTTTGTGTCTGCACAACAAAACCAAAGACAATTTTCTGCATTACAAAAATTTCTTTTTCATGATTGCTTGGTCAAATGAGTTTGTGAAATAACCAAACAATTTCACAGACTTCCCTGTGCACTTTCATACAGCCATGCAACCACCCTAATCTTTTCCTCAACACCTAAAACCAAAAGCTTTGGAAAACAAAACTTACTGAAGTGAGAAACCAAAGCCAGACAAACTTGACAGAGAATACCTTTACATCCACCTGCCCAAGGCAAGCAAATGATCAGAATTCTACATAATATTTTCCATAGTTGATGAAGATCATACCCTTCAAACTAATTGTTTTATTTATTTTGCAATGGCTGCCTGTTTTGATGACAACTTTAACACACTACATGGTTGCATCAATGAAGTCACTTTGTGTTACAAATGAAGTCACTTTGTGTTACATCTAGGATTTGTAAAATTGCACCTAATAAAAATGCTTAGAACTCCTTTATTGTAAGTTAAAATACACAAGTAAACACACACATACAGATAACACATTTGTTGCTCCCTTTCCAAAGTCTGTTTTCTCCCCATAAGTACAATTTTGGCTCCAAATGATAATCCTCGAGCTTCCTCATTCCTCCTTGAATCCAAGAAAAATGTATCATCATAGTTTCACTCTTTACAGAAGTTGCATATTTGCTGGATATCTTTCACATTCTGTAACTGAATAAAAACAAAATGTGTGCAGTGCATTGGACTATGCTGTTTTATCATATTTAGTGACACTATGATGTAAACAGAATCCTCTTTTCTTTCAGCAAACATATTCAAACTCTTTGTACAACCAACCATCCAGCCAAATAGCAGACAAAAAGATGACAAAAATATAAAGAAAAAATTATCTGTGGACAACAAAAGTTTGTACACACTTTCAAATTCAGCCTGCAACTGAAAAATACAATGACACACACTTGTAATACATACCGTACTTTCCGGGTCATAAGGCGCGACTTTTTTCCTCGAGTTCGACCCCTGCGTCTTGTATAACGAAGCGCCTAATCCGTGTATGAAATACGAAAAAAATAAAAGAGACCGCTTGAGTACCAGTCAAACAACTTGTGATAATGCATGTTTCAGCTACTAGGTACTGCCCTGCCTTTGATCTGGCCGCACACACTCTGTTAAACTCGGTCACTGACCGGTCACTGACCCCGATGCAGGAAGTGTTTCCTCTCTCAGATATGACAGGGGAACCACCTCTCATGGCAAAAACTGAGTCATTGACCCCTGGGAAGAAGGTCGTGTCTATAAACAAGGCCACCCAGCTATCACAATGCCTTTGATCTGGCCCCACACACAGAGCACACATATTTTCACTCAGTTAAAGTCGGTCACTGACCGGTCACTGACCCCGGTGCAGGAAGTGTTTCCTCTCTCAGATATGACAGGGGAACCACCTCACATGGCAAAAATTGGGTCATTTTGGTGCGCCCTATCGGCCCCCTGCGTCCAAATGGGTGACTGGATTACAATTTTTTTTAAAAAGAAGGGGGTGCGTCTTGTATAACGAAGCGCCTTGTCACCCGGAAAGTACGGTATGTCTATCTTCAAGGACACAAAAATGTACACATCAATATCAACATCTGCAAAATTCACACCTGACCTACACACAATATCAAGAGATGGTGAAAAATACTGCAAACACAAGACAGTGAGCAAAATCAATGTTTGCAGCACATACCATTTCAATCACAGTGTAATGACTATGATGCTCAACTTACCAAGAACATAGAACAAACATTTTTTTTAAATCCAAGATACAAAAGTAAAAATGTATAAACAACCTCTACAATACTTGAATAACACCAAGCGCTGACATTCAGAAGTGGATGACACACACTACTGTACAAAACTAAAAACTATGTATGAATGAAATAACCATTTCACACTCCAGAAACTTGGTATGATAGCATGTGTGGTGTTTGGCTAATGGTCCCAAAAGATTACATGATTGTGTGTGTACATGTACAAAGAATAATTGCTGCAACCAAGTTTTTGTTGATTGAGAAAATAAAAAATCCAATGCACTCAATGTGATTATCAAACAGTTATACATTTAAGAGCACCAAAAAGCTTTCAAGCAACTGCTGCTTAATTTGGGATTAATCACACAACTGTAAATGATGAAATTTTACCCACACACCTAAGTGACAACAAAATCAAATATGAACACATCTGACAGTACACACCGGTACAGATTAAAATTCAGACTTCTGAACCATCACACACACAAAAAAACCCAGAAAGATTCAAAGAATGGTGGCAATCCAAAGATCTGAATATTGACTGCAATCTAAAGATTCCGAGAATGACCAGTCTATATGACCATGAGCAGACGCACTTCTTTATTGTCCAGCTTGTGTGACACGTTAGTCAGTCTGACGAGCTGTACCTGCCCCGTGGTCCCCGCATTGAAGATGCGATAGATATGGAAATGGTCTCCTTGCTCCGATGCGAACTTGACCTCATTGGCCGAGATCTCAAACACCTCTTTCTGACTGGATCGTGTGGCCTTGACCTCAATGTACACAGTGTAGGCCTCGTCGCCAGATGTACAGATGACCTCAAAGTCGTACGGTTTTCCGGTTTCTTCCACCTCGTTGGTCCAAATCACATCGTAAATGTCTCCGTGCATTTCTTTCTGCTGCATGAGATAGTCGAACACCAGCTGTTCGCCCCATCGGCCAATCTCTATGCGGTTGGACGATTCTGTGAGTGTGAGCGTGGCGGGGATTTTGAGGTCACCACCACGACCCAGTTCTTCGTATTCCGTTTCGCTGGCCAGCTGGGTCCAAACAGGTAGCTCTGCAACAAACACCGAAGATAATATTTTGTAATGAAAAATTACCTCCAGGTATATTTCCACATAAAAATATCCACATTTAGATCAACAAATTTGTCAACTGGTGTTTGTTTCTTTGATTATAACTACACACTCTTGCTTGTGCTCATATTTCCAATGCATATTCCTCCACCATTTCCTAAATAAGCAGAGAGAAAAGAAGCAATGAAAAATGAATTATAATTCCTTTTCATTCCCAGTACTAGAAACTGCTTTTACGATAAGATTTATTTCACAAGTTGTCCCAAACTAGGTTTTAAATGCCAAGTTTTATTCATTTATTTGCCCAGAAAGGTTTTAAAGCAATGGAATTGCATTTACACATGAATAAGGCATCATGAATAAGAGGCATACAAGTATGCACAATAGAAAACAAGGAACACATACAAAACCCATCGAAATAAAGTCCAGTCAAACTGCATTGTGCTAGCATTTTTGTCTACAGAAGGGGGTATGCTTTACTGCTCAGGAACTTCTTTTTTTAAAGATCTCACAGAGTGTTTCTTGATTGCTCATTCACAATCATGTCCGACTACTGCAACATGCCCAATTAATGCACCAAATGCAGCCCACATTCCAGCAAAAACAAGCATGCATTTAATTTCACACATTATCACTCCAATTGGGTTGCTTTTTTGTCCCAGTGGAAAGCTAACAACAGCAAGAGATGTGCTACTCAAGTATGCGGGTGTTTAGATCTATGCAATCAGCCACCCATACTCCTGGTAGAATTACCAAGGTCTTTTATGAGCCATGGCGGTGACACATGGTGGGATACGGAGACCGTCTCTTAGTCACCACATAAAGTTGACCAGTGTCTGTTTTGGGCTTGATTTGAACCTAGGACCTGCTGACCAACAGAGCTACCAGACCCCCTGTCACCAAAACATCACTTCACAGAAAGTGTAGTGTATTCATCACTTACGAAGATGGTCCGGTTTTGGTCGGTACGGTGGCCATCCTTTCCTGGTGATGCTCCCTGGTTGCCTGGGCTGATTGTTGTGGTTACCATCAGGTTGACCTGTCGCCATACCAACTGCACCAGCTTGACCTTGACCCCCATGACCTAGTGACCCCGGTTCACCCCTTTGACCTTCGGATTCTTCCCTTCCAGTGCCTTCATCCGGTGCAGGTCTCTTGCTGTCCGAGGTCTCTGTGTCCAGCTGGTCACTCTTGCGTTTCCCTGTAAATATTTCTTTCACAGTTGACTCATGCAGTCAAGGTATAAGGCCCAACTAAGCTGTATTAATGAAAACATCAAAACTTACTTGCTTTCAAAAATCATCAAGAAACCTTACCTGAGTGAATTGATTCTCGGCGCTAACATAAGTATGTAAATGCTTATTATGGCAGTCAAGGTTTTAATGTGAGTACACTTCCATGCTATTTTCATGCAAAAATATGAAATACAATTGTCCTGTATTATAATACGCTTCAATGTGATGCCATAGAAGATTAAAAAGAGAGAAAAAAAAGTCATATTCAAAGCAACAGTACACATTATAAGTTATGCAGAACAGAGTTACATGTGTTAACACAAACACAAATTGCCAAATAAACTAAAATATACTGTAAACTGCAAATCTTGTGTGAATCTGTCTGATAAGAAGCGTTTATTTGTAAAGAGAGATTGTCACGATTTAGTGACATGGATTGAGAAACGAACACTCTGTGGGGTGCCTTTCTCGAATTGCAACAAAAAGCGCCTGTGCTTGAGTCGGGGTGACGGTATGAAACCGCTGACAGAGCATAGCGCAGCACGGGGATTTCGTTTTGCAGGGGTTCCACGTGGGTGATTTCTGCTGTCAGGGCAAAATCGACTGTGACTGAACTGGATACGGGACACGTGGAGTCACGTGATGTGTTCAAGGTGGTTTGGGAGAGACATGAAACGATACACTTGAACATCAGCAGCAAGAGAGGAGGGTCGGTGTCTTCTTCCTAAGAGTTTGATGGTTTTCAACACGTGAGATATATCACTTTATATCAACGTGCCGTTCTGCTTGTACAGTAAGGCTTTTAGGAACTTCAAGAAGGGACCACCTTTCGCTGTTTACATGTTGGCTGACGACGAGGCGTCAGGTTTCTTGGCTGAGCGGGGGAGAAATTCCAACGCATGAAGTAAATTCAGCGCAAGAGGGAGTGTGGCAAGAAATTCGTCGACGGACGATAGCCATACAAAGGAAGTGGATTCGCTTAAAGGAGAGCTACTTACATTAGGCTGTTGAGGTAATAAATCATTATTTAACGCTGTTGACGAGTCTATGTTTGTGGAATGAAATACTCTCTGTTGTTCTTTCCAGGTTAGCGCATAATTTGCTCTTTGTGACACTAAAATAATAATCTGTATATGGTTTTTGCAGTTATGGAGAGAAGGAAGAAAAATAGCTGATTTGTTGTTTTAAAAGTTCGTTTGTGCAGGCCACGTGCTCTATGAAATATGTAAAGGTGACATGTTAGAAGGTGGAGGGTGAAGGGTTGCGTGGCATGTTTAGTGCACCAATGCTTTTTTTTGCAGCCTACCTATTATTTCCTACTAATCGGATTCAGCGGTATTTCCTACTCAGCGGTAACCGGAACATCTTTATTTGGTATCTACTACCTACATAACCTAGTGTCGCGGAGCTGAATGCTGTAACCTGGTGTCGCGGAGCTGTATGCTGTAACCTGGTGTCGCGGTGCTGTATGCTGTTGCTGCTGCTGGGATAACCGGTGAGGCCGTCACCATCTGCAGGGGTCTTCCGGCAGGCAGTGACGTCACCTACACGACCACCCGTTGTCTTCAGCAGCTGAGTAAGGCGCCTGATTTCTCCACGATTCCCTGCTTCGTTCCACGCCAGCCGGCACTCCAATCAATGAAGCAGTAGTGGGGAAGGACTATTTACGGGTCGCCCACTCCGTAACTAAAAGCTAAGTGTACCGTGCCATTGCGCCCTTTTACCACCAAGTCATCTTTTACTATTTGTGATTATATTTGAGTGGTGACGACGTGGGTTGTGACAACTGCATTTAACCAGCGCTTTTACAGACAGCTATCTTTCCTGTCTTTACACGAGATCAGCGTGTTATCATTTTCTAAACTTTAACTGGCATTTTTGTCAGTGACCTTTTTTTTAACGTTTTGAACGTAAAAACATCTTTTGGAGTGAAGTCTCGAGGGAGGTGGCGAGATAGTATATGAACAGGTGTCTGAAACTTATACTTTTATTGATTCTATCTATTTGTATGACTGCGTGAGTGGATCGTGGTGTGGTTAGTTAGTTGGCAGTAACTAACCGTTCATAATCACCTTCTGTGATCTATTGAAACGTGACAGAGATGTGAATCCTTTGACAAACGTTCAATAGGTCATCAAACTCATACATTAGCCATTAACTTTTTGTTCTCAGTACCATTCTACTTGTATAGTTTACTTCTTCTGCTGCGTTCCAGGCAAAATGTATTTTTTACAAGTAAAATGACTATTTCTAAGAATACTCACCTCAATTTAACTAATAGGAGTTACCTTACTTACGAGTGCTAGACTGAGAAGCGTCCTATGTTACCAGTACTAGACTGTAAACAAGGTCGCTAACTCTAGATTTCCGTCGGTATACCATTTAGGGGAGTAGTCTCCCTTTGTCGGTAGTACCTCTCTGCGCATGTGCCAATGCCCATAATCCCCAGTTTCAATTCGAAGCTATTAAGTCAATAGCGGGGTAGGTGGGAGGGTCTCTGGTTAAATTGAGGTGAGTATTCTTAGAAATAGTCATTTTACTTGTAAAAAATACATATTTCTTTCGAATACATCACCTCAATTTAACTAATAGGAGAATAGATAACAGGCTGGAGGGTTGACTTTCGATCGGTAATCTAGTGTCACCTCACCCGACTCAGCCCATTTGTCCGGAATCCCCCCTGTAAAATCGGGGGAAGAAAAGGATAGATCATCGGACTGAGAAGCAAGAAATCCTGAGTCGGGCGAGTGGCAAGTTGCATTGTTGCCACTGTGTCAACTTGCTCCAGAAAGGGACAATCGAAAGAAAGTCCCACCTGTCAATGTAGAGCTGGTTTCTACTCGATGGTCGTTACTATTCCTCTGATCACTTGTCTTTATCAATGTTGGGTTATGGTTATGACTTGCCATTATGCGCCTTGAGCGACCCAACTCCCCAGCAACGTAAAGTTCTGCAGGCGGATCAGGTGAACGACCTAAAAGATGAGGAATGGTCAGAGATAACAATTCCTCTAATACCTTGAACTTATCACCAAGGTGCGTCTCTGCGACTGATCCTCCATTTAAGGGAGATTGACAGAGTTTCCAGAGATCCTGTAGAATTCTGGTCTGAGGCACCACTTTCCATGGCAAACAATTGTGCCAGTCGCATGAATGAATATATATATCCTCTCTGAATTTACCTCTCTAATGAGGATGGTAGGCACAGATACCAGTGTAAATTCAGGCTGACTTAGCTGTTCCTCCTGCGTGACAGGAAGTAAGCGCAAGTGCGCTCAGCAGTACGGTCACTGTCTGCACCTTTCCTGTGCCTGTCTCAACGCATGTGGGGGCTATAAGCCTACCCTTAATGGTTATAGGTACCATTTGTCCTAGAATAGCCAGTGAAAGACAGCCAGCTGTATTGCCTTTACCCAAGGGGAAAACCTGCTTCTTACTTTGAAATTCCACACTTATAGCGTGAGGGGGTCCCCAGTGACCATGGGCATCTCTGAGCCCTTATTGGCTGAATGACCGCTCTTGTCTTACTCAAGAGGGTGCCATGCCTGGCATGCAACTCACTGAGAGGTCCCATTTGTGATTTCAGCAGGACCGTTTACTGGCTTGATCAGCCAGGTCCTTGATCTAGGTTTTCTGTAAACATGGTTGTAGGTGGCATCTGCTGGGTTGTCTGCCCAGCATAGGTTTTGTGGGTTCTGGGACACTCCAGATTTCTGTAGAGCTCACAAGTTCTTAGATGACTATGCAGTGATGTTCTCCGGCCTATGGCCGAAGGTGCACTATCTTGGGCTGATGCAAAGTTCTGCCCCCTGGTAGTTGAACTCACAAAGATGTCTTATGTTGTGATCTCAGTAGTACTTCTGCCTAGATCACCCAAGTCCATATCTGGATTATCAGTAGGCGTGGCTGCGGGCGGCAAGTGTTGCATTGTCTGACCAGCATAGCTTTGTGAGCTCTGGGGCACTTCAGCTGTTTGTGGAGCTGAGCTCTAGGGTGACTATGCAGAGTTGTTTTCAGGCCCCTGCCTGAGGCAGGAGGTGTACTCTCTTGGTCTGATGCATAGTTCTGACTTGACAAAGGTCTTAGTCAGCACCCGAGTTGCCACGTTTCTCGCCCAAAAACGACGCGTAGCCGTAGACTGGGAGTGAGTGAGATAGGCTGGTGTGGTATTCCTGGCTCCAGCTAGGATCTCACTGTGTCTCTACCTCAGGCTCTTCGAGCGAGGGAGAAAAGGCTGGTGTGGTATTCCTGGCTCCAGCTAGGATCTCACTGTGTCTCTACCTCAAGCTCTTAGAGTGACACAACTTATACTCACCCAATAACCTTGTGTCACCGTAGACTGGGAGCGAGGGAGATAGCCTTGTGTGGTATTCCTAGCTCCTGCTAGGATCTCACTGTGTCTCTTTCCTCCAGCTCCTTTAGCTTTTGAGTCCAGGCATCTGAGAGTCTACATATGGATGGGATGGACACATTCACCCACTGTCAAAGGTATTGCCGCACTCATTATGCCTTTCGGGGGAGGAATACCTCTAGGTCTTATCTCTGTGGTCCAGGGATCTTAGAGCGCCAGTTGTAAGAGGCAAACGAAGCTTGTCCAATTCAAGGTTCGGTTGGAAGGGGTGGCTGAGCCTTCCCAAATCAAAGTGTGTCTGTGGCCGTACCCAATACCCCTAAAGGTAGAGGAAGCTCTTCTTGTTCCAGGAAAATTTGACTCAATGATGGAGGGACGTATGGTTTACCCAGTCCAAGATGTCTGGCAGCACTAATCAATCCGCATGGGCTGAGAGGTCCTCCTTGATCTATGAAATCTGGCCCATGGATCTCATAGTGCGGATGGCTGGCCAGACCTCAGACTATCTCTCAGTGTCCTTCCTGGAAAGTCCATGGAAAAAACGGGCGGAGTCACCTCGGGAGACATTCCCTCTTTAGTCAAGTCTGTCCGTCTCTGAAGCATGACGTAGGTTGAGTGCTGTCCCTGTTGAAGGGTTTTGCCTTGACTTGGTTTGTTTGTTTGCTTAACGCCCAGCCGACCACGAAGCGCCATATCAGGGCGGTTCTTGACTTGGTCCAAGGATGATAACCATGAGGTTTTGTAGCCTAAGGACTGCCTGACCCTGGGGTAGGTTGTCTTCCAAAAGCTGCTGATCATCTCAGGGGCACCTGCCCAGTGATCTTAAACGGCCCATCCCTTCTCTAGGACGTCTACTGTCGTCTCTCCTGTTGATGCTTCTGCCAGAGTTGTTACCATTATCAGTCGAGATGTGACCTGTAACAGGTGTCGGACATCCTCTGTTGAGTGTCGACTGTACAATCTGACATTTCTATCATCATCCCCTGGCTGATGCGGGTGTCAGATGACATTCAGGAAGAAGGGGCAACTCTTACAAGTAGTTACGCTGAGTCCGTCCACAGGTCATGAAAGCATTCTGTACTTGACGATCTCAGAGCACTTCTTCCCCCGTCTCTGCGTTATCTCCAACAGCTCCCCGCCTTGTGATGTAGCCTGAACATGCTCACCCGTGTTGCCCGACGCTTGTATGGCAAGATTCTTGGGCCCGTTACCCTGTTGAACAAGCTCCACTCCAAGTGTGAGTGATCTTCAGAGTCGTTTCCTCAGGCAAATGTCTTGAGACACTTTGATTCCTCTTATCTTGGTACGCAGTGTCTGTCTTGTATCTGTGTATCCGAAGGACACATCTAGAGACCTCAAGAGCTTGCAGTATGCATGGAAACTGATGTGACTACTATACCCTGTTCAGTTGTCCACCGCTGTTTGACTGGTGATCTGTATGCAGATTGCAGGTGCCATCTTGTTACTGGTAGGGCGGCTCCCCGGTGTGAAGGTTGTAGCCTCTAACCATTAGCTCTCTATTCCAGGTGATGAAGATAACTAGGAGGCTCTAGGCATTCTCCTCACACTCCCAGACTTCTGTGTAGCCGGGCACAGCTGAATATGGTCAGGCGTGAAGTGTTGGTCTAGTTCCAAGAGCGTTAAACATTAGGTCTTCCTCAGTCCGTCAGGAGGTGGAAGACAGGCAAAGGGGGGCGGGAGCTGTCCTTCCGGTGCTGAAGCATCGCTACAGGCAGTTTGCAGCACTGAATACTGGTAGTCAAAATGCATGAAGCCACCATCATGATGGGGAACCCTGGCAAAGATAGTGGTGGGAGGGGCCCAGTCCTGTCAACAGCCGTGTTTCGGGGTCACCTCAAGGGAGAGGTTGCAGACGAGGCTGTAGCTACCTCAGGGAGATTCTACTCATGTTACGCCCAGTGGACGTCTTGCCTGACAGCTGGAGGGTCTGTCATAAGCTGTCGCAACGATCCTGGGAGTTATCAGGGCGAAAAGGAAGCCTGTCTCTTCCTGTGCTTACTGGAGGTATTCCCCCAGAGCGCCCGACATTGTCTGTTTGGTAATGTCTACGTATATATCAAATACATGTCAATATGACTTAATTCCCCCTCGTACTGATAACGGCATGGATGTGCCAAGAGTTTATCCAGTACCTTTCTCATGAGAGTAGCCGCTCTGTCTAGGAGGCATAGTTAATTGTGTGTTGTAACAACATCCGTTTAGCAAATATGTTATACTTCCATAATATGAAATGATAAACATTGTATCCCTTGTATGAACCTGACTAGAGCCAGTGTTATTTAAGGGCGGCCTCTTATTGTTAGGTCCTGTTGTCTACTTCTGAGAACCTAGTCGTAGGATTAGGTGACAACAGTAGAGATGTGGCCTTGTTAAAGGTCAAAGGCTTAGGTTTTGCCTACGAACCAGGAATAAGTAGAGGCATGACAACATTATAGGAAGCTCCCCTGTGAGTATTATTCAGAGCCTTGCTCGATCTTGCATGTTGTGAAAACTCAGCTGAGTGTAATACTCATGTGTTAACAACCAAGTTTATTCATGCCCCTAAGGCATGGTTTCAACTGTATATTATTCATAACATGTCATTCAAGTGTAATGTACATCAATTGTGCACTGGAACAGAACATAAGTATATATGTGTGCCTGTTCTAATTGAATTTGAAGAGCTGTCTCCTGGCACTGTGGTATCAACAGATTTTAGCTGAGTGTAAATCTCAAAGTGTAAACACTTGAGTTTATCCATAAGTTAAATCTTTTACCACTCAGATAGCTGATTTAAACACTCCATGAAAATGGAATTTGTAACATCAACTGACTTCTTTGATACCCTTTGCCAAGAAAAAAAAAGATGTCCCATCTGTGTTTGCATACACTTTAATTCTTCCTTGTCAATTTAAAAAAAAAAAAATTTTTTTTTAATATATATTTATATATATATATAATGTGTATGTATGCACGCATACAAGTTTACAAGTTAATCAAGTTAAGTTGGCAAGGAAAGTATTCTTTATCCAATTTGAAGAAGTACCACCACGTGGTCTCTGTGAGTCCACCATGATCATCTGATAAAAATACCAAAACCATAATCTGCCAACCGCAGAAAACATCGTTTCCCAGAAACATAGGAGAGAGAATTACTTGCCTTTCTCTGAGAGTAAAGGAAGTTCCCTCCGTAATATTCCCGGAGGCGCATATCTCAATCTCAGTGTTTGGTTTTCTTTCCAAGCGGGCGAGGTTTGTTGTTGTTATTCTTCGATACAACCCGCTTTCAGTTCTATCAGCGTTCAAGCGTACTGCGGTCCGTATCTACGCTGCCCGCAAAAGTCATCGCAGTTTGTAATGACCGAAGTATTCATACGCCATATGTAACATTCGCGGGCGCTCTGTGCCTTCAGTTCAATCAGCGTTCAAGCGTACTGCGTTCCGTATCTACGCTGCCCGCAAGAGTCATCGCAGTTTGTAATGACAGAAGTATTCATACGCCGTATGTAACCTTCGCGGGCGCTCGGTACTTTGTACGCCTAAAAATTCGGATCAGAAATGCGCTTCCGGTCGGGATAACGCGCATGGTAAACCTCGCTGTAGTTGATAAAAAGCTGTTAAAACGCAAAAAACTTCCGGGTAATTTCGAAGTTGAAGGTCTTGTTCGTATTCCTACATTGATGTGTAGGGTGACCTGCCGTTGCTTTCCATTGAAAGCGGCAAGGTAAGTTATCGTTCGCGGAGTTCTATTGCGCCAATGAAACCGGTCCAACCGCTGTAAATATCTGTTCGACATTCGTAACGACTGAGTAAAGAATAGTTGTCGTTCAATTGCATGTTCACTAGTTAAAAGACAAGTAACGGAGCCTGTTAGGCTCTGTGTGTCAACAAGGTATCATTGATGATTGAAGTACCTTCTACTTATGACCAAGTAACTTTGTTACATTTTTAAGCCGTTTCACTTTCATTTTCACGGTTCGTTACGTTGTTCAACGTGATGAATCATTGAATGTATACGGGCATAGTAATCGCCCTTAAAAAGGAAAGCCCAAACCGTGATTGAAGGTGAATGTTGTAGTTCCTGTGAAGGAAGTCTTCTTAGACGGGAAAGGTCTAAATACACGTCTAGCTCCCCGTAGCAAGAAATTGAAACTGGGGATTATGGGCATTGGCACATGCGCAGAGAGGTACTACCGACAAAGGGAGACTACTCCCCTAAATGGTATACCGACGGAAATCTAGAGTTAGCGACCTTGTTTACAGTCTAGTACTGGTAACATAGGACGCTTCTCAGTCTAGCACTCGTAAGTAAGGTAACTCCTATTAGTTAAATTGAGGTGATGTATTCGAAAGAAATATGACAAAACTTCAGATTTTACCGCATCCTGAGCAGTCCTTACGCAATAATCAAAAGTACAAACAACAATTAAGCTTCAAACTATAAAATTCTAAACCATGCTTCAGCATAAAACTTACATTTCAGACACAAATCATGCAAATCATGCTTTGCATGTCAAAGTTTCAAATTAATGGAGAAAATGCAGGACAAAATTGATGTGGATTGGAAAGTGCACACAAACACTGCACAAACTGGTAAATGCTCAGCA
This sequence comes from Littorina saxatilis, assembly GCF_037325665.1. Taxonomy (NCBI): domain Eukaryota; kingdom Metazoa; phylum Mollusca; class Gastropoda; order Littorinimorpha; family Littorinidae; genus Littorina; species Littorina saxatilis. The sequence goes on along the minus strand of NC_090245.1, from coordinate 32,599,829 downwards.
ACACTTCAAGATAACACACAAAGGTGTGGAATAAAATATCAACCACAGGGCAAAAAACTGTTCAAACACTGAAACATGCACAGCCAAATGTAGGGGGAAATGTGGAACAAAGCTTCACTCAAACAGCAGAACGAAAGTGCAAACAGAAGAGCAAAGAGCACACTATAGACTAAAGCAGAGACACGTACGTGAATCACCTGGCACACCGCTATCCTGCCGTCTCAAGACAGCACCTCCTTCACCCTCCCCCTCGCCAGCACCTCTCTCCCCATCGTGAGACATCTGTCTCTCACCCATCTCTCTCCTGCCTTGGTCAGAGTGGGCGTGGCCTGTACCAGAGTGGGCTGAGCCTGAAGTGTGATTGCCAGGGCCTGCCTCTGAGTGGGCAGAGCCAGTACCATGGCCACTGTGAGAGCGGCTGGCGGAGTCTGTATCACTGGGGGTGGAGTCTGCAGATTCCCTGGGTGCCATGTGTATGTTGGAGGGCAGGTCTAGGCGACGCTGAACTTCCTCTGGAGCTTTTGGGGGCGGCCAGATGCTGGCTCCCAATGGTTTGCCTTCACCTGTAACACAGTGCGGTCAAGTAGAAAAAAAGCTAGGCACTGAAAAGACTGGCAGTACCATTGTAACACCATTGTTCAGGGCAATCTATAAGGTGAAATAATCTATGCAACAGCATCCAGACTCAACATAAGCAGGATCAATAATAAGCCACACATGTTTCATTTAAAAGAAAGCTTTTTAACTAGTTTTAAAGTCTCAAGTACAGAAATACATAGGACAGTAGTACATTTCAGCAAATTCTGTTAACACAGTAGCTCATTTTTGTGTGTTTGTCATTTCAGACATTTCATACTATGCATATCTTGGAATAACCCTGATTTTCACTCATCCAAACCAGCAGTTAAGTCAGCTGTGCTAGCCCAACCTGATTTTTACCCACAAGGCATGGGCAAAAGACAGATCAAGCACATATAATGAAAAGAAATGCATTAAAATCATCAAAAATTTGAATCCAGATTTTCAGATTTAGTCATCTCACAGAGCACAGATACTTCACCTGTAAACAACACCTAACTCACCTGTCTTTCTCACCTGTAAACAACACCTAACTCACCTGTCTTTCTCACCTGTAAACAACACCTAACTCACCTGTCTTTATCACCTGTAAACAACACCTAACTCACCTGTCTTTCTCACCTGTAAACAACAGTCAACTCACCTGTCTTTCTGTTGGGGTTGGGGTTGTCCCGTCGTTCCCCGGGAGCAGGAGGCGGCCAAGCGCGTAGAGTGGGTCCCTCCCCTTTGTCCCCTCCCTCTGCACCTCCTGCTGCTGCCGCTGTTAAAATCGAAAATTTTAAAAGTAAATTTTCATTTGATTAATATACTTACCCGAATCACATATAGCATTCATTGACACAGTCTGAGATGCTAAGGTCTGAAAAGGTTACCCGTCTAACATTTTTAAAGGGAAGCAACCCCATCACCAAAAGAGCTAAAAATAGCCATGGTAATGAGCACATACTCTGGGAGCTACCTCCCATTGGTGTGTACTACGTCACTACCTCTATCACCACGTGTCCAAGATCATACGGCTTTAAAGAAACTAAAAAACCATAAGCGGGGAAGGTGGGAGGGCATAAACTATGTGATTCGGGTAAGTATATTAATCAAATGAAAATTTACTGTCCAAAAAATAACGGACATACCGGTATTACATGCGTAGTCCGAAACAACACCAATTACAAACGGTCTGGTAGATCCATGACCTAAGTCTTGATCAATGTCAGCCATGCTGGCCAACAAAAAGGGGGCCAGACAAAAAGTTACTGGAAAATTTACAAGTCCAAAACGGACGAAAAGTCAGTAACTACAACGAAATTCTTGTCAAACTAATGACCAAAAAAGGAAAGAGCTTACCAACTAACAAAGTAGAAGGTATGTAAGAAGGTAACATAAGTTTCCTCACCATTACATAGGCCTAGCCACATTAAATACTTGTCAGCTATGCTGACCAACGAAAAATGGCGGCCAAAACGCAAGTTACTGAAAAATTTACAAGTCCGTTTAAAATCAGCAACTACAACAACATTCCTGTCAAACTAATGACCAAAAAGGAAAGAGCTTACCAACTAACTAAGCAGAAGGCAAGTAAGGCCGGAGGATGTCAAACAAACACCAAACCATACAGCCACGAGAGCGCCAAAAATCAACAACCTGCTCCTCAAAGCTGAAAAAGTCGTATGATCTTGGACACGTGGTGATAGAGGTAGTGACGTAGTACACACCAATGGGAGGTAACTCCCAGAGTATGTGTTCATTACCATGGATATTTTTAGCTCTTTTGGTGATGGGGTTGCTTCCCTTTAAAAATGTTAGACGGGTAGCCTTTTCAGACCTTAGCATCTCAGACTCTGTCAATGCTATATGTGATTAGGAGTAAGAATATGTAATTTAACATCAATTTTGACTTACAGCAATGTACAGCATTATTCAAAGATGACCTCACAGTCTGTCTGGTGACCAGAAACACAGGAAGCTGACACAGTACAGGGCTGTAGGAATGCATTGTCGCAACTAGTTTTGTCACACTGAGGTGCCATGATGCATGGCATGTTGCGACTCATAAACTGGCATTTTATTTTATGTACGCATCTGGGCTTGTGTTGGAGGACACCGCCTTCATGGGTTTGTAGTGTGAATGAGACCAAGCCCACTTTGTCAACTGTAAGCTGACTCAGATACTTTTAGGGTTTGATTCATAACTCAGCTTAGTTTTTCTCTATCTGTCTCATTCACCAGCTCATTCATCAACACAGATCCCCCCTACCCCCACCCCCTACAAAAAAGAAAAAAGAAAGAAAGAAGGAAAACTAAGTTATTCCTTCTCAGACGCAGAGCATCCATGCATCTGCTTATTCGATGAAGATGACACAAATGTCATTACACAGTCGTCTATCTGCCTCTCCTTCAAACACTGTGCCATTGATCAGTCCACCAATTCATTCTGAGACCCACACAATTATACAGTCACTCTCCCTCCTTCCCTCCACTGCCCCAATCATCAGAATCAAAGTCGCTTTTTGATTTCAATGCTCGTTATTCTCTCAGCTGCCAGGAGATGCTTCGGTATAACCCCCACTTACTCTCATTGCACATGTGGCAATCTTTAGAGCATTTAAGTCCCTTTGTTTCTTAGACCTTACCCAATCATGACCTCATAGCTGCACTTACCTGGCACAGGCTGCTGAACAGGGAGTGGTGGTGGGGGTGGTGGAGGGGTGGGGGGTTTGGGAATGACGGGCAGGGGGACCTCCCAGGGCAGGTACATGTCGGGCAGTGTCCCCACGTCGTTTCTGTCCAGCATCAGCCTCAGTTCCCTCTCCTCATTCTTCTCCAACAGCGGCTGCAGCTCCATCAGGAATTGTCTGACAAGGTCAACATTTTGTACTGACAATTTGTTCTCTTCTCTTGGAGGAGACCACAGTGGTCAAGTTTCTATGTCGATACACACATATACAGCAAACGGATGACCGACTCAAGTAAACCAGAAAATACCTTATGCAAAATAGAGAAAGCTCTTTCACATGAAATAGACTCTTCACTTTGAGGCTCTAAGGCATACTCCCACTTCAACCCCCCCCCCCCCCCCCCCCAAAAAAAAAAAAAAAAAAAAAACCCACTCAAAAACACACTGACAACCATAACACTTTCTACCAAAAATGATGGTTTTTTTCCCAATTGCCCCTGTGCCTTTCTTAAGTTCGATTATCAGAAACACAATATTCAGTTCCCAAGAACCACTTCTCTTCTCCATAAAACATACTTCTCAATTTGGAAGCAAACATACAAACAAACAAACCAATCTGGCTGAATGCAACAATACCCTAACGTTCCGGCTTGGCTGTCGTTGACACGAACCTGAGGTCTTTGAAGCAGTCGGTGTTGCCGTCACTGAAGAAGTGGGCGACCTCCTTGTTGACTTCAAACAGAGACTCCACGTATTTCTCATGGAAGTAAAAGTGTGTACCCATGATCACGCATTTCTCATCACGGATCTCGTAAACATCTGGCAGGCTCTTGAGTGTGTACCTCACTTGTAGCTTCTTGGTCTGCAGACAGAGATCGTTAAAAGGTGAGAGGTAAGACATCTATTAGCCGGAGAAGTATGCAGCAACCTGTTACTTCCAAAAATACAGACCAATTTCTTTTCAATGCTATTGTGACAGGGGAGGCTACCGCTCCTTTCACAGCAGACTCTGCACCCGAGTTGTTGGCCTTTAAGTCAACACCGGTGTATTGTGGAATTCTGTTTGTGATGGGGTCTGGTGGTTTCCGATTGTCTGTATGTTCATGGAAACCTTCGGGTTTGCATAACAGTTTTTATAGGGCTAAGAAATTAGCCCTAACAATTTCAATCCTGTTTGATTGCACTTTGCCTCCTGAGGTGATCGTAGTGTTACGGCACTCGGTTACACTATGCACAGTCAAACCTGCCCTAGCGACCACCTCTTGATAACGACCACATGTCCATTATGTTCTCCCTTAAGGAACCTGGACAAGGGTCTTTCCTATATAAGTCACCTTTCAATAACGACCACCGGTCTTTAAGAACCACTTCTTGTCGGTCACTTGGGTGGTCGTTACAGACAGGTTTGACCGTATTTTCTTTTCACTTTATACCTTGAAAAAGACAACTTCTTGTTACAAAAATAAAAAGGACAATAACTGCACACAATTAATTGTCTGCATCTTCCATAGTCTTATTTGTCCAACCAATAACCTGGTACAAACGAAAAGGTGTTTCTGGTTGTGAAAGATAAAACATCTCACACAATTATTTGTTGACAGTCTCTTCTTCATTCATAATATACATGTTTGACTATGAACCTGGTTACAAGACTCTGGGAGAAGCAAAGTTGTCTTCCAAACAGCTGTGCTGGTTTACTGTTTCCTCAAGGCCAGTCATCAGAAATGTACTGATATGAAGTGTTTGTGTCTGTGCAAAGTCTTTACTTGGTGACCATGGACTGGACATTTAATTTTGCTCTCTTTTGATAAAACTATAAACAAGTCGCGTAAGGCGAAAATACAACAATAATAGTCAAGCTGTCGAACTCAGAGAATAAAACTAAACGTATTGCATTTTTTTCAGCAAGACCGTATATTTGTAACATCGTAATTCCACCGCTCGTGGCAAAGGCAGTGAAATTGACAATCCAGAATAGCGCGGTAGTGGTTGCGCTGAGCAGGATAGCACGCTTTTCTGTATCTCTATTCTTTTTAACTTTCTGAGCTTGTTTTTAATACAAACATAACATGTCATATGTTTTTTGAATCAGGATGTAAGGAATAAGATGTAATTGTTCTTAAATCAATTTCGGAAATTTATTCTTAATCATAATTTTCATATTTTTAATTGTCAGAGCTTTAAAGAGACCAAAAAGCAATGTACTCACGTTAAAATGACAAACACGGAAAGAATAACAGCGAGGTTTCGACCTAAGGGTCTTCTTCAGGCACAAAAACACAAAAATACACACACAAAAAAGAAGAAGAAAGACGACAGAACAGATAAAGAGGAGAATAACTGACAAAACAACTGCACTGCACAAACCAACAAATGACAAAGACAGAGAAGCAAGGGAAGCTACTCGAGGGGAAGCCAACAATAACACAGGCAAGAAAAAGTTAGAGTTGAAAAGCGGCAGTTTTGAGGTCTGTAGACCAAACAAAATGTCAGAGATTGTTTTTAATCCGAATATAACATATGTATATGTTTTTGGAATAAAAACATGATGAAGAATAACATGGAATTGTTTTTGGATCGTTTTATAAAAACATATATTTTAATTACAATTTTCAGATTTACCAAAGTCATTATTTAATTTTTAAACCTCCTAGCTGAAATGCGATACCAAAGTCCAGGCTTCGTCGAAGATTGCTTGGCCAAAATTTCAATCAATTTCATTGAAAAATGAGGGTGTGACAGTGCCGCATCAACTTTTACAAAAAGCCGGATATGACGTCATCAAAGACATTTATCGAAAAAATGAAAATAAACGTCTGGGGATATCATTCCCAGGAACTCTCATGTCAAGTTTCATGAAGATCGGTCCAGTAGTTTTCTCTGAATCGCTCTACACATATATACAGAGACACAGACACAGAGACACAGACACAGACACACACACACACACACACACACACACACACACACACACACACACACACACACACACACCACAACCCTCGTCTCGATTCCCCCTCAATGTTAAATAAAACATTTAGTCAAAACTTGACTAAATGTATAAAAAAAAAAAAAGGAAATAAATCTTCCTGCTGCAAATGCATTTAGCTTGATTTAAATTAGGCGATGTCAACTTTACAAAGCTCGCTGCACAAAGCTTTGGCTTTGAATTTTTGGTAAAAAGACTTCACAAAGTCAACTTTGGACTCAATAAAGAAAGTCTTGAAGCCCCCCACCTTGACAAAGAGCAGCCCCTTCAGTCTTGCCGCCATGCCAGCCTGGTGGTGGGCATCGTGGACATCAGGATAGCTGGCCACCAGGTAGCGCTGCACGTAGGGCATGATGGTGTGCAGGTAATGCTGGCCTGAGGAGCACGGAACAAACATCTCGGGGATTTCCTCTTTCTGCATTTCCTCGCTAAGCTGAGGCACATTGAACAAGGCCACGAAGGCCAGGACATCGTCCACGTTGATCTGGCTTGTGTCTGTAATAAGGACACAATTTCAGTTAAAAAGCAATCAAAAAAAGTGTACAAAGAACTAAAAGAATTTGGAGTACAGTAAAACCTGTCTCTAACGGACACCCTTGGGGAATGGTAATAGTGTCCCTATTAGACAGGTGTCCCTTCTTCACAGGTGGAGGGGCCGGGGCAATATTTTACAAAGAGCACGTAAAATGAACAAGACACTTTTTGTCAGTCCTGTAGTATGTATTTATTGGATTGAACATGAGACTCACTGAAAATGTGAGTAAACAAATGATACATGTAGCAAACAACAACAACAACAACATCCCCCCCCCCCCCCCCCCACCTAACCCGTTCCCTACACACACTGTGCATCAAACTTACGCAAGTCGGACGTCACAAAGCTAAAAATAGCTGACTTCATCAGTCATTCAACGGGAAATTTCGCAGTGTGTCTCGACCAAATTGGGTCAGCTCTTGTTTCATTCAGTTTTTCTAGTCTCAGCATAAATGCATGGAACAAAAATTTAGCTGTGTTAACTATTGTTTCCTTCGAACGATTGCTTACAAAGAGAGAGAGATCATCACGTCTTCTTTTTCCGATTTGATCCTCGCGATCTGTGTTTTACCACATCCCATCTCCTTCGCCACATCTTGGCATGATTGGCCGCTATCTAAAGTCAACGCTTTTCTTTTTCCTGCTGGAGATTCCATTTTCAAACACAGTAGTCTACTGTTGCTTTTGATTGTGACTGTATCCACAATGCGGAAAAGCGAAAGTGAGTGAGCGAAAGTGGGTCTCCATCTAAACAAGCCACTGATTGGTCAGAAAAGGGACAGGACAACCAATCAACAACCATTTGTGCTACGGCTACGGCTGCCGAGCACTGTCTGCATAACAGTCGAGTTTTCGAAGTTGCGTTTTTATGTACGTTGTGTCCGTTTGTGACAGTGTTTACACTTCCTACGGTCCGAAAAATCGTGTCCGCGTCCGTAAGTGGCAGGTGTCCGCCCGTTAAAGGTTAGTTATTGTTGAAATCGTGTTCGTGCCATGATAAACTGTCCGTATGTAGCAGGTGGCCGTTACAACAAGGGTCCGCTAGACTCAGGTTTTACTGTATTACTGAGGCTGTCTCCAAATTTGTCTGCATCTGTATGTCTCTTTGCGCATTTTGGCAGATTGAACAATGAATGCCGAAATATCACTGACACTTGTTTAAAAAAAATGTCTACACTGCGAAATAACATCTCCTAAGCATAGATTTCAGGACACATTCAGTTACAGCTGCTAATTTCTTCACTGTCAGTAATATCTCTAAAAAGCAAATTCAAAACATCACAATCCAATTTCGCCAAGACAGTCACTTTAGCCACAACCAAGACATGAACATTCTTCAAACATACCAACCACAAAATCAAAACAGCCAAATCCGATTTCGAAAAGACAAGTCACTTTTGCCACAACCGCAGACATGGAAATTAGTTAAACATAGCAACCACAAAATCAAAACGGCCAAATCAAATTCTGCCAAGACTTCTTCCATAACCACAGACAATCTTCACACACAGCAAGCACCCACCTCTAGCACCAGCGCCAAAGCGGCGTCTCTGAAAGGCGCCTCCTCTCTGCTGACTTTTGGGCAGATCGACCGTCAAGAAGTGCACCCCCTCCTTGCCAGTAAACATCTTCTCCAGCTCTGCGTCATCAGCCAGCATGGGTTTGTCGGCGGGTGAGACCCACGTTTGTCGCTTTGAGGCCAGAACTTTCTTGTTCTTCAGCAGGTTGGTCACCTTCTCCTTCTGGTCTTTCTGCTGGTACATCTCCAAGCTGTCTGTTCACAGAGAGAGGTGAACAGAATATCAGCTATGTGTTGTGGTTTTAAAGGACTGTGACCTGTTTAAGCGTGGTGTGTGCGAGCGAAAAGGAACTGAGGACATGATGAACCATGCTAAGGATCCTCTAAAACTGACAGAGCTGCATCCCAAAGCAATATAGTAGGTTAGAAGAAAAACAAAATATCATACCATCACTGATTTCAAATTTGGGCATCTTTCAACATTCAGGCCTGGGAATGAGTAAAAGTGGTTTGGGCATACTGACGGGAAAATCGAAGGTGAGCACCCCATAGGTGAGCACCCCACCACCTTAATTAGCAATCTGCTATATGTGAATTGGGATAAGATATGAAATTTAATCAAAAATTTTAAGAATAAATTTTCATTTACATAATAAAGTCCCTCCCGCCTACCCCGCTTTAGATTCCCTTAAAATAAAAGGGCGCTTCGAGCGAATGAATAAGATGGCGGCGAGAACACGCATGCGCAATGCATGTTGGGAGGTAACCTTGACCTGGCGTTGTCATGTGACCGTCAAGGCTGTTCTATTTTTAGGGTTACTTCCCCCCCTACCAGGGTGGAGCGTAGTTTTCAGCGTTCTAGCACTAAACTGAAGTAAATTGCTATATGTGAATTGGGATAAGATATGTAATTTAATGTTGCGTTTTATTTTTTTTTAAGGGCACACGGAGGCTCTTTTCTTACACAATTAGAAAAGGACTTCATTGTATTTACGACGAAAGGCGTATCGTTCCCAGGCCTGAACATACCAGTTGGGGTAGGATGACACAGTTTCAGTTGTGACTCTGTATCTACAAATTACCTGCAGCTGACATTAGCATGAGTATATATCGATCAGTACAGGTCAAGTTTGTGCTCCAAACCATGGTTTTAAGATTAAGCCAAACATAGAGACTCTTTTCTCCTAATTTTGTGCACAGCTGAAGGACATAGATGTTTTCATCATTTTTTTTTAAAGCAAAGAGATGAATCTCTAAGATGACCGAACTCGTAACGAAAAGAAAGATAGCAAAGAGGCACTCACTGTGTTCAAAGGTCGTGGTGACGTAGTGGCCGATCCTGGCGTAGATGGATAGCACATCGGACAGCACCCCCTCCTCCCTCACGTTGTAAGCCGCAGAAATCAGGGCCAGTAACTCTGCAAAGTCCATTTGTGATGGCCCTTGTTGCATTCTGGCTGCACTGGTGAATGTCTCCCTGATTTCCCTGTCAAATCACATCACATGATGGTTATACAATGTAATTATCAAACAGTAAGAGAGAAAAAAAAGATTAAAATAAGCAAAGACAAATTGTAATGTCATCGACTGAACATTGGATTTTTCTTCTTTGAGCCATGTTATGTAAGAGTCGGACAAAAACTCATATAATTATAGGCGCATAGCGAAACTAAAATGGAGTGCATGTTTGTCTTAAATAAAATAAATTCTAACAAAAATCGATCGATACATAAATATTATTCGTATTTGTGACCAAAATTTGATATTTGATACAGATCTTGAATACAAATAATGTATAATGCAGATTTTCAGTCACAATCTTGTGTGCGAGCATGCCGGCATGTGTCCGTTTATCTATCTGTGTCTGCATTCTAACCACTTTGCTCACCTGTACAGGTGTTCCACGGGATGTCGGTCAGCCAGAGGGGATCGGAACTCCAGCAGAGAGGGGCGGTACTTGAGGAACAGACCGCTAGAGTCCTGCCACCACACCTCCTCCCTTCCCAGCATCCTCCCTCCCGTGCGCTGGTGACTGCGATCAACCATCTCTGTCTGGGGAACCCAGATTACCTGATGCTGGTGAAATAGGTCCTGGGCTTCCTGTTGGCAAACATAACACCAATGACAACTAACACAAAATCAATTTTGTCCTTCAAGGTTAGTTTGGAAGGCTATCCAGTTTTTTGTTTTTTTTAGCTGTGGTAAAAAAAAGAAAAAGAAAAAAAATGAGCAGATACTCAACTCGTAACTTAACTCATTGTCTCCCAGGTACGAATATATCCGTACCCACTCATATGGCTCTATCTGACCAGATACGGATATATCCGCTCAGACTGTTAGCTTCAGTCGCTTCCTGTAATGTCCATCTAACGGCTGCATTTCAGCGTGTTGATATACAGTTACTACAATTCTGAGTGACCTGCTGAAGCACAGCTGGTCTCGGCTAAAAGAACTTGGTCAACATAGGTGGGGTAGAAATGTATTTTTTACAAGTAAAATGACTATTTCTAAGAATACTCACCTCAATTTAACTAATAGGAGTTACCTTACTTACGAGTGCTAGACTGAGAAGCGTCCTATGTTACCAGTACTAGACTGTAAACAAGGTCGCTAACTCTAGATTTCCGTCGGTATACCATTTAGGGGAGTAGTCTCCCTTTGTCGGTAGTACCTCTCTGCGCATGTGCCAATGCCCATAATCCCCAGTTTCAATTCGAAGCTATTAAGTCAATAGCGGGGTTGGCGGGAGGGTCTCTGGTTAAATTGAGGTGAGTATTCTTAGAAATAGTCATTTTACTTGTAAAAAATACATATTTCTTTCGAATACATCACCTCAATTTAACTAATAGGAGAATAGATAACAGGCTGGAGGGTTGACTTTCGATCGGTAATCTAGTGTCACCTCACCCGACTCAGCCCATTTGTCCGGAATCCCCCCTGTAAAATCGGGGGAAGAAAAGGATAGATCATCGGACTGAGAAGCAAGAAATCCTGAGTCGGGCGAGTGGCAAGTTGCATTGTTGCCACTGTGTCAACTTGCTCCAGAAAGGGACAATCGAAAGAAAGTCCCACCTGTCAATGTAGAGCTGGTTTCTACTCGATGGTCGTTACTATTCCTCTGATCACTTGTCTTTATCAATGTTGGGTTATGGTTATGACTTGCCATTATGCGCCTTGAGCGACCCAACTCCCCAGCAACGTAAAGTTCTGCAGGCGGATCAGGTAAACGACCTAAAAGATGAGGAATGGTCAGAGATAACAATTCCTCTAATACCTTGAACTTATCACCAAGGTGTGTCTCTGCGACTGATCCTCCATTTAAGGGAGATTGACAGAGTTTCCAGAGATCCTGTAGAATTCTGGTCTGAGGCACCACTTTCCATGGCAAACAATTGTGCCAGTCGCATGAATGAATATATATATCCTCTCTGAATTTACCTCTCTAATGAGGATGGTAGGCACAGATACCAGTGTAAATTCAGGCTGACTTAGCTGTTCCTCCTGCGTGACAGGAAGTAAGCGCAAGTGCGCTCAGCAGTACGGTCACTGTCTGCACCTTTCCTGTGCCTGTCTCAACGCATGTGGGGGCTATAAGCCTACCCTTAATGGTTATAGGTACCATTTGTCCTAGAATAGCCAGTGAAAGACAGCCAGCTGTATTGCCTTTACCCAAGGGGAAAACCTGATTCTTACTTTGAAATTCCACACTTATAGCGTGAGGGGGTCCCCAGTGACCATGGGCATCTCTGAGCCCTTATTGGCTGAATGACCGCTCTTGTCTTACTCAAGAGGGTGCCATGCCTGGCATGCAACTCACTGAGAGGTCCCATTTGTGATTTCAGCAGGACCGTTTACTGGCTTGATCAGCCAGGTCCTTGATCTAGGTTTTCTGTAAACATGGTTGTAGGTGGCATCTGCTGGGTTGTCTGCCCAGCATAGGTTTTGTGGGTTCTGGGACACTCCAGATTTCTGTAGTGCTCACAAGTTCTTAGATGACTATGCAGTGATGTTCTCCGGCCTATGGCCGAAGGTGCACTATCTTGGGCTGATGCAAAGTTCTGCCCCCTGGTAGTTGAACTCACCAAGATGTCTTATGTTGTGATCTCAGTAGTACTTCTGCCTAGATCACCCAAGTCCATATCTGGATTATCAGTAGGCGTGGCTGCGGGCGGCAAGTGTTGCATTGTCTGACCAGCATAGCTTTGTGAGCTCTGGGGCACTTCAGCTGTTTGTGGAGCTGAGCTCTAGGGTGACTATGCAGAGTTGTTTTCAGGCCCCTGCCTGAGGCAGGAGGTGTACTCTCTTGGTCTGATGCATAGTTCTGACTTGACAAAGGTCTTAGTCAGCACCCGAGTTGCCACGTTTCTCGCCCAAAAACGACGCGTAGCCGTAGACTGGGAGTGAGTGAGATAGGCTGGTGTGGTATTCCTGGCTCCAGCTAGGATCTCACTGTGTCTCTACCTCAGGCTCTTCGAGCGAGGGAGAAAAGGCTGGTGTGGTATTCCTGGCTCCAGCTAGGATCTCACTGTGTCTCTACCTCAAGCTCTTAGAGTGACACAACTTATACTCACCCAATAACCTTGTGTCACCGTAGACTGGGAGCGAGGGAGATAGCCTTGTGTGGTATTCCTAGCTCCTGCTAGGATCTCACTGTGTCTCTTTCCTCCAGCTCCTTTAGCTTTTGAGTCCAGGCATCTGAGAGTCTACATATGGATGGGATGGACACATTCACCCACTGTCAAAGGTATTGCCGCACTCATTATGCCTTTCGGGGGAGGAATACCTCTAGGTCTTATCTCTGTGGTCCAGGGATCTTAGAGCGCCAGTTGTAAGAGGCAAACGAAGCTTGTCCAATTCAAGGTTCGGTTGGAAGGGGTGGCTGAGCCTTCCCAAATCCAAGTGTGTCTGTGGCCGTACCCAATACCCCTAAAGGTAGAGGAAGCTCTTCTTGTTCCAGGAAAATTTGACTCAATGATGGAGGGACGTATGGTTTACCCAGTCCAAGATGTCTGGCAGCACTAATCAATCCGCATGGGCTGAGAGGTCCTCCTTGATCTATGAAATCTGGCCCATGGATCTCATAGTGCGGATGGCTGGCCAGACCTCAGACTATCTCTCAGTGTCCTTCCTGGAAAGTCCATGGAAAAACGGGCGGAGTCACCTCGGGAGACATTCCCTCTTTAGTCAAGTCTGTCCGTCTCTGAAGCATGACGTAGGTTGAGTGCTGTCCCTGTTGAAGGGTTTTGCCTTGACTTGGTTTGTTTGTTTGCTTAACGCCCAGCCGACCACGAAGCGCCATATCAGGGCGGATCTTGACTTGGTCCAAGGATGATAACCATGAGGTTTTGTAGCCTAAGGACTGCCTGACCCTGGGGTAGGTTGTCTTCCAAAAGCTGCTGATCATCTCAGGGGCACCTGCCCAGTGATCTTAAACGGCCCATCCCTTCTCTAGGTGTCGGACATCCTCTGTTGAGTGTCGACTGTACAATCTGACATTTCTATCATCATCCCCTGGCTGATGCAGGTGTCAGATGACATTCAGGAAGAAGGGGCAACTCTTACAAGTTGTTACGCTGAGTCCGTCCACAGGTCATGAAAGCATTCTGTACTTGACGATCTCAGAGCACTTCTTCCCCCGTCTCTGCGTTATCTCCAACAGCTCCCCGCCTTGTGATGTAGCCTGAACATGCTCACCCGTGTTGCCCGACGCTTGTATGGCAAGATTCTTGGGCCTGTTACCCTGTTGAACAAGCTCCACTCCAAGTGTGAGTGATCTTCAGAGTCGTTTCCTCAGGCAAATGTCTTGAGACACTTTGATTTCTCTTATCTTGGTACGCAGTGTCTGTCTTGTAGCTGTGTATCCGAAGGAGACATCTAGAGACCTCAAGAGCTTGCAGTATGCATGGAAACTGATGTGACTACTATACCCTGTTCAGTTGTCCACCGCTGTTTGACTGGTGATCTGTATGCAGATTGCAGGTGCCATCTTGTTACTGGTAGGGCGGCTCCCCGGTGTGAAGGTTGTAGCCTCTAACCATTAGCTCTCCATTCCAGGTGATGAAGATAACTAGGAGGCTCTAGGCCTTCTCCTCACACTCCCAGACTTCTGTGTAGCCGGGCACTGCTGAATATGGTCAGGCGTGAAGTGTTGGTCTAGTTCCAAGAGCGTTAAACATTAGGTCTTCCTCAGTCCGTCAGGAGGTGGTAGACAGGCAAAGGGGGGGGCGGGAGCTGTCCTTCCGGTGCTGAAGCATCGCTACAGGCAGTTTGCAGCACTGAATACTGGTAGTCAAAATGCATGAAGCCACCATCATGATGGGGAACCCTGGCAAAGATAGTGGTGGGAGGGGCCCAGTCCTGTCAACAGCCGTGTTTCGGGGTCACCTCAAGGGAGAGGTTGCAGACGAGGCTGTGGCTACCTCAGGGAGATTCTACTCATGTTATGCCCAGTGGACGTCTTGCCTGACAGCTGGAGGGTCTGTCATAAGCTGTCGCAACGATCCTGGGAGTTATCAGGGCGAAAAGGAAGCCTGTCTCTTCCTGTGCTTACTGGAGGTATTCCCCCAGAGCGCCCGACATTGTCTGTTTGGTAATGTCTACGTATATATAAATACATGTCAATATGACTTAATTCCCCCTCGTACTGATAACGGCATGGATGTGCCAAGAGTTTATCCAGTACCTTTCTCATGAGAGTAGCCGCTCTGTCTAGGAGGCATAGTTAATTGTGTGTTGTAACAACATCCGTTTAGCAAATATGTTATATTTTCCATAATATGAAATGATAAACATTGTATCCCTTGTATAAACCTGACTAGAGCCAGTGTTATTTAAGGGCGGCCTCTTATTGTTAGGTCCTGTTGTCTACTTCTGAGAACCTAGTCGTAGGATTAGGTGACAACAGTAGAGATGTGGCCTTGTTAAAGGTCAAAGGCTTAGGTTTTGCCTACGAACCAGGAATAAGTAGAGGCATGACAACATTATAGGAAGCTCCCCTGTGAGTATTATTCAGAGCCTTGCTCGATCTTGCATGTTGTGAAAACTCAGCTGAGTGTAATACTCATGTGTTAACAACCAAGTTTATTCATGCCCCTAAGGCATGGTTTCAACTGTATATTATTCATAACATGTCATTCAAGTGTAATGTACATCAATTGTGCACTGGAACAGAACATAAGTATATATGTGTGCCTGTTCTAATTGAATTTGAAGAGCTGTCTCCTGGCACTGTGGTATCAACAGATTTTAGCTGAGTGTAAATCTCAAAGTGTAAACACTTGAGTTTATCCATAAGTTAAATCTTTTACCACTCAGATAGCTGATTTAAACACTCCATGAAAATGGAATTTGTAACATCAACTGACTTCTTTGATACCCTTTGCCAAGAAAAAAGGATTATATCCCAATAAAGATGTCCCATCTGTGTTTGCATACACTTTAATTCTTCCTTGTCAATTTAAAAAATTAATTTTTTTTTTTTTTATTTTTTTTTTTTATTATTTTTTTTATTTTTATTATATATTTATATATATATATAATGTGTATGTATGCACTCATACAAGTTTACAAGTTAATCAAGTTAAGTTGGCAAGGAAAGTATTCTTTATCCAATTTGAAGAAGTACCACCACGTGGTCTCTGTGACTGTGAGTCCACCATGATCATCTGATAAAAATACCAAAACCATAATCTGCCAACCGCAGAAAACATCGTTTCCCAGAAACATAGGAGAGAGAATTACTTGCCTTTCTCTGAGAGTAAAGGAAGTTCCCTCCGTAATATTCCCGGAGGCGCATATCTCAATCTCAGTGTTTGGTTTTCTTTCCAAGCGGGCGAGGTTTGTTGTTGTTATTCTTCGATACAACCCGCTTTCAGTTCTATCAGCGTTCAAGCGTACTGCGGTCCGTATCTACGCTGCCCGCAAAAGTCATCGCAGTTTGTAATGACCGAAGTATTCATACGCCATATGTAACATTCGCGGGCGCTCTGTGCCTTCAGTTCAATCAGCGTTCAAGCGTACTGCGTTCCGTATCTACGCTGCCCGCAAGAGTCATCGCAGTTTGTAATGACAGAAGTATTCATACGCCGTATGTAACCTTCGCGGGCGCTCGGTACTTTGTACGCCTAAAAATTCGGATCAGAAATGCGCTTCCGGTCGGGATAACGCGCATGGTAAACCTCGCTGTAGTTGATAAAAAGCTGTTAAAACGCAAAAAACTTCCGGGTAATTTCGAAGTTGAAGGTCTTGTTCGTATTCCTACATTGATGTGTAGGGTGACCTGCCGTTGCTTTCCATTGAAAGCGGCAAGGTAAGTTATCGTTCGCGGAGTTCTATTGCGCCAATGAAACCGGTCCAACCGCTGTAAATATCTGTTCGACATTCGTAACGACTGAGTAAAGAATAGTTGTCGTTCAATTGCATGTTCACTAGTTAAAAAAGACAAGTAACGGAGCCTGTTAGGCTCTGTGTGTCAACAAGGTATCATTGATGATTGAAGTACCTTCTACTTATGACCAAGTAACTTTGTTACATTTTTAAGCCGTTTCACTTTCATTTTCACGGTTCGTTACGTTGTTCAACGTGATGAATCATTGAATGTATACGGGCGTAGTAATCGCCCTTAAAAAGGAAAGCCCAAACCGTGATTGAAGGTGAATGTTGTAGTTCCTGTGAAGGAAGTCTTCTTAGACGGGAAAGGTCTAAATACACGTCTAGCTCCCCGTAGCAAGAAATTGAAACTGGGGATTATGGGCATTGGCACATGCGCAGAGAGGTACTACCGACAAAGGGAGACTACTCCCCTAAATGGTATACCGACGGAAATCTAGAGTTAGCGACCTTGTTTACAGTCTAGTACTGGTAACATAGGACGCTTCTCAGTCTAGCACTCGTAAGTAAGGTAACTCCTATTAGTTAAATTGAGGTGATGTATTCGAAAGAAATAGTGTTAAACTCTGACTGGAAGCTAAGCGATGGTATGGGACAGTTCTCATGAAAGGTGTACAAAGTTGGGCTGGTCAATACAAAGCAGGGAGCTGCAAATGGAACACTCTTTTTATCTCTTTTCAGTGATGTTGATGCATGAAATATTTATTTGGATCTCATTAATGAAATCCAGTCACGATTTCTATTATACAAAAACCCATTCAAGCCACAATTTTCTTCAAATGCAACTGAATATCAGTGTCAGCTTACAAATGCTAATTCAGCTGCACTTGTAATAAACTCTGAAAGATGAACGGAGCATGACGTGCAGTGCACACATAGCAATTAGCATACCAATGACCTCCATCCCTCAAAAGCACTCACCTTTGGAGGTAGGTTTTCATACAGGTAGTTGTACACATGTTTCATGTGCATGAGACTGGTGCAGAAGATGGCTGGCTCGTTGGGCGTCTTGGGGTCGCGCTTGCCCCACTCCACCAGGGCGTCACGCACCACCGACTTGTCCAGCGTGGTCTTGACGCGCAGGAAGCGAATGAAGGAGCTGGTGTTGGACGTGTTGACGGCCAGGTAATGCGCTGTGTGGGCCAGCAGCTGCTTGATTTGTGGGTCTGTGTAGAGGAACAAATGCACGTGTCTGTCAAAATGACTGATACACTCATCAAGATAAATAAAATATACGGGTGCAGTCATACAGAGAACTCCTCTTCTTCATCTTTTCTCGTTCATGGGCTGAAACTCCCACGTTCACTCATGTTTTTGCTTAAGAGGGATTTTACATGTATGGCCGTTTTTACCCCGCCATTCAGGCAGCTCAGGCATATGCCGGTTTCAGGGGAAATACAGACAACAGAAATAATGGAATAATATATGTAAATATGAGTAAGGTGACATAACACTGAACAGTGTGTAAACATGGCTCCAGTTGCTACATAGGGACGTGTTCCCTGGTTCAAAAGAGAACACGAAAAGTCCACCACTCAGGAAAACAGCACCCAAATCTTAGTACTTAAAAACCAGGTAAAGCCTCTTTAACACCTTCATACTTTTTGATAATAAATTAAATTTGAGGAAAGCAAGGGAAGAACATCACCCACATGCTTCCCAATGTCTCATTATTATTATTATTATTATTATGAACATTTGTGCGCCTAATCTAAATATAGCCCTAGGCGCTTACAAAATATAAAATACATAGTGAACATTATACGAAACACAAATCGACAAGGACTCATACACTCACAGACAGGCGCACAGCGAGAACGCGACGCACTCACTCATACCAACTACAGGCACATGCATTCTAGACGGAAAAACAGTCGTAAATAAATAAATAAAGTATTGGATACATAAAGTTTGTTGAGAGAAGAAGAATAGAGCTGGAAAGGGAAGAAGAAGGAGAAAGAAAGAGACAGATCAAGGACCAGCAGGAGAGGGTGATGTGTGGTCATTAACGGACTAGTGAGGGAAGAGGTGTGTTTTGAGTGAGGTTTTGAATGATTGCATAGATGTGGAGTGCCTGAGTGAATGCGGGAGTTGGTTCCAGATGGATGGGGCCTGGTAGGAGAAGGTGCGCTGGCCATATGTTTTGGTGCGTGCTGATGGTATCCTAAAAAGGCGGGTGTCTGCGGAGGATCTTAGGGAGCGAGAGGGGGAGTAGACATCAAGAAGGTCAGAAAGATAGCTAGGGGACGATAGATCAAAGTTTCTGCCGTGTGAGATGGAATTTTTTATTACATGCAAAGAAACTTTTTTCCTCACACACACACCGTACCTGGATCGGATGAGACGAAAAACCGAGGTCCCTTCGTGTACACTACATTGGGGTGTGCACGTTAAAGATCCCACGATTGACAAAAGGGTCTTTCCTGGCAAAATTGTTTAGGCATAGATCAAAAAATGTCCACCAAAATACCCGTGTGACTTGGAATAATAGGCCGTGAAAAGTAGGATATGCGCCGAAATGGCTGCGATCTGCTGGTCGATGTGAATGCGTGATGTATTGTGTAAAAAATTCCATCTCACACGGCATAAATAGATCCCTGCGCCTTGAGTCCGAGTCTGGAGATATGCGCGCGATATAAGACTTCATATAATATAATAGTACAGCAGAGAGAGAAGTAACAGAGCTTCCATCTCCTCCTCCTTCCACAAACACACCATACACCGATAACCATCCACGCACACACACTCTTTGTCTCCACCTCCAAATAATCCCCCAGTCATCTTCTTGCAGACAGATGCTTAACCTCAATCAATCAACACATGCAGAACCGAAACTACCAGTGCTGATAACCATTGACTCACACAGACATTCTCTGTCTCCCCCCCCCACCCCCTCCAAACTATCCCCCTTAGTCAGCTTCTTGCAAAAAGATGCTCACAACTCAGCCAAAAAACAAACATGTAGAACCAGAACCACTAGCGCTGCTAACCGTCAACTCAAACACAATCTCTCTTTTTGTCTCCCCTTCCAAAGTCATCTTGCAGAGAGATGCTTAACCTCAGTCGAACAAATCACACACAGAACCATGATTGTACCCCTCACCTGGAACATACAGCAGAGAGGGAGGTAAGAGAGTCTCGGTCTCCTCAACCCTCCACACACCGGCAGCGCTGCCCACCACGGACTCAACGCCAGGCAGCCAACGAAGCGTCTGCAGGGCTATGGCAAACGACGACGGAATGCTATCATTCAGAACGGCATCGCTGCTTCCAGACTGCAGCTTGGTAGTGGAGTACTTGACGTAATGGCTATCCCACTGCGAGTCCAGCAGGGTGAAGAGAGTCTTCATCTGATCTTTGTGGGCGTGGGGGACGGTGTTGTTGGAGACCAGTTGTTGCAACTCCTCGCAGACATAGTCCTGGATCAGGTAGGTGTGTTGTGAAGCTGGCCACATCGCCTTCATCGGTGCCCATGGGGTCTTGTCCTGAGTGGACACAATTTTGTTGGCAACATTAATATTGACCTCTATTCAGCAACATCTTTATATGGCTATTCACAATTATGGTTATAAAATAAAAAGCTGTCTGTTGGAAAATATATAGAAAGTGACACTGCAAGTGAGCTGTGTCCAGTTACCAGGTTCTGCCATCTAAAAATACAGTTCTCCTTTTTTTGTTTCAATTAATTGCACTTGAGTGTAGGTCTACAACTCTTCATCTTAACATAGTCCACAACATTTCTCAAAGTGAAGCCCCAATGAAACCAAGTTAACTACCCACTATACATGAAGAAAATAAAGTGAGAAATCTATGCATGAACAATGTCACAAAAAAATGTCACAACAATCACATCCTGGTCACTCGCACGCACATACTAATACACACAATTTCCTCCCGCTTGACCTTGACTTCTTCCTGTCGCACGATGAGGAACTTGGCGACCCCTAGCAAGGAGAAGAACTCCTGCCATGACGGAACCTCTGCTCGTGACGCCGGCAAGTACTGCTCATCCAGCAGTGTCCAGTCATAGCCTGGCGTCAACAGACAGTACACAGACAGGTCAACACTTGGAAACACAGATGTGCTACTTGGCATCACTTTTCAAGCTTCCTCTCTCCATGGGCACATAACATCTACCAGTCCTAACAAATAAGGCTCCTTTCAGAACTATTCCGGCACACAAACTTCAATGGTTTTGTTAAACATTTTAAAAGCTCATGTCATATTCGTTTTGAGAAAAAATACTGGCACTCAAAGAGCATTACATGGTTGCGTCACTTTTTAAAACAGGGCAGTTTGGTGCAAAGGAGAAGTTCAAGAGATCAACAATGCATCCCTGCTTCTGCGAATGCACATCAAGTGAAAAGCAACAGCAGTTTGGGATAGTTGCATTTTGCTGGGGACAAAAAGAGAAGGAAAGGAGAGCAAAAATGTTCTGAAAAAAAACCACCCACAAATAACATAAAACACACCAAAACAACAAAACGAAAAAGAAAAAAAGAAAAAAAACATTCTGATCATTGGAGCCTTGAAAATGACTTAAAACTTGATCAAACCTGGCAGATGTTTGCGCAGATCCAGGCCAACTCCGTAGCCCGGTGAGAAGTGAACGTTCTCTGTGGCGGGATTCTTGATGCCGTGGTTGGTGAGGACACGGGCCACTGCCTTCAGTTCCTCCATGTTGATGAGGGAGTTGTTCCTCCCCCGCTGTTCCTTGATGTACACCAGGTAGCTCACCAGCACTGGCATGCTCTTCTTCTGTTTCAGTCACAATTCAAGGAGCAATTATTCTATCTGGCCGTATTTCCCTGGGCCAGTATGCAAGTTTCGATTGGATAAAGACTCCCTCTATGCAGTTTATTCCAGACTAAAGTCTCTCAAGTCAACTCCTGCATGCTTAGCATACCTAATGCTCTGAACATTGATGAAGAATTCAAATCTGTCTAGGATTTCACTGCTACTTTTGTAGGCTGGGAATCTTTACAGTCAATGCTACCTATGCAAAATCTTTACAGTGGAACAAACTTCCAAATGGTGTTCCACATCAGCCACATGGGAGCATATGTTTTCATTTACACTTACCTTCTTCTTCTTCTGCGTTCATGGGCTGAAACTCCCACGTTCACTCGTGTTTTTGCACGAGTGGATTTTTACGTGTATGACCGTTTTTACCCTGCCATTTAGGCAGCCATACGCCGCTTTCGGAGGAAGCATGCTGGGTATATTCGTGTTTCTATAACCCACCGAACTCTGACATGGATTACAGGATCTTTTTCGTGCGCACTTGGTCTTGTGCTTGCGTGTACACACGAAGGGGGATAAGGCACTAGCAGGTCTGCACATAAGTTGACCTGGGAGATCGGAAAAATCTCCACCCTTAACCCACCAGGCGGCAGCGGCCGGGATTCAAACCCACGACCTTACGCTTGGGAGGCCGGCGTCTTACCACTAGGCCACTGCGCCCGTCATTTACACTTACCATAACTGCAAAACTTATTCTGAAAGTACACCATTTGATAACAAACAGCTTTGGATTGGAAAATAAGGAAATGTCTGTGTGACACCAGCATACAACTGCCCCAAATTTTCACACACACACACACGCTCAACCAACACTGACCTGCCACTGGTCAGACCTGAGGATGGGCAGGATGTGGTGGTGGACAATGTCCTGGGCCGACAGTTGCTTAATGTCCAGTTTGAGCAGGAGTTTGGACACCTGGGAGTTGACCTCGTTGTCACCTGTAGCGGTCAGACCACCGTGCACCAGCTGCAAGTCCTGTCTCAGGACACTCAGAGGATCTGCAAGTGTCATTGCATCAGTCATTGCTTTTATTTATTTCAGCAATTACATTCTGCAGCATCAACTGTGTGCAGCGTTTATTGGAGTACCCTAAGGTTTGTTCCAGAGCTCTACAGATGTAGCTGAACTTTTTAGACTATAAGTACCAAAATGATACCAGATTTAGAGGAATTTTTCATACCTAAATGGTACCTGCAGAGAATAGACATCCATGGAACCAGATATATCTTTTAACAGTATGTAAATCAACAAAGTTTTTTAAAGTTTTTATCTGGGGGTGATCTCTGATGGGTGTTAAATTACAGTTATTCTATTTTTTTCTATTTCCCACCTGCACTATGATCTCCATTACAATATCCTGTTCAAAGGGTTATTTCAGTGTTCTGAAAATACCAAATAACTTTTCCAACACAGCAAACTGAGTGCATTCAATTGTGAAAAGGTAGGGGTATCTAAACTAAATCTCCCTGAAGAGTGATAGCATTATTTAATTTCTCTTTGAAATCTGATCATAATGAGAACATAATGTGAACATAATGCAATGATTTTTCATTGATCATAATGTGGAATCTAAGCAAAACAACACACAGTTCTTTCACATGAATTCATCCCATTTCATAAGTACCTCTCTTTCCTGGGGCAGGTTTGTCAGAGCTAGCGCCTGCATCAGACAGCATGAAGACGGTCACCTCGTCCAGAGACACCAGCTGGCCTGTGGAAAGGGGGATCACTTTCATGCCCCGCAGGGTGCTGATCAGAGTGCTGTTCTCCTGGAAGTCATCCATGCTGCGGTAGACGCAGGCAAGCCACTTGGCAATCTGGGTCACATCGTCTGAAAATATGCCAGTGAAGTACATTTCAAGACACATTCCCTGAGGAAACAGGACCTCTGGTTGAAATATCATCAAAACCACGATCATATATGTAGGCCAGTGAAGCAAAGTTTGGTTGTTATTTTCTGAAGAAAAGTAAAGCAGAACCAATTCTTGAAAGATCCTCAAAACCTCGATCATGTCACACACAGGCATACACCCACACACACATTCACAAAGACAAACACACACACAAAGCTCTGTTACAGATATTCATTGCACAACTAACATGATACCGACTTCACCTCCAAACTCACAACAAACATGACACCGAGTTCACCTCCAAACCAGAGGTAAAAGCTACACCAAAGACCATATCACCCACCTTCTCCGACAGTGTCTCCCCAGGCGGCCACCAGTGACCGCCCAACCTGGATCAGGTGATCGCTGGTGATGGACTCCACGCCCAGGCTGCGGGTGAGGAGGGGGCTCAACATCGCCGCCACGTCGCGATGAACGTAGTGCAGGCCTAGGTGGCGCTCCAGCAGCTCAGGGGAGATCACCTCGCGCACCAGACTGTCCTGCACCATCACTGTCTGTGAGGGCAGCTTCCACTGGATGGTGGCTGTAACAGTTTGGTCTTGTAAGAAACGGGTTTTATTTACCGACGACTTTGGAAAATCTTTACAGTAAAGTAACAATCAGAGATAACAATGTAAATCAGTCAAAAGGAGGAAAAGGCAATTAAAAGTTTCAAAATTAGCAGAAAATGTCAAGATTTTCATTGGGTTTTTTCTTCATCCCTGGCAGATTGACATGGTGCTGTTTACTGCTTTATAATGAATAAAATGTCTCAAACTTTTCACACCAAAAGTGAGGAACAGGAGGATGTGAACAGGAGTTAGTGTTGGCTACTGTCACCAAGGAATACAGAGTCCACAGCAACTATAGTCCACAGCAACTTTCAAACAATGAAATGGCTTTCAATTTTGAGCTTCTGGGTGTGTTACGTCTGATACTCTGAATCTCAGTTGTGGTTTTTGTTAAGTCTAATGCTAGTATCTGCTTGTCAGATCTTGTGATTTCTTTCAAACTAACATGCGTATTTAACATTCAAAACTGCTGCTTGTGTGACACAGAACTCTAGAAAAAAATGGTTACACACTCGGCTATACACATGGTGTAAGCTGTAATGAAATTCTTTCTATCAAGTTATGGATACAATCCTGCAATTCATAGAAAACAGTATCAGTCATATGCAATCAAAATGCCAAAAATATATTGAAAATCTCTGTGTACCTTTGTTGCCAGCAGAAGCAGAGACAACAGGCATGCAGGGAGTGGCCCTGAGTTTCTGTAACACGTGTGTAGCCACCGGCTTGAAGAAGTCGAGGATCTCGTCCTCCAGGGGAACAAACTGCAGGTACGACCACAGTGACTGCAGCCCCTCAAACTCTGGGTGAGACTGAAACCACCAAATACACTAGAGTTAGATAGCTGACTTGCACATGACAGTCACTGGTAAGAGGAAATCCAGAATCTCACTCTATCAGAAAACAAACTGCACATATGGTGGAACCCGAGCCCTTTTAAGACTATTTTCTCACATTTTCTCATCCTGCAAAAGTACAAACTGCAGTTATGCAAGGCAGACAAACGGACACACAGACAGACACAGGGAGAAAGAAAGACACCTATGAAGCAAGGTGAAATATGTACCCTGAAGATGTCAAAGGCCTCAATGAAGAGAGTGTGGATTTCGTTCCTCAGCCACTGGTTCCACGAACTGTCTCGGTCCACATCCTCTCGACTCGACGGAACATCAAAGTCACCTACATTGATAACACAACGCCAATTATAATTCTTGATTTATTCACATTTGCATTGTCAACATTGATGAGTGGTCAACTCACAAGCTTCAGAATATTTGAGGGCAAAGGTAAAGTGGCCATGAGATTTTTATTTCCCTTTGGTCAATTTCTCCTTCCTTGAAGTTGTTTGGGAACAAATTCTGTGTACAAAATTCTTTAATTTTCTTATTATTCTAACCTATTCTGTGCAGCATCTGCACCCCCTGAAAGCAGCCACACACATACAGAGGGACGCATGGTTGCACAGATGCTTTGCAAGAATATCCATTGAAAACTAGAGATGCATGTCGTAATTTCTTTTTGTCTCGCTTTATTTAATGCTTGCGGGTCTTCAGGCAGTGACTTTTCCCCGACTGTCCAGTTTCCACTCTCCCCTTACCCCCCTTACCCCTCTTTCGCCCCCCCCCCCCCCCCCTGCGAGAAAATGTCTTTAAGCTCAACACTGGCACTTACCTTGAATGATGAACCTGAAGCCATAGCTGCGGAGCGGCAGGAAGGCGAACACTGGCTGTTTTGCTGGGGCCATCTGAAATTGGTACTGAACAATGTCACCATCAAAAACTTGACAACAACAACAACAGCTGAGCAAAAAGATTTGTACCATACAATGTACATATCTAACTTTTAACAACCAAAATATGATTTACTCATGTACCTTTATTGATTTGATGTCCAAAGCAAGTAACACTTCCAATAATCATGAAGCCTCTTGGGTCCAAGCTCACAAGCTGCTGTGACGGAAACATGATTTTATCCCTTCAATTCTAAGAATGTTTATTTTTAGGAAGTTTAAAATGTACTGGTCAGCTTAGTAAAACGAGAAATTGATCACTGGTGCTACCTGACGTTGTTGCCAGTTTGCCTGGAGGGGGAAGGCCAGAGCTATTTCAGTGGACTCCACTTCTATCCCGGATTTGGCCTGCAAAACAGAAACATAGAGTAAAACTCTCAAACATACTCCTGCATGCTTCGACATACAGAACACAACCCCAACATATCACACACACACACACACACACACACACACAAATAGAAACACACACACAGACCTGCAAAGAGATGTTTGAAGCGTCCAGCTGTTTCTTGACCACCAGCCAGAGTTCACACACACATACACACACACACACACACACACACACACACACACACACACACACACACACACACACACACACACACACACACACACACACACACCCACAGACCTGCTGAGAGATGGTGGAAGCATCCAGCTGTTTCTAGACCACCAGCCAGCGGTCAGTGTGCCCCAGACCGTTACACACACATTGAAACACACACACATTGATACACACACACACAAAGACATGCACACACAAACACACCTGCAGGGAGATGGCTGAAGCGTCCAGCTGTTTCTTGACCACCAGCCAGCGGTCAGTGCGCCCCATGCCGTGATGGATCTCCACAATGTTGTCACCCAGGTCCACACGCCGCATGCTTATTTGGTTTCCCTCCACCTGCACACAGGTGTTAACATCCCTTGTAAGACATCGCTCAGGCCACAGACATTCAGACAATGTGTTAATGATATGCAAAACTGATACATGTACAGCTTGGCATTGACTTTACAATTAATCTTTTACTACCGATATGTTGAAGTCACCAAGACAAACTTCGTTCTCCAAAATCTTTTTTCTTTCTTCAGGAGACATGCAGAAGAAGTGATATAATGTTTATGTGACGAAATTATTCATGTTATGACATCTGTTCGAACTTGGTTTGGCTTTTGGCATTAGAGATTTCACTTCAAAAGAGAAAGTCAAAGAGACGTCTTGTCTTTTTTAAAAAAAAATCTATATCATCAGTTTTTAATTGATACTAGCTTACTAGCCACCACAAAGTCCAATTTGGAAATGATTCATAGCAATGCAATGTATAAAACATTTAGAGAAGCAGACAGAAATCAGAAAATAAGCAACAGACCTTGTTGTCAATGTGGATGCTCCTCAAGCGATGCAGGAAGAGCAACAGTGATGGATGGATGTCGTTGAAGCGTGCCGCCAGGGAACGAGCTTCAGACACCATCTCTTCCTTCAGCGGCAAGAAGATCTTCGTCATCCACCTGGAATCACAAAAGTTCAAGCTTACATTCTAGAAATCTATTTCAAACCTAAAAACTGATTCAACATGCCTGCGTTTAACATACCACTAAGAATAACATAACACCAAGAGGTATAGCTTACATTCTAAAAATAACATAACACCAAGAAGTATATCTTACCTTCTATTACAGCTGTACCTTGATGGTGTCAAGTTCTTTTAAGCATCTATTTCCACTTTCTAGAGTTATTCCTTTTGTTTCCACTTTATTTCCAGTGCAATATGTACACATGGGACATTACACTTCACTGCTCATTTCTGGTCAGTGTGTTGTCAGTGAATGATAAAAAAAAAAACCCACAGCATCTCTCACCCTTGCTGCGGGTCAGGGTCTGGACACCAGTGTGGCAGGATGTATCCCATGGGGCCACTGTCCACGTCGAAACACAGGTGGAACCCGCTGGAGTGGACCTCTGGCCGACTCGTCACACGGAACACTGACTTGAATCCTATTCCCTTCTGACCTGTGAAACATGAGAGAAATAAAAATCCTGGTGATACCGAAGAAGGAGCTGAGGTGTGTGAAAGAGAAAATAAGATGAACAATCAAAACAACTTCTAAAAAACATTTCGATATTATAGTTTTAACTTCAAAAGGGAGAGGCAGTTTTAAAAGCAGAAATGAACAACCTCTCAAAGTGGTGTTGTGAAACTTTCTTTGTCAATGTTAATATTCTCATATTCTCATACATATCAATATTTCAGTGAGTGTCGGTGATAATGAAGCCAAAGCACTCACCAATGTATCCATACTTGTGCTTGCCCTTGGTGCTACGGCCAACGTCACACAAAGCTCTGACGTCCTTCTCCTGGAACCCACTCTCGTTGTTCAACACCATCACCCCCTCCTTGCTGATGATGAAATGCACCGCCGGACACTCATCCATCGCTGACGACGATTCTAACGAAGCCATCAGCTGCTCAGGGTAGGAGTTGTCATCTGCGTTCTGCACAAGTTCAAGGACAAAGTGCGTGTCCTTGCTGTAGAGGTCGCGAGACAGACGATCCAAACTGCGACCGAGACGCTCCTGCTGAACTCTCATCAGTCGATGTCCGTCTTCGTTAAGCTCCACCCCCACACCGAACTCGTCGCGTCGGATGTGGTTGATGATTCGCTGGCAGCGATCTTCTTCTGTCTCCTCCTTGATTTCTTCTTTGGAGTCGCTGTCCGAGGTACACACTTTGTCGTCTGCGTTGATCCCACTGTCGTCTATTGTCTTCTTCCTCTGGGCTTTCTCTGTTATGATTTCACAAGAAGGCAACTTGTTAGAACTGAACTGAACTGAACTTTATTTAACAAGGATAAATATTTAAGGCTAGGCCTTTTCTTATAATCTGTCCTTGAAGATAGCATGAGCAATGCAACCTATGCATAACTCTGAAGTCAACTCATCAAACTGTCTAAATCTTAAAAAATTGCCCAAAAGAATATAGTATTCAAACCATGAAATCCATTTTTTAACAAGCTGACATAATATGACATAACATTCACTTTTCTACGACAGCAAATTGGCCACTCCTGAGAGATTTTCATTGAAACAATTCAACAATTCTGTGGGCGCTAAACTTTATGTCTGATTCAACCCAGTATGTGAGAATCTCTTCTTTTAAAATTCTATAATTTTGTCTATGCGAAATGTAAAAGAAGTGGAGAGGATGGTCTCTGTGAGCATAAACAAATCTGATATCTCTCCCCTCCTTCAGAAGTTAAGGTATAACTGCCGCACCTTTTTTCCCCTTCTCCTCCATCTTCTCGTCACCATCCTCCTCCTTCCCCTCCTCCTCACTGCTGTCGTCCGTCTCTTCCTCTGAGGATTCCTCCTCCTCTTTGTTGGCAACGGCCAGTTTCTCCGTCACTTCTTCCTCCTTCTCCCCCTCTTTCTCTTTGGTGGGTTTCTCTTTCTTCTCCTCTTTTTCATCTTCCTCGTCTGATAGGAAGGATGCTGAGCTGTCTTCCTCCTCTTCCGATTCCTCCTCTGACTGTAGAAAGAATCGGGAGTGAGTTTCTGTGCTAGAATACTTTGCATCAAGATTAGCACTATGGCTTACGCAACCTTTTTCCTTTCATTAGGATCTGGTGACACAACAAGTATTGGGACAGTATTTTTTTATAAACATGCCTCAGTTTCCTACCAGTGTTGTATGAATGTAGAAGAAGAGTTTTTGAATGGGACATTGATTTTTATTAAAAGAACTTCTAAAACTGACAATGCCAAGAGACAGAAGAAACTGTTTACATTGTACTAATGTACTTGTGGACTGGGTGGCCGAGTGGTAACGCACTTGCGCTCGGAAGCGAGAGGTTGCGAGTTCGACCCTGGGTCAGGGCGTTAGCAATTTTCTCCCCCCTTTCCTAACCTAGGTGGTGGGTTCAAGTGCTAGTCTTTCGGATGAGACGAAAAACCGAGGTCCCTTCGTGTACACTACATTGGGGTGTGCACGTTAAAGATCCCACGATTGACAAAAGGGTCTTTCCTGGCAAAATTGTATAGGCATAGATAAAAATGTCCACCAAAATACCTGTGTGACTTGGAATAATAGGCCCTGAAAAGTAGGATATGCGCCGAAATGGCTGCGATCTGCTGGCCGATATGAATGCGTGATTGTATTGTGTAAAAAAATTCCATCTCACACGGCATAAATAAATCCCTGCGCCTTGAATATGTGCACGATATAAATTGCATTAAAAATTTATTTATTTTTTTTTAAATCCCTGCGCTTAGAACTGTACCCACGGAATACGCGCGATATAAGCCTCATATTGATTGATTGATTGAATGGCTGAGAAACAAAGGGATGCGAGTGCTCTAAATGCATATGACACGTGCAACGAGAGTAAGTTCAAGTTTCAGTTATGCCCAACAAATCGCCTGGCACCTGAGAGAATATCAAGCATTGAAATGAACAAGCAACTTTCATCCTCATTAGATCTACTGGTATTTAGCAAAAGGTTTGCTCACAGATAAATGTTTAGACCCTGAAAACAAATGTAACAGAATGTAATTTAATAAATGTAATTC
Organism: Littorina saxatilis; assembly: GCF_037325665.1. NCBI lineage: Eukaryota > Metazoa > Mollusca > Gastropoda > Littorinimorpha > Littorinidae > Littorina > Littorina saxatilis. Next base: position 32,569,521 of record NC_090245.1, on the reverse strand, counting down.
AACATTTTTTGATAAGAAAATAGATTTGAGACTGTTGTTTGTCATTGCCCTAGTTCCTAAAGTCATCAACGATATTTTTGCAACTACATAAAGGTAAGGTAAGACAAGGTAATATCATATAGTCCGGTGACATTACCCTGATGAAAATTTGAGTTGTAATACTCATGAAACAGAGACTGACAACAAGAAAATGAAATGAACAACTCATGCCTACCTCTTCTTCCACCTCCTCTTCAAACTCATCATCATCATCTCCAAGCAGTTTGTCTTTGGGTCCCGACTGCTGAGGCATTACCACGGTTATGCACTCTGGCGGGAAGGTGAAGGTGTCAGTGAGGGGACGTGTCCACTCTTGAACTCCCAGCATGCACCCCAGTCGCGCCAGTTCCATCTGCCGAAGTCCTGAGGTGGGTGTAGGGGTGGTGCCGTTAGAGGTCTGGGCTGCAGAGCAAGCTTCCAGCAGCAGGGTTTTGGAGCGACTGGACCCTACTACTTGGGCCAGTGGCTCTAGGAACACCTGTAAGGCAGAAAACAAACACACAATGAAGATTTGACATGTATCTGTCTCGTACAAGCAGTAGGAAAGGTATTGTTTCACCAATTCCTTTTCTTATGTTTCAGTCCCCACTGAGAAAATAAGAATCAAAGGCTGCAATGAACCATATGTCAAAATAAGACATACTTTTCCTCTTTAATGCTGTTAAGTAAATCCTAACAACTGGAGGGGAAAAAAAAACATTACAAAAATATCCCCTGTATGCACAAACGGCAAGAATAACGTTAAGAAATACTGCTACCTTCATCCACGATTGGCAGTGTTTACCTGATTTGCTACAGCCACACACAGCCTGAGAGGCAGTGTCTACCTGATTTGCTACAGCCACACACAGCCTGAGAGGCAGTGTTTACCTGATTTGCTACAGCCACACACAGCCTGAGAGGCAGTGTTTACCTGATTTGCTACAGCCACACACAGCCTGAGAGGCAGTGTTTACCTGATTTGCTACAGCCACACACAGCCTGAGAGGCAGTGTTTACCTGATTTGCTACAGCCACACACAGCCCGAGAAGCAGTGTTTACCTGATTTGCTACAGCCACACACAGCCTGAGAGGCAGTGTTTACCTGATTTGCTACAGCCACACACAGCCTGAGAGGCAGTGTTTACCTGATTTGCTACAGCCACACACAGCCTGAGAGGCAGTGTTTACCTGATTTGCTACAGCCACACACAGCCTGAGAGGCAGTGTTTACCTGATTTGCTACAGCCACACACAGCCTGAGAGGCAGTGTTTACCTGATTTGCTACAGCCACACACAGCCTGAGAGGCAGTGTTTACCTGATTTGCTACAGCCACACACAGCCTGAGAGGCAGTGTTTACCTGATTTGCTACAGCCACACACAGCCTGAGAGGCAAAAGCAGCAAGCTGTTCAACACAAACTGGATGGCTGGGTCGCCTCCTGTGGCCGGCTGCCCGGGTCCTCCTGAAAAATACAATTCAAATCCAATCAACTTCTTATTCCGCAATCTCAGACAACAACACTCACATACCACTTTCTCATAAGTTTACTTTTATATTCACTATGTTGTCTCAAGCTCATGCGCATTTATGCCGTGCATGACCTTTTCAACACAAGCAAATTCAAACTGTACATAACTTAGGTACATCATAAATAATTAGAACAGTGTGTGAAGCTCCATTCTCTCTCGCATAGATGTTCTCAGCGATAGTTTTCAGACAATTCCCCGACTGAATCTTACTCATACAGTTCATTAACCAAGCAAATTCAACAACCTTCTTTGACTGCTTTAAGTGACGTATGAGCCAAGAATAATACCAGTTTGAATACTCTGCTCTAGACCTGTCCAGTGCGTTACACATTTGTACTCAACTACACAATCATCAAGGCATTGATGAGGCCAAGGACAAACAGAGATGAGTACCACACAATGTCCAGAGAGCAGCAAGTCAACCTCATCAGGCTGCATACTGGCCACAACAGGCTCAATGCTCACATGAACCGAAATTTCAAGCTGACGCCATCACCAACCTGTGCCTGCGGTCAAGAAGACCAAACAGCGGAACACATCTTACAGCGATGTCCCTTACTAGATGAGGAACGAAAAGAAGTGTGGCCGTCACCAAGTCCCCAACGACCTAGACTTTCTTTCTTTCTTTATTTGGTGTTTAACGTCGTTTTCAACCACCAAGGTTATATCGCGACGGGGAAAGGGGGGAGATGGGATAGAGCCACTTGTCAATTGTTTCTTGTTCACAAAAGCACTAATCAAAAATTTCCTCCAGGGGCTTGCAACGTAGTACAATATATTACCTTACTGGGAGAATGCAAGTTTCCAGTACAAAGGACTTAACATTTCTTACATACTGCTTGACTAAAATCTTTACAAACATTGACTATATTCTATACAAGAAACACTTAACAAGGGTAAAAGGAGAAACAGAATCCGTTAGTCGCCTCTTACGACATGCTGGGGAGCATCGGGTAAATTCTTCCCCCTAACCCGCGGGGGGTACCTAGACTTTGAAACTTCCACAAGAGCGAAAGCTAAGTATAGCTGGGCTATGAATAGCCGGCGGCTACAAAAAGGAGGTCAATTTACAGAGATTATGAACAGAAAATCTGAGAAAGCAAGGTCTTAAAAGGGGGGAAGCCTTAAATTGGTGGGTCCTTAAAGGGGGGTCCCACTGTAATACTTTAACACCTTCCAACTTCCAGAAAACCAGTGACAAAAAAATATAAAACTGACCAGGTACGCCAGAAGATGAGGTGTGCAGCATAAACAAAGCAGATCGCGTGTGATTGGCCAGCAGAGCCATTGGGGTGTGCTCTATGCCGCGATTTCCCATGACCAGCGAGGCAAGATGGCCGCACGCTGCTCTAGCGTCTCCCTGACTGGCGGCTGACTCAAACTGCGATGGAGAAGTTGTGCTGACCAATCGCAGAAGACAACCGGGTTCTGTTTCCAAGGCAACGATGTCTGTTGTGATGGTCTTTTGACCACCTGCAAATTATGAACAGAAAAGTTATACCATGGCAGGAGCAACACCAGTCATTTCACATTTAGGAAAATGATACATACATGATATGTATGCCTGAAGAAAATATAAAATGGTTCATCTTGCTAATAACCTCCAGTTCTGGCTCATCAAAATGTCGAACTGGATTTTATTTTATGTCATTTGCCATTAGAGTTAGTTGATACATTTTAGACCTGTCTTCAAATAAAAGCTCGAGTCTTTACAATACAAAAGAAAAACAAACAAACAAAAGAGAACAACTGGCATTACGAATACTTTTGCAGACAGCTGTGCTATTCTGTTGTGAAACTGCACATACAACAGGCCTCACCATCTACATGCATAGTATGAACACCGCCATATTTTTGCAGAAAGTCCTTGAGGCTGCCGTGCTGTGGTTCAAACACCAGCGACCAGTGGCTCCATCTCTCCAAGTCTTCCAGGAGGGGACAACTCTGTAGGCAGGCCAGGGCAGCCTCTCGTGTCTGGGGTCCCAGGATTCCAACTTCTCGTTTTCCTCGTATCGGTTCACTGTGGGCAAAATACACAGGTGATTTCTTCATGACCGTGCAGCAAATAGAAGCATCTTTCAAATTGCTACCTTCCTATTGTTGGTAAAGGTAAAGGTTTCACCGGATGGATCCCTTTTTCTGTGTATCATTTTAACAGACAGACTCATAATCAAGAGTATACCCATCCTTGCTAAAAGACACTGTTTAACGTAAAGATGACAAAATATACTCCATCTCGGTCTGTGTCCCTTTTCTTCACTTAGCTAAACGATGCCCGCTTTCACACCAAACCCTTAAAACTGTATAATAAGTTTCAAGCTTCAATGTAAAAATTCCAAGCAGTTACATAAACGTTTCAGTAGGAACCCTCTGTTTTAAGGTTTAACACACAGAGCAAAGCTCAACAAGAAAGAACTCTACCTACCTAGTCTTTCCACAGAATGCTGTCTCGTACAAAATCCTGTAGTCCTTAGAGTGATGTTTCCCTGGTTTCTCTGCCGCCTCCACCAGGTGGCGCATGTTGCCGTAACCCAGCAACCGAGCCTCAGTCACTTGGAACTGGTGGCACATCGCCCTGTCTACGTCACTTTCCTGTCACATTTGTAGAAAGCACTTTGAAATGCAACAATCATGATGCAGAATAAAGCTGGTGTGAAACTTACCATGAAACATTGTTACACACGTTGCTATTTTAAGTCTAAACTGCCTTGAGAGCTGTCACTGTTGCATATACGGAATTGTTGAATGCTGTAAACTGGCTTGAAAATTCTCATTCAGAGCTGTTGCTTTCAAAACTTCCTTTGCTCTGTGATTCTCCTCCCAGCTAGTTGATTTGCTTTGTCTACATAAACTAGCAGTGAGTCTCAAGTGAAACTGACAAAGTGACAGTGCCAAACAATGTTCAATGCTTCCAGGCTGTGAAAGTTTTTGTTGGTGTAACTGAAAGTGTAAATATATTTTATGAATTAGATGTTGAAGTAGGCTTGGTATTCACAGGTCTGTATGAAGACGTACGCTTGTACGCATTCACACACTCACACTCACACACACACACACCCACACCCAGTACCTGTGTGATGGCAGCGGCTTTGCACTGTCTGATGAACTCCAACACCTCAGTCATGTGAGCGCGTCCCTGTTGTGTCTGGTGGTGTGATCCTCCCAGCGACACACCCCCACACTCATCCAGCAGCTGGCCCATGAAACAAACAAAACTCATGTACAGTGGAACCCCCCTTTTAAGACCAACGATTGAAGACTACCTCCCTTTCAAGGCCCTGTTTTCTCAGATTTTCTGTTCAGAACCTCTCTGTTTATTGTTAATGTATAAACCAAACAAGAGGCGAAGCCTTCAAGGCTCACGTAAGAAATCGACAAACAGTAACACAAACTCAATCACTCCGTCACACATACACACACACACACACACACACACAGTAAGCATAGGTGAAACTGTGCAAGAAAGCGAGACCCTGGATCTGCCAACTAGTCTCGGCCCGCTCACAATAACAATGACCGAGACTTTCAGTAATTCCTTTGCGTGACGTCTAACCCTCTTATGTCATAATGTGACGTCTTCAAATAGTTTCTATCACACACGTCAAACACTTTTGACCGAGACGTAATCTTCTTATGCGAGCTTTATCCATAGACTCGGAAATGTTAAAGTTTCTATCACACACACACACACACACGCACGCACGCACGCACGCACGCACGCACGCACAGACAGACAAAGTTTATCATCGCATAGGCTACACTTACGTGAGCCAATCATGTGGAAGACACAAAGCAATTCATATGATTCACTGTGAAAACTGTAAACATCTTAGAACAGGCAGAACAAATTCTTTAACTCCACTCACAGCTTTTGGTGCAGGGTCGTGAAGCAGGAAGTGCAGGAATCGTCCAAACCCCATGGCCACAAAGGTAGGAAAGCCACAGTCTTCCAGGAGTTTCTCCTCTATTCTGTCCAGGTGTGAGAGAGTCAGGGTGCCTTGAGCCAGGCAGCGTTCAACGTAGCGTTTCACCTTGTCCATCAGAGAGGCTGTCAGGAAAATAAAATAGCGCTCAGTGTGCTTCAAAGTCAAACACACTAACATCCAATGATGCTTCAAGGCCGAATACACTTACACTCAACAATGCTTTTAAGTCAAATACACTAACACTCAATGATGCTTCAAAGTCAAATACACTAACACCTAATTATGTTTCAAAGTTAAATACATTATACACTGGTGTCAATTTACTGATTTTGCTCATGCCATCTCAGTTCATTTTGGCAATGTGCACCCCTGGGAAGCATACATCACGGCTTTTGCATCAAAGCCAATGTCAATTCAAACAACAAATTTGCACAAAACTGAGCTTTTTAACACATTTTGTCTTTTGTTTACATTTGCTTCCATCCAGCACGGTTTACCTTCTATGAAGTGTTCGGACAAAAATCAAGAAAAAGTCCTACACTCATTGGAAATTCTAGGCTTGATTTCAAAATCTCCATCAGCGACAGTAAAACAGAAAGACCAACCTTTGGATGGTGGCTGCCTGGCTTTCTGCTGCTCAGCTTTGCTTCCTTCCGCGCTGTCCCCTGGTTTTTCCTCTATTTCCTTGGGTGCCAGGAGTTCCATGGCCGCCTCCTGCAGGTCAAGGCGACCTACACACACTGCCAGGTGCAGCAAAGCCCTGCCCAGGGGCTCTGACTGGACTGCCTGTTTGAACACATTTACAATCAGTGGTCAGTAGTCGCTGTGTAAAATGTGCAGATTAGAGTAGATTTCAAAAGGCTGCATATATAAACAATATCTATCATTCTGCAGAGGCTTTTTCTTAAAACTGTAAATCAATGAAACTATGCCAGTTTTGTACTTGCTACTTCTTCATGTCTTTGTTATCTGCAATAATCCATTTCTCTTTTCTTCGGTTCTTTCTTTCTTTATTTGGTGTTTAACGTCGTTTTCAACCATTCAAGGTTATATCGCGACGGGGAAAGGGGGGAGATGGAATAGAGCCACTTGTCAATTGTTTCTTGTTCACAAAAGCACCAATCAAAAATTTTCTCCAGGGGCTTGCAACGTAGTACAATATATTACCTTACTGGGAGAATGCAAGTTTCCAGTACAAAGGACTTAACATTTCTTACATACTGCTTGACTAAAATCTTTACAAAAATGGACTATATTCTATACAAGAAACACTTAACAAGGGTAAAAGGAGAAACAGAATCCGTTAGTCACCTCTTACGACATGCTGGGGAGCATCGGGTAAATTCTCCCCCCTAACCCACGGGGAGTTTTCTTCGGTTGTATGAAATATTTAAAGGTTAAACAAATGACACATCAGTACTCTTCACACAAGCAAGGAAAAGTGCATTAAAATTACAGAAAAGTGCCACCTAGCAGAAAGGAACACACACACACACACACACACACACACACACACACACACACACACACACACAGGCAAGTCAAAAATGACAATATCCCACAAGTGTGCTTGTCCAACCATACCAAAAAGAACTGGTTGATGGCATGCTCAATGTTGGTGTGTCGCTTTCGCTCATTCCTTGTTGTTGGCGTGTCAATGGACAAAAGCAAGCGGTATTTCTCCAGCAGTTCCAGCATCACAGCTTCTGCGTGCATTCCAAAGTAATGGCGTCGGAGTTCAACGTTCTCTCCAGATTCCGTCTGAACTGTCTGAAACATCGTGGCCTTCACCTTCTGAAAGGCCATGTTCACCTCGTCCTGGACGGTGGCCATGCAGCGATTGACCACTGACTGTCTGGTGTTGGCCGAATCACGGTGAGATTTCTTCAACACCTGAAAGTCGTGAGTAAGATGGGTAAAGTAAAGATATTCCAAGGCAAAATAAAGTAAAGAAATTTGAGTAGCAGATAATAAATGATAATGGTATAAAATGTTCTCTTCCAATGTTTGAATCTGAAACAGTTTTACACTCACTCGCTTGTATCAAAACCCACCCAAACATAACCTGGTATAGGCAGATCAAATATTCTTTCATTTTCTTTTTTTTTGGTCACAAAATCTAGAAGGACATCAACAATATGTGTAAGACATAAGCAAATCCTTTGCAGCCCCTGCATTCAATCCACCCCGAATCTTTAAATGTCCTAAGCTTGACCCGGTCTAACTCACGTATCACAAATGCAAATATATATATCTGCCTCCTTGAACAGACCTGAAAACCATAGAGCAGTCCCCAGATCATGATTTCACAGGAGTAGAATAACAGTTCACATACACACAAACACCCACACACACACATACGTCCATGCAAGCACACACACACAGCTGCTCTCCACCTCTCCCAGCCAGAGATGAGCTAGAATGAGTTGGCACAGTGCTAAATGACAACAAACAAGATGACTTTGGCCCACCCACCTGTGCGGCCAGGGGCAGACTGCGTATCCTGATGCCGAGGGAGTAAGCCGTGTTGACATGGTAGTAGTCCACAAAGTACGCCATCACCTCCTCCATCTCAAGCTTGGCCGTCCACTTGTTCTGTTTGCTCAGGTATTCACTCAACACCTGCACAAACAGTCATTGGTCTCAGTGGTGCACTCGACAGTCCACTTTCAAATCTATTCTGCAAGGTATCAAATATTTAAAACCGCCCTCTCTCTCACCCCCCCCCCCCCCCCAAACAAAAAAGCTTAATGGAACAAAAAATTTAAAGTGCACACTTTCAACAACCAAATTATACAAGCATAGCTGAAAAGAAGACTCCAAGCTGTATTTCAACAATTTGAGGGTCAATACATGAACATAAGGTGTGCACATTTAACCAAATTCACACACAAACATATATATAGTTAATAGTACTGTACACGGAAGTTTTCACAGTAAATGAATCCCTCTCATCTTCAATGCTTCAGTCCCTCTCATCTTCAATGCCTCCCCAATCCCCGAAATCTCTCTCTCTCTCTCTCTCTCTCACTCTCTCTCTCTCTCACTCTCTCACTCTCACTCTCTCTCTCTCTCTCTCTCTCTCTCTCTCTCTCTCTCTCTCTCTCTCTCTCTCTAACTCACTCTCACTCTCTCATACCTCGAGGACGTCAGCAGTTGAGATGTCTGGGATCTTCTCATCCTGAGGGAACTTGAATTTCTCGTAGACGATGGGCAGGCACTGCAGGGGGCCGAGACGGAGGCCCTCGAACTTGGTCTTGTCACCCGGTGAAAACTCAAGCAGGCTCTGCTCAAGGTCATACAGCGTACACATGGAGCGAGACAGCACAAACGCCTCAATGGCTGCATTCACCTAGAAAACAGCAACGAAAAAGGCGTTTATACTCCATAAACTTAAAAATTCTTCAAGAGAGTAGAGACAACCAAATAGACTAGTTACAAAGAAGACTTCTTGTAGCGGTAACCTAACTCCTTATACAATGAAATGAGATGTCTTTTCTTCTCTTCTTCAGCGTTCCCCAAAACATCTTTTGATTTGTCTTAGTTACCAGCAGATATCCTTTGACACAAAACATTTTTCAAGCCTTGACGCAAATCTGGCAGTTCTCCTTCCGACCAGAAATGTTGCAATGTCTTCGGAAGAAACACATACAATGAAAGGTTACCAGCACCCTCACCTAATCAACAAACATTTCCTCGACACAAACTAACGACCCCTAACCTTGGACAGCAATCGCTCATGTTCGTTGATGCAGGTGATGTTGTAGGGATATCTGACTCCGTGTACTTGAAGGTCGCGGAGGTCACGGATGTTGTATCGTTGCAGCAGCAGCTGGATAATACGACTGGGGGATACGTAGTCTCCGGCTTCCACCAGCATCTCTATACAGTCTTCTGCCACTGCTTCCACCTGGAGAAAAAAAACAGGCAAAAATATGAGTTTGCTGATGTGTTTTTTTTATATAGCATAGTTATTAAGTATTTTTGAGCAAATCATTGCAGGTGTATCTAAATTACAGTACAGCAAAAATCCTTTGAACTTTTTAAGGTCAAATTCACAAGAAAAATTTCCCAAAATAGCCCCTTAGATAGTACACCTCAAATTAAGATGTCCTTCCTATGGATCTTTAGAAAAAAACAAGCTTCCATCCTATGGATCTTATTTAGAAGAAAAAAAGCTTCCAATTACTGTGGAGAAAGGTCAGGTGTCAACTTTGAAAACCTCATTCGTGTGCCTATCGTCGCTTGTTCTGACACTGTGCCATCAGCTGATCTATGCGTAACGTCATTCAACGCCCAGTCTGTAGGCCGCAAAGAAAAGCGGTCTGCTATCAATGAGTACATTCTCAGTAACGATGTTGACATTATGTGTGTTACGGAAACGTGGCTCCGCGAAGCTGGAGACGAGGCCAAGTGTCGTGACCCCGCTCCCCCTGGCTACACCACCTCCTCCTTCCCTCGGTCGACTGCTACACGCGGGGGCGGCATTGCCTTCGTAGTTTCGAACAAACTGAGACCTCACATTAAACTCACATCTGACTTTCCGTTTAGTCATTCAACCTCTGAACTTGCACAGCTGACTCTCTCCTTCCAGCAAAGAGTCGTTAACATTCTCACTGTGTACAGACCCCCGCCAAGCAAGAAGAACAAGTTTACGGATGCTAAGTTTCTGGAACAGTTACCGGACTTTCTTGAATATATGCAAATAACCTACCAGGCTCGCTGTTTATTGTCGGTGACTTTAATTATCACTTTGACACTCCATCACACTTTTACACATCCAAAGTGCTTGACGTTCTCAATATGTTTGATCTGTGTCAGTCTGTTTCAGAGCCCACCCATGTACGTGGTCACATTGTTTATTGGGTTGTTTTCAGGGAAGAAGATGGTCTGGTTAAGTCGACGTCTGTTGAACCGTCCCTTTCGTGAGATCACTATTGTGTCACGTGCACTCTTGACTTCGCAAAAAAAAACTCCCCTAGAGTGTACAGGGAAGTTCGTAGACTGGCGTCTATGGACGTCGAGGCCTTTAAGGCCGACTTTCTTGCCGACTTGCCCTCACTGCCGTCCGCCGAACAGCTCTTTCGTGTTTTGCGTGCCATTCTGGACACACACGCCCCTTCTACCCGTCGTTTGGTCTCTAATCGTCCCCCCTCCCCGTGGTATAGCGGTGTGGGACCTGAACTACAAGACGCCAGGCGGGAGAGGAGAAGGGCGGAGCGTCAGTGGCGCGCCACAGGTCTAACCGTGCACCGGCAAGTATTTCAGGCGGCCAGAAACCGGGTCATCGCCATCGTCGACCATGCCAAGTCTGCATTCTTCTCATCCAAAATACTCGCATGCACCTCAGTCAAACAGCTGTTTAGTGTCACCAATGACATCTTAGGCAAGGTGACTTGTTCCCCTCTTCCCACTATGTTCTCTGTACATGAGCTTCCCCAGAAGTTCGCTGACTTTTTCACTGCGAAGATCGCGCTTATTCGCGAGAAGCTTGATTCTGCTGTTGTCCCGCCTTCACCGGTTGCCGATAGGATGTATTGTGGTCCAGCTCTGCAGCGTTTTGAGCCTGTCACCAGCGAGTTTGTAAAAAAGGTGTGTTTAGGCGCTAGTCCGAAAACGTGCGAGCTTGACCCCATTCCGTCCTCTCTGCTGTGTGATTGTATTGATGACCTTCTTCCATACCTCACTCACGTCATCAACGACTCTCTGACTTCCGGCTCATTCCCAGATGAATTCAAACCTGCAATAGTTAGGCCCCTCATCAAAAAACCTTCACTTGACAAGAATTCCTTGAAAAACTTTAGGCCCGTTTCGAACTTGTCATTCCTTTCAAAAATCACTGAAAAAATTGTCCTTTCACAACTTCTCACTCACCTAGAGCAAAACCACCTTCTCAACACCCATCAGTCTGCATACAGGAAAAACCATAGTACTGAGACAGCACTTCTGAAGATTGTAAACGACATCCTTCTTGGCTTTGACGAAAATCAGGTCTCCATTCTAACACTACTGGACTTGTCTAGCGCATTTGATACGATAGACCACGAAATTCTGCTCCACAGGCTTCAGCACTCCTTTGGTGTTCATGATCTGGCCCTTTCCTGGGTTCGTTCGTACCTTACTAACCGGACGCAGACCGTTTGTGTCAACGGCATCAAATCTCAACCTTCAGCTCTCCAGTACGGTGTCCCGCAAGGGTCCGTGCTTGGCCCCATACTTTTCGTTCTATATGCCTCCCCTGTGTCCGATGTTATCAGTCGCCATGCGTTGTCGCATGAGAGTTTCGCTGATGATACACAGCTTCATCAGTCTGCCCCTCTTGCTGAAGTTGACGATCTGGTATCTCGGACACAGGATTGCATTGCGGACCTCAGTGATTGGATGTCTTTAAACGAACTCCAGTTAAACAGTGACAAAACCGAAGTTATGCTGGCCTGTCCCAAGAAATTTCTCAATCACCCTTCTCTTCCTGCCTCTCTCACTGTCAACGAACTGCCTATCTCTTTCTCTCCGTCTGTCCGCAGCCTTGGCGTCACTCTCGATCCAACTCTCTCTTTCCAAAAACACATCTCTAACATCTGCAAGTCCGCCTATCTAGAGCTGCGCAAGATTAGTTCAGTCCGTCACTACCTCACCACTGATGCAACCAAAACGTTAGTGTGTTCTTTAGTCCTCTCAAAGATAGATTATTGCAATTCTCTTCTGGCCGGTCTCCCTAAGTACCTTTTAGATAGACTTCAAAGGATCCAAAATAACGCTGCCCGCCTGGTCTTCTAATCTTCCAAGTATGAACACGCCACACCCCTTCTTCACTCTCTACACTGGCTGCCTATCACTAAAAGGATCGAATACAAACTCTCCTCTCTTTCTTTTGCCGTCGTTTCTGGTTCTGCCCCAGAATACTTGTCAGAACTCCTCAATCTCTACACCCCCTCTCGTCAGCTTCGCTCTGCCGCCGACACTCGACTCTTCCGACTCCCCACAGTGCAAACAAAGACATGTGGCGAGAGGTCCTTCGCCTATCAAGCCCCTGTGACCTGGAATAGACTACCTCTGCGACACACAGATTCTCTCACTACATTCAAGACAAATCTCAAAACACACCTCTTTCAGCGCAAGTGATTTTCCCCTCCAGCATCTCCCCACCCACCCCATCCCGCCCCACCTCACCCCCTACCTAGTGCCTAAAATAACGTGTATATATATTTTCTGCGCTTTGTGCCAGCACTGTTTGTGTGTGTGTAAATAGTACTGTTGACACGTTTTTATATAGAAGCCTACTGTGGTTCTTGTGCTTAGGCTGTGTATTGGACTGTCACTGTATGCCTGCATTATTAGTTGTCAGTAATTATTACATGCGCTGATTGTTCTCTTTGCCTGCGCGCGTATAGTATGTTGGTTATGTTTGGTCATAGTATGTTTGTTTATGTTTGGTCGTTATCTTTGCCTGTGCGTGTATTGCATGTTTGGTCGTTTTCTTTGCCTGTGCATGTATAGTTTGTTGGTTATGTTTGGTCGGTTTCTTTGCCTGTGCGTGTAGAGTATGCCTGGTCGATGTATGTATTGTAAAGCGCTAAGAGTAGACATTTTCTAGAAGAGCGCTATAAAAGTTTGCATTATTATTAACATGATAACATTCAACTGCTTAAATTCAGTAGGTTTTGGGGGTTTCTTTTATCGTGAGATGTGTGTAACCTGACAGGTCCAAATGAAGAAAGACAAGCTTCTACTGTTTAAGGATTTAAAGGAGGGAATACTTTGGCTCGATTACACTGCAAGAAAAGAAACAGATGAACGGTAGACGTCATGCATAAATGATTAAACTATCAATAAGTTTACAACTGAAATGTACACACACACATCAAGTCTAGTACCACCTTCTGTTAATAAGCAGCACTCTTTCAATTTCACAAAGCAACAACTCTCTTTTTGTTCCATTCAATTCCATTATTTGCTTCTCTAGCTTTCTTATACACAGTATGTATGTCTTTTACTCTAAAACTCAACCGTCACACACAAATCAGAGAAGATTCTCACCTGTTCCTTAGTCAGACGGCCTCGATGGAACGGCACAGGTGTAACTGTCACCTGCTTTCTTTCTCGGGGAACCCCAGGAGGAACCCCCAGCTTGGGGTTGTTGGGGGGCCAGGTGGGTTCGGGGGGTGGGGGAGCACGGGGTTGGATCACAGGCTGGGGCTGTATGGGGGGATGCACACCTGATGTTGATGAGTCACTCTCACTACTCATCCGTGACCGTGACTGCCGCTGTTGCTGGAAGGGGTCTGGGTGTTGGTTTTGATTCTGCACTGCCATCGCTAAGTCACAAACAAATTAAAACATACTGTGAGCAACTTTCACAGACCAAAAGCAAGTAAAACTTCTTCCAAGTAGGCGCAAATCCACAGTCATATGTGTGACTGTGCACAGCAAAATATGTTCTCATCAGAGACAAAACGTCAGTAACTATGTGTTCAAAAGCATATACAGTCCAACCTGTCTATAACGACCACCCAAGGGAACAACCAAAAGCGGTCACTGAAGAGAGAAGGTTGCTATGGAAAGGGGAATTATATAGGGGAAAAAACTCCTTGTGGTCGTAATAGGCAGGTAATGTAGTTGTTACCGAGAGGTGGTCACCAGGGAAGGTTCTTATATGAGTTGTTCTTTGCTACTGGTCACAAGTGGGGGTCAGCTCAGACGGACGCATTTTTTCAATACAGTCTAGGGGAGAAACTGGTCACAAAGCACCCAGTACATGCCAGAGAGATAGGAGAATCGGCACAATCAAAGAAAATAACAAAAACATTCAATAGATATGGAAATATTACGATTTACTGTGAAAATGCTAGCAAAAATGGCGTCCAAAAATGGGAACGCACACTTGGTGCGTCTTTGAAGACTTACCTCCCGTTCTGTGTTGTTGATAATAGTCGTGTTTGTGCTGTTTTTGTTGAAATAGTATCTAATAAAACTGATGCAGTTCTTGAAATGTTGCAAATTATTGTTGTCTTTGTGAAATGCGAGAGTGTTCTGAGGCGTAATCTGCATACGGCTGATGTCCCACATAGGGTACCCCACTTCGATCAGCGTATCACTCCAAATGAGCTTCATAGCAGAAAAGCAGATACACTACTGCATAACAGATCTACAAGTCTGAGCCAGAATCATTGAAATTTACTTTCTGTATAAAATATTGCAATCAAATTTGTTCACGCCGTCCCACAAATAACGCAGGTTACCCTCGCCTTCGATTCAAAGTAACTCCAATCTGACTGAATTACCATCGAAACGCAGATGACGAACTGATTCACCACACATTTGTGGTATTTTACACACAAATTTCAACTGTGTTGTTTCGCGATAAACAGCCATAAACAAACAAATGTGGCGCCGTCACGTCGCCTCGGAAGGAATAACGCAGGTGACCAAGACTTGTTTCCGATACCTGTCTGATTAAAATCATCGTTTTTTTTCACAAATGACGGCTCTTTGGCAGATCTGTGGTGAGTTGGAAACTGTCTATGAATGTTTCATTTAATGTCAAATGCGTACATTCTTGTCGATATTGTTACCTTTGGGCTCATAAATTAAGTCAATCGTCGTGTTGTCCGAAAGTGACTTTTGTCAGCATAGAACTTACTGTGCTTTGATCATTGACTGAGAAGAATCTTCCGATGACACTAGTTCATTTCACTACGCGACTGCAGATCTGCAAGGAAACTTATGGCAGGGGAAATAAGCTTAACTGAAGACGAATAAGCGGAGTAACTGTTCTTCAACGGATTGCTCTCACTGATCTAAATATTTAGATCTTGTCGTCTGCTAGTCTGCTAGTAAGTAGTCTTCGGTCGTGTGAAAGTCACATCTATTTCGACTGTGTGCATTTATCCGTGTAGTAAAATGTTGATCTTTGATGATTTGGCAACATAACTTCGCTAAATGTGCTTCGAGTGTATCTCCCCGTTAACCGCATTTGAAAACGTCTTTTAACAAGACCATGTTTCGACAGCCCAGACGGGGAGGATCCTCGATAGCTCACAGGGTATATAATGTTTTCCGCCGTTTTTTGAAGAATCCTTTCAAATTTGCTATTCCAAAAGTACCCTATGACACAACTCGAGTGGCAAAGAACATTCTCTGCAATTCCTGTCTCAGTCCGTGCAGCCGTTTCGGGTCCTATCGTCATCATACAAACATACACACAGACACACAAGAACCAGCTTTAAAAGTTAGATTATGTAGGAACCATGTGAACCAGTGATTTTTTCTTATGTACAACAGATACTACAGTATTTCTGCTTTATGAAAAGCAATATTTCAAAAACAAAACTAGAGATTTGAATTTTGACCACTTTTCCCCCTTTCTGTCACCAGTACTGAAGAACAACTCATATATATATATAGCACATTTTCAGATTAAATTTCAGTGTGCATTTTCTGGAACAGGGAAGATCTGTTAACAAGGTACATGCCACCTACAAGCATTAGAAAAGAAGAACAAGTCGCGTAAGGCGAAATTACTACATTTAGTCAAGCTGTGGAACTCACAGAATGAAACTGAACGTAGTCCGCCGCTAGTGCAAAAGGCAGTGAAAGTGACGAGCCTGTTTGGCGCGGTAGCGGTTGCGCTGTGCTTCATAGCACGCTTTAATTTACATCTCTTCGTTTTAACTTTCTGAGCGTGTTTTTAATCCAAACATATCATATCTATATGTTTTTGGAATCAGGAACCGACAAGGAATAAGAGGAAATAGTTTTTAAAACGATTTCGGAAATTTAATTTTAATCATAATCTTTATATTTTTAATTTTCAGAGCTTGTTTTTAATCCAAATATAACATATTTATATGTTTTTGGAATCAGGAAATGATGAAGAATAAGATGAACGTAAATTTGGATCGTTTTAACTTTTTTTTTTTTTTACAATTTTCAGATTTTTAATGACCAAAGTCATTAATTAATTTTTAAGCCACCAAGCTGAAATGCAATACCGAAGTCCTGCCTTCGTCGAAGATTGCTTGGCCAAAATTTCAATCAGTTTGATTGAAAAATGAGGGTGTGACAGTGCCGCCTCAACTTTTACAAAAAGCCAGATATGACGTCATCAAAGACATTAATCGAAAAAAAGAAACCCTCATGTCAAATTTCATAAAGATCGGTCCAGTAGTTTACTCTGAATCGCTCTACACACACACACGCACACACACACATACACCACGACCCTCGTCTCGATTCCTCCTCTACGTTAAAACATTTAGTCAAAACTTGACTAAATGTAAAAACGGTGACAAAGGGACCGGAGCACTTTCACTCCAGCTTGCATGCCTAACTATGGAACCTTAATCAAGTGAGGCAGACTGCTTATGACAAGTTCTCAGAAACAAATGGATGTAACAAAAGTGTACTGACCAGCCATAATGCCTGGATGCTGCCCCCTGCCAGCACCTTGAGGCTGAAGTGGCATAGGAAACTGCATTCCAATCAAAGGACGTGGTTGAGGCTGGTTAAGCTGACCCATGGCATCAAGGGCACGACCTCGACCCCCAGCAAGGTCAGCCAAAGACACTCCCCCTTCCGCTCCTTTTCCCGGACCTCTGGCCGCCTGACTCCTCTGCTGCAGGTACTGCTGTGGATGCTGCAGCAGAAACTGTTGCTGCTGCTGCTTTTCCTGCCACCGTTCTTGAAAATGTTGCTTCTGCTGCTGTTGTTGAGGTTGCTGCTGCTGCTGTTGATTCTGATTTGTGAACACCATAGGCTCTCGTTGCCTTGACGATGTCACATCAAATGAGTCTTGCTGCTGAGATGCGTTGACATCAAAAGACAAGAAACCAGAGCTGTTCTGATCTCCACTGGCTTTCTGATCTCCGTTGGGTTTAAGATCACTGTTTGATTTCTGATCAGGTCGCGGTTCGGGTGGGTCCTGACCCGTGATCTTCACGTCGCTGTCCGAGTCGGAATCTGTCTCAGAAGAGGAGACGCTAATGGACATCTCGGAAGTGGAGGGGGCAGGCCTACCAGCTGGTCTGGTCTTGGGCGGAGTTCTTCCTCTCTGCGGAGTGGAGTGAACGCTTGAAGCGGCAGGTTGGGCAGTTGCTCCTTGACCAGGTCGAACAAAAGGAGGCTGAGCTGCGGCCGCTCCCCACAGCGGTTTGATAGGGCTGGGTAAAGGCATCCCATACTTGTCCTGCCCTTTGTACGTCTTCAGAATAAGGAACTGCTCGTCCAACTCAAACTCTGCAGGGTAGTCAGCAAACAGATCGTTCATCTTGTTCACTCCCAGGTCTTTCTTGGACACAGACGTTCTAAATTTGCGGTTGTAGGCTGCCCATATTTCTCCCAGCCCTAACCGTCCTTTGTTTTCTTTTAACAGCTGCACAACATTATTCTTCACCTCAACTGGCTTGACACGCGGGGACGACTTTAGCATGACAAACTTCTCAGTCACCTGAAAGTCTTCTGGGTAGAATGCAAACACATCGCTCATCTTGTTTACTCCCAGGTCTTTCTTGGACATGGATGTTCTGAATTTTTGGTTGTAGGTTTGCCATATTTCAGTCAGCCATAACTTTCCCTTATTTTCTTGCAACAGCTGCACGAGATTCTCCCTCACCGTGTCACGCTGATACTTTTTCACATCTATGCCCCCGCTGGCAGACATTTTGACAGATAAAATGTGCTCATCAAAAACAGAAAAACTGCCCAAAAACAAATCAAAGATGTTTCTGTAGTGATCGTTCAAAATGGTTTTGATTTCAAATTTGTTCCTATCCGGAAGAGTGATGCTTTTCACATACCATTATTTTCAGAGAAAAATTGAATGAACTACCAGTGAACTATCTGCAGAGCATTTTCAGTATCATTCAGCCCTTCAAGTGCAGAGTTCATTCCAAGACTTGCTGGTGAAGATTGAATATGTTCACAGCCACTCCACACGGAATCTTCTAACAGATCTGTTGGAATGAAACAAACACAAAGTTTATGCAAGTTAGTAAAGCCAAATGCTGACCATCAGCTTCACAACAATACACAACCTGTACAGTGGAACCTTCCTTTCAAGACCCCCCCCCTGTTTTTTTTTAGACCCTTCTATCTCAGATTATCTGTTTATAAGCAATGTTTGTTTGTTTGTTTGCTTAACGCCAAGCCGACCACGAAGGGCCATATCAGGGCAGTGCTGCTTTGACATATAACGTGCGCCACACACAAGACAGAAGTCGCAGCACAGGCTTCATGTCTCACCCAGTCACATTATTCTGACACCGGACCAACCAGTCCTAGCACTAACCCCATAATGCCAGACGCCAGGCGGAGCAGCCACTAGATTGCCAATTTTAAAGTCTTAGGGGTTTGAACCCACGACCTCCCGATCACGGGGCGGACGCCTTACCACTAGGCCAACCGTGCCGGTCTTTATAAGCACTGTATATTTATGATATATATTGACTTCCATTAATGACCCCTCCATATTAAAACCAGATTTCCTTAGATTTGGGGTGGTTATCAAAGAGGGCACCATGGTAATGTGGGTTCATGCTGTAACTCACTGCAATGCATTATATGGTGCGCCAAATTGATATTACTATCGTTAACTGTTATATAGGGTTTTGAAACTATCGTTAACTGTTATGAAGAGTTTCGAAACTATCGTTATCTGTTATATAGAGTTTCAGAAACTCTATATAACAGCTAACGATAGTTTTATCAAAAGCGCGTCGGTATCGTTCCCAAATGGGCCCTGAAACTGCCATTGCAAAACTGTCTTTTTGCTACGAAATGTACATTTTAACTAGAAACACAATTTAAAAAACTACAACATTAGTTATTGACCGTTCTTCTGTTGTCGTCTTCTCAAATCATTGTTGAGTTTGTTTAATATTAGCTTTATCATATCATTTGTACTTTCGGCCGTACCGTTTTCCACGTGTGCGGTTTGAAGACGCGGAATATTCGCGAAAAGACCATGACAGACGCACGGCTACACAAAACAGTGGGTTTTTTTTCAAAACAAACACAAAACAACGTGACATTCCCCACGACGCGTGTTGCAAAAACACTGCATGCTTTCGCATCGTGTTTTGGGTACTGACACTGACCGTTGCACACTGCATGCATGCCAGCCGTATGTGTACAAACTGACTCGCACACAGCGCGGTAGCTAGAACGGGTCAAGCTGACACTGACAAATATTTCTGTGAAAACAGGAAGCGTGCTAGCTGTAACGAAGATTTGATTACTTGATTAAACGAAGCAGCGAAATGATGGACTTATCAGACGACAGTTAGTTGAATATGATCTACTAAATGTTGTAGTAATTTAGTGCAAATTCGCTCGAACGAAACGTTCAGCAGCCATTTTGCCGGCATCGAAACATCCGACCACGCCATCGCTATTTTTAGAAACTCTATATAACAGTTAACGATAGTAATATCACTTGCGCGCACCATGCCGCCGTTTTGCGAAACCCTCGTTATCTGTTATTCATAGTTTTAGCAATAGCGCGCACAAACGCGCTATTGATATAACTCTAAATAACAGTTAACGATAGTTTCGAAACTCTATTTAACAGTTAACGATAGTTTCGAAACTCTTTATAACAGATAACGATAGTTTCGAAACTCTATATAACAGTTAACGATAGTTTCAAAACCCTTTATAACTGTTAACGATAGTAATATCAATTTGGCGCACCATAGCAATAGTACTCAAACTTCCTATTCGACAAGTGCATAGTTCCTATTTACTGTAGTATAAAACAAGCAACAAAACAAATGAGAAGTACTATTCTTCACAGTAAAACTACTGTAAAACTGCTACAGAATATGACATGGTAAAGGTTTAGCTGGTTACAATTACATATATACACCCTGCTTGGCCTGAACTACTAAATGCACAGAGAATATCAAATGTGATTAAAGAAAATAAAAAGAAACATTTTCCCCAGCAAAAAAACTCAGTTCCGAACAACCACAAATCCTGTACCCCAAAGTACAGTCATGCTCTATCATCATACTTTTTCACCAATCCTGACAATGTAATTATCCATTATAATCCAACTTCTTTCCCTCAGAAAGCGTATCTTAAGACACAATGCTGAAAAATATTTAATTAACTGCTATTTCAGAAAACAGTAATGCTATGGTATATATATATATGCTATCTAGCGGTTAGTGTTACTTGCTGACCTTTTTCCAAGCACATAGATCTTGCTGAAGATTCAACTTCAGAATCCAGATCCTAGCTAGCTCACAAACAACCTCTGTGCCATTTAGTGATTTGCCAAGAAGTGAAATAGAATTAATAACACGCCCAGTAGTCTCACTTCCAATAATATGTCTGACAATGTTCTAATCATGCTTGGCCTATTTTCTCTCCTCAGTATTGCTACACTTCCCGGAAAAGTCAAACAGAAAGTAGCCACTAACTCAACTGCAGAACATACCATGCAGATTCATAGAGATTGTGTTGGGAGAATGGAGACAAAGAAATGTTGTTGGCGCTGTGCCAGTACAGTGTACTCACAAAACAAGAAGCTATTGTAAAACTGGTACATTGCTGATTTAATTAACAGCTTATTTAATCAAATTAATGTGTGTTTGTCGGTACAGCAGTGATGATTCTGTGTAGAACCTTTAACAGACTAAAGAAGTAAATTGCAAATTGCAACACAGTAATCCATTATGCTGTGAGCAGAAAAGAGACTAAAATAATATCCTAACTCTATTCTATTGACCACATGTATTGTAGTTGTAGGTTTTTCATTGCAGCTGTACCACTACTACTACTAGTAGTACTAGTATTAAAATTTGGTACTGGAACAACGTAAAAAAAACATTTAAACTGTACTTAACTCAATTATAATTGAAAATTTAATTTGTCAGTCCCAATTTATATATTCTTTAGTTTGATTTTTAACGGGAGTAGCTAATTCAGTAATTGTATCAAAAATATGTCAAAAGTGCAACTGGATTGTGAGCTATATAGTAGTAGTACTTCTAGTAGTAGTAGCAGTGGTTAGGGACTGGATTGGTATCCATAAGCCTCACGGCTTTTTTTCGCGTCCCATCTCATTATCAAATTGTTTCAGGTCAATCATAATAACATGCTCAAAGTCGTATTTACTCAATATCAATTATCGTACAAGTAAAGTGACTCAGTCATAAGTTTTTGTACGTCCAGCAGATTTTTGAAAGTGTTGATAGTTTGTGCATTTTTAACATCAGACAGTGTGTTCCATGATGGTGCAACTCTGTTAGAAAAGGAATGTTTCCGGATATTAGTTTTACTAAATTCAATAAAGATTTTGTCCGTATTTTTCCTCGTTACATCCGTGGCAGACTTCTTGAAAAAAGACTCGACTTTGACATTATCAATACCCTGAAAGATTTTATAGGTCTGTATCAGGTCGCCTCTGAGTCTTCTCGATTTAAGGGTCGGGAGATTGAGTACCCGTAGTCTTTCAACATATGTCATGTTTTTCAAGGCCTTCACCAGTTTAGTCGCTCTCCTTTGCACCCTTTCAAGGGCGGCTGATTGACGCTTTAGATACGGATGCCAGATAACGTTGGCATATTCTAAATGTGGTCTAACCAATGCTTTATACAATTTTGTAAATGTGTCATTGTCAAGATAGGAAAATGTTCTTTTTATTATGCCAAGCATTTTATTCGCTTTATTTATTATTATTATGTTTTGAATATGTTTGTCAAAACTCATGTGATCGTCAAATGTTACACTCAAATCTTTTTCCTCCTCGCACTTCATAACTGTTTTCAATTCATCATTCACCATCATTGAATAATCATGTCTCGGAATATTTTTGCCCATATGCAGGACTTTACACTTAGATACGTTAAAATACAAGTTCCACTTATCTGACCATTTCTGCATATTATCAATGTCATTTTGTATTGTTTGGTATCGCTGGGGTACATCATACAATTTGGTATCATCTGCAAATACTTTGCAGGTACTTTGTACTGTATCCGGTAGGTCATTAATAAAGATTGTAATTCAATCAAGTTTGCGTTTTAATGAAACAGATCCTGTGATTGGTCAGAATGCCCCAACTCATTAAAAATTACCGGTCATTAATTGTCGATAACCACTCGCTAAAAAATCCATTAACAACCTGCTGGCGAGGCGCATTGATACAGCCTCAACTAGTCTCGGTTAGCTTTGAGGGTCATTTTACAAGTAGGAAATATGAAGGCCAACGAAATACCGAGACCATAACTTAAGGTATGCGAAGTGATGACGTCGAATACGTGACCTAAGTTGATGCATGAATTCTTCTGGACTACGTCAGTCAATTCCAAAGATGGCTTTTGTAATGAAAAAAATTTGTTTTAGAGTTTGCTGTCCAGAAACCTGTCAAAAAAGAAGGGAAAATGTATGTGAAACTGAAAGAAAACAAAACAGAAGCAGAGTGATAAGATAATACACAGACATATTTCTTGGAACTTGACCCTTGCAGGTAGGTGGACTGAAAGTAGTGTGTGAACAGAACAGAACCAATTCTGTCTGTTTACCATCGCATGAAAGCTGGAAAGAGATCGTCGTCAGATTGAATTACAATAACATTAACATGCTTCTATTTGAAACTTCGCGGTCTTCATCGTGGATTGACGCCCTCCCAAAGTCTAATTGAAGCCCTCAATCGCTTCGCTCCGTCGGGCTTCAATTACCTTTGGTCGGGCGTCAATCCCCGATGAAGACCTCGAAGTTTCAAATGGAAGCATGTCTGATGTCATACTATTCAGTATTCTATTGATACTTAATGTGTAATTGTAAACAAAACAGGCCCCAGAATACTTCCCTACTATGATTTTACAAAGCTGAAGTTCAACATTACCTTTGTATGCAGTCAATATTCACTATCAGTAAAAGTATCACTGATCGAGATCTTGTGTACTTCCGATTTCTTTTAAAATTCAGTTTCACTTTCACTGTTTCAGTGCCAGGTTCAAGCGCACGTTTTGTAACGGGTCGGAATTACTGGACTGAAAGAACAATGTGTACATTCCTTGTGGCAGAAAACAAATATTTTTAAAAACACAACGATACTCTGCTTATCTGCTTCCAATCTTATCTATTTCTCAGAATAACGTATTTTCTGTTTCAACTTCGTGAATGAGCGAAGATTACTCACCTGCTTCTCGGAAGAACCGCCATTTTGGTGAGGGAAGAGCAATCTAATCACACAGGAAATAATGAGATGAGAAGATTTATCTCCCTTGCACGGGAACGAACTTTGCTGTTCGTCGCGTGCGTACATAAAAATTTTAAGGGGCTTATTGTCCGTCAGGTCTTAATTGCCTATATTGGACATGAATTGGTTTATACGATTCGAGTTTTTACGCCCTCACGGCTTTTGATGTTTGCGTGTTTAGGTGGTATCAGCCATCTGCACTTATGGTAGAATGACCAAGATCTTTAACGTGCCATTGTGGTGACACGGGGGTGGGAGATGGATACCGTCTCTGGGTCTGCACATAAAGTTGACCCGTGTCCGTCCCGGCCCGGATTCGAACCTGCGACCTTTCGATCACAAGTCCAGTGCGCTACCAACTGAGCTACCGGGCCCCCTAACGTGCGTACATCTGTGTGCGGTTTGACTAAATACTACGCGACCGCACGCGGACGCACGCGGCCTTGCACTACCTTGCGCTACCAAACTAAAGCACATGTATATGTACTAGTGGTTTTTTTTAATTTTTATATATATATATACAGTATATATACATATATAGTATCTTCACAACATTATCTGACTTTATACCAAGTTTTAAGTCACAGAAATAAAAAATAAGGGAGTTATGATGTATTTTGCGACGAGCTATCGAGCGAAAGTGAAAGCATCGCGGTTCAGCGTCCGACCATGTTCGCATTGATCTAAGAACGCAGGCTCAATGAGAATTTTCAACACGTGCTCTCAGCGCGCCGCGCTGAACCGATTTTGGTTTTTCTGTTCATCATCTTCCCAGATCCATTCCCAGTAACTCTTCCTTATCTTCTCCAGTGTTTTGCGTTTATCTCCCTTCCTTCGTGTTGCGTCAATCCATATTCCCGTTACTATTTTTAGTCCACAACGCTCAATCCATATTCCCGTTACTATTTTTAGAAGGTCACTGTCCACAACTCTTCATTATCTTCTCCAGTGTTTTGCGCGTTTATCTCCCTTCCTTCGTGCGCCGGCGAAGCCGGCGTACATTTGCCGGGTCCCCGGCGCAGCCGGCGGGTATTCGGCTCTACTTCTTCCCGGCGAAGCCGGTACCCGGCGAAGCGGGTAATCATCTAGTATTCTTATATATCTAGTATCTTCAGGACATCGTCTGCCTTTACACCGAGTTTTAAGTCACAGAAATAAAAAATAAGGGAGTTATGATGCATTTTGGAAGACTCTAGCGAGGAGGATGATAATGATGATGAAAATTATGATAATGATGATTATGATAATGATCATGATGATGATGATAATCAGTGATGGTGATGATGATGATACTCGAATGAATGGAGCAAAAGAAAGCGATAGCTAGAAAAATTAACATCAGCATGTACAACAACAACAACAACAACAACAACAACAACAACAACAACAACAACAACAGTCTGCGTGTGAGTGTGTGTGAGTCGGTGTTTGTTAGTGTATAGGCTACGTGAGTGTTAGTGTATGTGTGTGTGTGTGTGTGTGTGTGTGTGAGTGTGTGTGTGTGTGTGTGTGTGTGTGTGTGTGTGTGTGCCCGCGGGTATGTTCACTGCAATATTCGTATAGATCTAGTATATCATCCATAACATTACCTGATTTTGTATCGAGTTTTAAGTCATAGAAATAAAAATGAAGGGAGTTATGATGCAAGTAAATGTTGGGTTTTTTATATATCTAAATTAGTATACATGTATATGCGTGTTTGTGTGTGTGTGCAGTGTGTGTGTGTGTGTGTGTGTGTGTCAGTGTGTGTGTGTGTGTGTGTGTGCGAGCGTTCCGGCGTGCGTGCGTGCGTGCCGTGTGTGTGTGTCTGTGTGTGTCAGTGTGCGGCCAGCATGTACAACAACAACAACAACAACAACAACAACAACAACAACAACAACAACAACAACATCAAGTCAATTTCATGTGTGCTTTTGTCCTTGTGTATTAACATACAGGGGGAATCGAGACGAGGGTCGTGGTGTATGTGTGTGTGTATGTGTGCGTGTATAGAGCGATGCAGAGTAAACTACTGGACCGATCTTTATGAAATTTGACATGAGAGTTCCTGGGTATGATATCCCCGGACATTTTTTCATTTTTTCGATAAATGTCTTTGATGACGTCATATCCGGCTTTTTGTAAAAGTTGAGGCGGCACTGTCACACCCTCATTTTTCAATCAAATTGATTGAAATTTTGGCCAAGCAATCTTCGACGAAGGCCGGACTTCGGTAATGCATTTCAGCTTGGTGGCTTAAAAATTAATTAATGACTTTGGTCATTAAAAATCTGAAAATTGTAAAAAAAATAAAATTTTTATAAAACGATCCAAATTTACGTTCATCTTATTCTTCATCATTTTCTGATTCCAAAAATATGTTATATTTGGATTAAAAACAAGCTCTGAAAATTAAAAAAATTAAAAATTATGATCAAAATTAAATGGTCGAAATCAATTTAAAAACACTTTCATCTTATTCCTTGTCGGTTCCTGATTCCAAAAACATATAGATATGATATGTTTGGATTAAAAACACGCTCAGAAAATTAAAACGAAGAGAGGTACAGTAAAGCGTGCTATATGAAGCACAGCGCAACCGCTACCACGCCAAACAGGCTCGTCACTTTCACTGCCTTTTGCACTAGCGGCGGACTACTTTCAATTTCATTCTGTGAGTTCCACAGCTTGACTAAATGTAGTAATTTCGCCTTACGCGACTTGTTTTTATTTAACTTAGAAATTTGATTCATCCTAAAATGTTTCCCTTCTTACTCAAGGGACGTAACCACTCGGTACACGTTTTCGAATAAATCAATTTTGGGCCGTGAAATCTTTTACATTTCACCACCAATTTTCTTCACATGCAAGAAACTGACATGCTTTTCGTCCATAAATAATTTCACTTCTTAATTTTACCAGGAAACAACATTTCAGTCTTGAGTATATATCGAGGGGGAAATATGTACACAGGCGAAAGATGAAATCGTGACAGGTGTGACGGTTTGTTGTACTCTGATTTTTCAGCCTGATGATCTGCATTCCTTGATACACCGGCATTGAAACCATCCCATGCCACACTCAGTGCCCAACCAAATACCCCCCTCATCCGGGCACTGACTCAATGACTAATCACTTGAAAATCAATACTGACTACTTATTCTACCTCTGCTCCCCGGCCAACCCTCCTGACATCCCCCCAACCACCAATTAGTATTTTGTCCGTTTTTTCTCCCACTGACCTGACCTACCTGTGGCCTTGGTAACAGACTCTTCATGAACTGACCGATCTGCGTTGTTATAAAGTGTGTCCTACGAATTACGGATTAAACCGGATCAGTTAAAGTAGCAAGACTGAATTGGGTTGGATACTTCTGCGATGAGTCAGCCACGATTAAAGTCAGTATTTTCACTGTATGAATTTTTTTTAATTTGACAGGCAGACAATGCTATAGGGCATGTCAGGTTGTAACAATCACTGATAGGAGTGACCTAGAAAAGAGTGTAGTGAAGGGGGAGGGGAGGGGGGGGGGGGTTGTAGGCGGGTAGGGCGAACTGAGAAGGAAGGAATTTTCTTTCAGTTTTTATCACGATGATAATCAGTGTTGTCAGATGATGATCAGTGTCGTAACTGACTTGAAATAAATATTATTACATGCTATCTCTCTGATCAAAATTCTCTGACTCTTGGTCACATCAAAACTTATCTGTTAATCCAAACAATGATATAATTATTGTGATGTTCTTAACTACACTTTAACATGGAATGTATGTATGTATGTATGTATGTAGGTATGTATGTAGGTATGTATGTATGCATGCGTGTTGGTGTGTCGGTGTGTCAAGTGTGCAAGTAAAAAGGGTATTGTAGTTGTACATATATTACTTTAGATATTTTTTTGTTATCATGGGTTTTATGAATTTTCTTCTCTTATTCTTTTATAATTATTAATTAATGACCTATATGTGCT
The DNA here is from genome assembly GCF_037325665.1 of Littorina saxatilis. Lineage (NCBI taxonomy): Eukaryota > Metazoa > Mollusca > Gastropoda > Littorinimorpha > Littorinidae > Littorina > Littorina saxatilis. The sequence continues at coordinate 32,541,884 of NC_090245.1, read as the reverse complement.
GATGACCAATTTAATTTCCTTTGTTGGATCAATAAAATGTTATGAGTTATGAGTTATGAGTTATGAGTTATCGTCATCGACATTTTACGATACCAAAGGGTGGGCACTGACCGTTTGTGCGCAGAAAGTAATCAGTATCAAATCTATTTTTAAATGAGAATGTGGGTATGTTGGGGTGTGCAAAAGTATACTGAGCGAAGAAACCACTGTCACCTCGGTACTGAGCGGCGAGTAAAAGCTAACTGCTGAATCGCTGTCATCACGCAAAAGCCCACGCCCCCTGACCTCTCGCTGTGACGTCACCCGAGTTCACCTGTGGCGAACCATAACAAGAGCGACAGCCAGCCATGGTGGATCGCGCTACAAGTCGGCTGCTAACTTATCGGAGAAAAGTGACAATTGAAAACATTTCAGGATGAGTTTACCCCATAAAAGTGTGGTTGCAGTCGTCAACGGCCACGATCGCCATGGCCGAAAGGTAAGGATGGTTTTGTTTCGTGTGAAAAACGCGAGGAATGTGGCGTGTGAGATCCCAAGTTCTGAAGCAAGAGTTTGGGTGGTGCTCTCTGTGGATTAGAGGAGAAAAAAGGTGTGTTGTCAGAGTGGCTATCATACGAAACATTTTCCAGCCCGTCTGTTTACCTTCTTAAAGGAGGCGTGTTGAAGACAGTTAGATGGCGATTTTTGTCACGAAGGAACAGATATATTTCCTTAGATGTTCCTCAGAACAAAGGGGCTACACACATTTTGAATCAAAATTGAAAGCTAGTGAATTTAGAACGACCTGTAACTTGATAAACGCGAAACGAATTATACTCACTGAGGCAATTTCACACTGTCAGAGGCGGGTCTTCCTCGGTTATTAGGAGAACGTGCTTCGCATACCTCAGATTATTTTCACTTCCATAATAACTACTGAAACGGTTGACTATGAGTATGAAATTATGGGCTGTCAGTGAAGAGTTCTGACTATTAATATTATCCCTGTACTACCGTTTACTGAATACTGTACATGTACTTCCAAAGAGCAGCAGACAGAAGCTTGAATAGCAATGTGAACGCTTTGGGTTTACGATCAGTGGCTAGTAATGTTACTTGAGTAGACATATACTTTTTTACATTTAGTCAAGTTTTGACTAAATGTTTTAACATAGAGGGGGAATCGAGACGAGGGTGTGGTGTATGTGTGTGTGTGTGTCTGAATAGAGCGATTCAGAGAAACTACTGGACCGATCTTCATGAAACTTTACCCGAGAGTTCCTGGGTATGATATCCCCAGACGTATTTTTCATTTTTTTGATAGATGTCTTTGATGACGTCATATCCGGCTTTTTTTTAAAAGTTGAAGAGGCACTGTCACGCTCTCATTAAATGTTTTCAACCAAAATGGTTGAAATTTTGGTCAAGTAATCTTCGACGAAGCCCGGACTTTGGCATTGCATTTGAGCTTGGAGGCTTAAAAACTAATTAATGAGTTTGCTCATTAAAGTTGTCATTAAAAGCGAATTTTTGCAAACAAATTTAAAATTGATTGCATCTTATTCTTCATCAAATTCTGAATTTAAAAATATATACATATGTCATGTTTACTCTTAAAATGTGATCACAATTAAAGAAAACAGGTTAATTAGGACTTCGATCAAAATGTAAAAAATCGATCCAAAAATGATTTTATCTTATTCTTTATCATTTCCTGATTCCAAAAACATATAGACCTCTATATGATATGTTGTATTCTTCTTCTTCTTCTTCTGCGTTCGTGGGCTGAAACTCCCACGTACACTCGTGTTTTTTGCGCGAGTGGAATTTTACGTGTATGATCGTTTTTTACCCCGCCATTTAGGCAGCCATACGCCATTTTCGGAGGAAGCATGCTGGGTATTTTCGTGTTTCTATAACCCACCGAACTCTGACATGGATTACAGGATCTTTTTCGTGCGCACTTGGTCTTGTGCTTGCGTGTACACACGGGGGTGTTCGGACACCGAGGAGAGTCTGCACACAAAGTTGACTCTGAGAAATAAATCTCTCGCCGAACGTGGGGACGAACTCACGCTGACAGCGGCCAACTGGATACAAATCCAGCGCGCTACCGACTGAGCTACATCCCCGCCCATATGTTGTATTCAAAACGAGCTGAGGAAGTTAACAAGAATACAGAAAAGCACACTTTCCCGCTTAGTGCAATACGCTACCGCGCTATTCTGGCTTGTTAATTTCACTGCGTTTTGCACGTGGGATGTGAGCGATTTCCTTCTCGCAGCGATTGACGAAGCTGTATTGTCTTGGTGAAAAAAATGCAGTGCCGCGTTCAGTTTCATTCCGTGAGTTCGACAGCTTGACTAAATGTAGTAATTTCGCCTTACGCGACTTGTTTTCCTTTTGATAGACTTAATTGTTCTTGCCTCTTCCCATTTCTATTCAGCTCGGACTTTTAGTTTTACCATGATATTTTGGAACAGTTTAGAACAAGGCCTTTTCAAAATCAAGAAATTTGTTTCATATATATATATGTTTTCATTATAAATTTCATAAATAAACCATTACCCAGTTTAATCACATTAGCGCAGGTGCAAGATCAATTTCATTCAAAATAAAGGAGAAGTTGGAAAGCACCGCCCGTAACTGAGTCTGATTGAAGATTCCTTCAAACATGCTGTGGTTCATTATTCTCAGGATTAGGTTTTGCTTTAAAAAATGTCTTGTTCTCTTTAGTTGAGCTGCTTTGATCAGGGTTTGGTGCTCACATGTTGCAGACACATGTAAAACTAAAAGAATCTTTCTTCTACTCATTGATCTTAAAATCCAATGATTGATACATGCATATTACCCATCAAGTCAGGTCTTTTGTTGCTGCCCTACATGCCAACCGGCATAACGGGCAGTATTTTGTTTGTTTGCTTAACGCCCAGCCGGCCACAAAGGGCCATATCAGGGCGGTGCTACTTTGACATATAACTAACGCCACACACAAGACAGAAGTCGCAGCACAGGCTTCATGTCTCACCCAGTCACATTATTCTGACACCGGACCAACCAGTCCTAGCACTAACCCCATAATGCCAGACGCCAGGCGGAGCAGCCACTAGATTGCCAATTTTAAAGTCTTAGGTATGACCCGGCCGGGGTTCGAACCCACGACCTCCCGATCACGGGGCGGACGCCTTACCACTAGGCCAACAGTGCCGGTATAACGGGCAGTAAGTAAGTAAGTAAGTAGGTACCCATCAAGTGTTATTTAAAATAGAAGTTGTAGTACTGTAGAGGAAGACCTGAGTGTAGTTCTTCTTAGTATCCCCTGTATAAAGGCATGAGAATCAGCTTAGATTGGACACAGCTATTATGTGTCATGTAGCTGTGTACATCACTAATATATATGTCTGTTATTGTCATATAGATTTTAACAATTAAGTTTTCCTGCAGAAACTTATTATTGCCTGAGGGAAATGTTTTTATCAATTTGATTTCTCATCTGTAAAGGTATTGCCTCAGGGCATGTGATTACAATAAAAGATGACTGAGATACATGTGAGGCAATAAAAACAAGTTCCTTGTTTCAGATTCCCTATATATGACCCTACTTTTACTCTCCCGACCCTGGAACTTTTGTTATTTTTATTTACCCTTCTAAAAAAACCTCTTTATTGAAAAGCACAAAATTCCATTCTGCAGACTTTGCTAGGAAAGGGGACGCGATTTCCAGACAATAAAAAGCTGCGTACACCGGTGTAAATGGTTAACAAACTAAAAATAAAAAGGAACAGACCTTCCTACCCTAATTTTGTTGGCCTTGTCAACGTTAACATTTTTGTGTGCCTAATGCAAGGCCTAATAGATTATATATATGTATTCTGGATTTTGATACAGAATTCATAACTCGTAAAAGGATGGGGGCATTTCTTACCGACTCCATGTCACTGTTAGCGGCTTTGTGCAACTGCAAGTCCATTGTTGTGCTGAATGTACTCTGCAATCTGTGTCTGGACATTTGAAGGGGGCAGCGGGGGTTACGGCAGATAGACAATGCATAGCCCGTTATTCCTCTGTGGAGGTGGTCGTTGTTACACCATGACTTTACACGAAAGCTTTCCCAGTTCTTAGCAAAACGTTTGTGAACAAGAGTATTGTGACAACTCCCTGACCCTGGTCATCCCAAAACACACTTTTACAGCGTGGAGGCGATGCAGTGTTAGTGTTACTCCTTTGTAGAGGTGGCCTTATCCCATGCTATACCATGACTTTACCATGACTTTGCGGGAAAGCTTTTCTAGTTCTTGGCAAAGCCTTGTGAACAAAGGTATTGTGACAACTCCCAAACCCTGGTCATCCCCAAACACACACAGACGACCCAGTGTAAAGAACAGAAGTGCAAAGGCTTGCACTATAACGTGACTAGCAGTGTGAACAACTTACAGTTACAGCTTCACTCATGATGTGAGATTTGCACGCTGCTGTTGAATGCTGGGAACTGGTCACAAGTCAAACTGTGGTTTGTAAAGTTCTGTAATCCCTTGTTGGTCCTATTGAAGACAATTCAGTTTGTTCAATGGGTACACGAGAGAATGTCTGTCCGTCCTGCATGCTCGTTGAGTCAAACTCAACGTGTTCGCATTGACATACACGTGTGTGTTCTTTTCTTTTCCTTCTTTTAACTAAAGAATCCGGAAAAGACGTGCAGTGACTAGTAGAAGTGTTATTTTATTTTTTATTTTTTTATATATTTATATTGAAAAGTAGTTTTACTATTCCTTTTTTAAGTTTGAAAAGTTCGTTTTCGTCTCAAATATTTAAGAAAATAACTCCTGTATCACATGGTATCACAGAGTAAGCCATGTGGTATTCGCGGAATTTCCGTCTACTACAAACACAATTACACCATTAAACGAACGTTTCTTTTTTTCATTCTGTAAAAGCTGAGTGAGTCATTCAATTACAAAGTGCATACCTGGAACTGATAAAGACGATCAGCAAAAACGCCACTTACGCCAACCGTGAACTGAAGGCATAGTCATGATAGTGACAATCAGCCATAACGCCACGTGCGCCAACCACTGAAGGCATCTCTGATGAAAATGAAGACGTAACTATACTACTGGAATGCTGGTATTCACCACACGGAATTGGTCAAATGCCACACGAGGGTATGTAGGAAGAAACTACACGTAACGCCATATAGTTTCCCTTGCAGCAGTGGAATATCTTTCTTTTAACATGGATACGGAAATGTCATAGATCTGCCATTTGCTTATCGACTGAGCGCCGCATCCGCTCGCATCATTATATATATACTCAGGAACTGGAAGTGAAGTCTTTCCTAAGAAATGTGATTATCAGGCGTAACAATCCCTCTCACACGCATCCGCATCCGGCTTGGCAGACGAGACGACTTACTAAAGCACTGCGCTTTTTGATACACTCGGCTACAGATAATATCATACATATGTTCTGCGCGAACTTAGAATCCGGTTTCATTCTAGAATGGACCGGGTCCAGGTTGGAATTCTAACCCTGCGCAAGTACAGGGGTGCCATTCTAGAATGAAACCCTTGAATAAAGGGGGCCGTAATGTTTGTAGGTAAGACAGAGTTGTCTTCCCTTGAATTATCTCCACCTGCACCTTCCCTTTGATAAAATGGGGCTGATTTGTCTACCCCTGAAAAAAATCCTTTGGCGATCTTGCGATGTCATGTCATGTCAAGAAAGTTGACACTCCTGAGTACGCAATAAACAAAGGCAGACCATAGCAAGGGGGACTACCAGGGCGGTATTGTTTGCAGGGCAGTTGTTTTTGTGATGAGAGCCGGTTGCGGCCGCTTGCAATGTCAGCGCTGTCTCCCTCTCAGAAATGTCCGGTTTTTTTGACAATTGTTTTGACAGACAAACAGACAGACGGTCAGACCGACTAACCGACAGACAGACCAACAGAAGGACAGAGTGAGTTATAGAGCTGTTGTCACAGGTTTAAAAAAAAGTTGACATTATATCTTCACAATTCAGAAGACCAACTTCATTGATTGATTGATTGATATATGAATAAGATTAAAAGTTACAAGCGAGATCGGCAAAACACTGTCAGTCCGGAAATTTCCGTTCGTAGCGATCAGTGCTGAGTGTCTCTCAAAATCGTATAAATCACTTTCAGAACATCACAATCCCAATTCACGATGTCTTTGAGTAAAGTGTAAAAAACCCGAAAAAAAACCCAACCAAACACACAAAAAACAAAAACAAACAGAAAATCCACATTTGTGGCTTTGGTTGTGTGATAGTCTAACTGAAATGACTATTCCAACTTGGACCCAAATTCCAACCTTGCGCACGGCCGATTCTAGAATGGACCAGCAACAAGGTTTCATTCTAGAATGGCACCCCTGTACTTGCGCAGGGTTAGAATTCCAACCTGGACCCGGTCCATTCTAGAATGAAACCGGATTCTAAGTTCGCGCAGAACACATATATTGTTTACACTCATCGGGAGAGAAAGACAGAAGACGACTGACATTGACACAGTGTTTAAATATGGGCAAAACAGCCCCTTTGACTTTGGGATTGGGTGGATGATGTGTAATCAAACGATACGCGATATTATATTTGATTTTGAGCGAGAGAGGCAGACAGGCAGACACAAAATGGAAAAAGAAGCGAGCAAAGGGAGACTGAAAGAAGTGGACACGGAAAGAATGAATGAGCAAGGAAGACAGAAAGAAAGGAACAAGGTAAGAAAGAATGGGTGAGCTAAAACTGAAAGAAAGCAGAAAATGTGGTTGACTTTTTGGCAGAGTGCAAGTGGCGGGGAGAAGGGCAAAGACATGAGCTGTTTACGCCACGAAGGCACAAAGTTGGCACGTCGGGCACCTCGGCACGGTCCCACTGGGTGTGTTGTGTGCCCGGGATGCAGTCGGGCTCCCTCTCAAAACACTGGCCCGCCTGCAGTCAGTTTGGCCAGTCCAACACTGTCACTGACCGCAGCCAGGGAGTGACCGCGGTCTTGTCTTGTCTTGCTTCAAGGGCCCAGCTAGCTGTCTTTTTCGCCACTAACACACGATATTTGTTGTCCCAAGACAGCAGTCAGTTGCCGTTTTTTGCTTCCCCACTCTTTCTTTCTTGTTGCTATCTTGCTAGCTTTCTTTTTGCCTCTTGTTTTTGTCGGGAGTCGCTTAAAGTTTGTGTCCGTTGCGATGGATGAATGACCGCTTCTCTCTCTCTCTCTCTCTCTCCCCCCCCCCCCCGCTCTCTCTCTCTCCCCTCACCTCCGCTCTCTCTCTCCCCCCTCTCTCTCCCCTGTTCGTTGTTGTTTTTGTCCTCAATATTTGCCTTGTTTCCCCTCTTGCTGTTCTTTTCATCACATTGTCAAAGTGCCGCAGAAATTTGCGCCACATTGTTTGAATGTGTCTGTGTTGACACCTACCAGGTTGGCTTTTGCACCTTACACACTCTCTCTGTGTCAGTCGTCAATTTGCAAGCTTGTCTTCGTGTTTGTGTGGCAATTGTCCGCTCTAGCCCTTACTCTAAACTTCTTCCGAAATTCAAGAGCTAAGAAAAGTTAGTTTTGCAGTTGTGGATTTCTGTATCGTTCGTGCACACAGTTTCAGTGTATCGTTTTCTTTGGCATACCCCCCCCCCCCCCCCCCCCCTTTCCTCTTCACTCAACGCCCTTTCCTCTTCACTCAACGAAATGCGTTACCGCTGCTCCATCCCTGCCATATCCCTAATCGCAGTCTGGCTGCATTTTTTGCTGTGGTATTGTTGTTTTAATAGTTTTGCCGTTTCATCAGAACCCGGATACAGTGTGTTCTCCGCATGACATCATTCAAAACATTGTTTTGGAAAACACTGTGTTGTGTTTCCCCTTATATGATTTTAGCTGTATACAAAATGCTTTGATTTTTGAGCAGAGCTGGACGAGGGGGGGCTGTAGCACAGATCCTGTGTGAAACCCCCTCACAGATTTTCCCCTGATTTAACCGCACCCATCCCTCCCCCGTTTTCTCAGACTTTCCGTTCATAACTGCTTTTACTGTACCTCCAATTTAAGACTCCCACTCTCGTAATGTTTAATGGTCTGAAAACTGAGGTTTCACACAAGCGGTATAGTTCGCAACTCAGTAGTGTGAATGAAACCAGGGCCTGTTGACTCGAGGTTTAAAGCGCGGTCCCGCAAGAAGCCAGGTTGAAGTGGGGCTAGGAATGCCTGGCCTGAATAGCGGGACCGCCCTTTTACATTGCTCATTTCACTTGACAGCATGTCACGCATTCACCTGGGATCAGTCCGAAGCCGTAATATGGGTGCCTGTTTGGCGCTGACAGCGTGCTTTTGTACTTCGTGCGAAAGGGAATTTATTAAAACAAGGAGGAGTGTTTGTGTGTGTGTATTTGTTTAATTTTATTTGTTTGGTCTTCGTTTTTTGTTGACATCATCTGATTGCGACAGTACTTGTTGGTAACGTGGTTGACCTTTTTTCTTTCTTTTCTTTTTTGCGCGCGAAGCATTCAGATACAATTAGAATGAGCCAGACTTGTGGATGAGCACATTTTTGAACGACAAAAGTCTCGATGAATGATTGGGGGCGGGAGGTCGCGGGTCAGTTTTGTTTTTTGCCTCGGTCAAATTGTGAATGAGATTGCCTTGCGTTGATTGCCCGATGGAGTCAAGGAGATGTTATGTTGCCGTTGAAACCAGACAAGTTCAATCAGGACGTCCCTACATGATTGATGTGACGTGAGAAGCGTGTTGAATTGTCATCACTGCAAATCGTGATGTCACTACCATCCGCTGACACCGTCCTTTTCAAGTTTACACCCACTGTTGTTTCGAACTGAATAGCCCCATTCCTCTCCCACTGCTCGACCTTGATTGTATGTCCGCGAAGCAATGGTTTATTCTGACGCAGACATACGTCTATGACATTTATCTTGAACATGTTCGTCCAAGTACTGCTTTAAAGCTTATGTGTCATGAAGGGTTGCACTTGTTGAATATTGTTTATTGGCCATTCGGTGTTGCTGTATATTTGTTGAAGATAAAGGAGAGCAGAAAAGAGAGTATTGATACATCAAAATGACATTGACACTTTTTATGAGACGCAAAGCAAAGAAACAACGCCTTTTTTTGATCGAGAATACGCTCTTGGGTTTTTATTACGGTGTGCCCAAGAAAGAAAAGATTTGTTCTCAAAAGACAGACGTGGGTACGCATTTTGATACTTGTTAAAGCAGGTTTTTGAGTCACTTGAGAAAAAGTGACTCTATGTAATCGGTCAGTGTTAGTCTGTCCGGCCGGCCGTCCGGCCGGCCGTCCGTAGACACCACCTTAACGTTGGACTTTTCTCGGAAACTATCAAAGCGATCGGGCTCATATTTTGTTTAGTCGTGACCTCCAATGACCTCTACACTTTAACGATGGTTTCGTTGACCTTTGACCTTTTTCAAGGTCACAGGTCAGCGTCAAAGGAAAAATTAGACATTTTATATCTTTGACAAAGTTCATCGGATGTGATTGAAACTTTGTAGGATTATTCTTTACATCAAAGTATTTACATCTGTAGCCTTTTACGAACGTTATCAGAAAAACAAGGGAGATAACTAGCCTTTTCTGTTCGGCAACACACAACTTAACGTTGGGCTTTTCTCGGAAACTATAAAAGTGACCGGGCTCAAATTTTATGTGAACGTGACTCATTGTGTTGTGAATAGCAATTTCTTCCTGTCCATCTGATGCCTCATATAATATTCAGAACTGCGAAAGTGACTCGATCGAGCGTTTGCTCTTCTTGTTGGATAAAGGTTATCGTGAAGTTTGAAATGTTGCTCAGTGATAAACTGAACAATTATCGACCATGAGGTTTATCTAGTCCAGGCAGGATACCACGAGAGAGAGAGAGAGAGAGAGAGAGAGAGAGAGAGAGAGAGAGAGAGAGAGAGAGAGAGAGAGAGAGAGAGAGAGACTGAGACTGAACTTTATTTTACAAGGATAAAGATTTAAGGCTAGGCCTTTTCTTACAATCTGTCCTCAGGACAATAAACATACAAACAAACAAATAAAACACTACCAATTTATACTAACACAGAAACACTATAGAAGTTAAAATTCAAACACCAATATATATATATACACATGATGATGATGATGATGATGATGATGATGATGATGGTAGTGATGATGATGACGATGCAGTCAATCAGAGAGAGAGAGAGATTTGTATGTGGCATACATGTAGCGTATGTCTATGTATGTATGCACTGTATCTGATAGTGATAGAGGCAAACATACATGGAAGGAGCTTGCAGAACGTGAACATTGTGCATTTTGATACACTCGCCCATCTACATCATATTGTTTACACAAGAGAGGCTGGCCTTGTAACGAACTAAGGACTGCTGATCTTACAGAGAGAGAGAGAGAGAGAGAGAGAGAGAGAGAGAGAGAGAGAGAGAGAGAGAGAGAGAGAGAGAGAGAGAGAGAGAGAGAGAGAGAGAGAGAGAGAGATATCAAATAAAATCAAATCAAATCAAAACAAATCAAATCAAATTTTATTTTACGAGGGTTGTGGCATAAGCAATATAAACGAGCTTCTTTTCAACCAGCCCTCGCCCAGAGAGCGCGCGAGAGAGAGAGAGAGAGAGAGAGAGAGAGAGAGAGAGAGAGAGGGGGGGGGGAGAGAGAGACAGATAGAGACTGGCCTTGCAACGAACTAAAGACCAATGTATACACGGATAACTTTTCCTCACGATGACCCTACACAGGTAGACAGGTAAACAGCGACGTGTGTTCTCGGGGAACTTCTCGCTGACCCCGGATTGACTGATGAATTCGGGTACACCTGTGTGGGGCTGGCTGCTACCTGTAATCTCGGTGTCGCTCCAGCGGGGTGTGAGAGCTTTGTCTTATGTTTGCTGGCTCTACTAACCTACCTGGTTGCGCTTTGTTGTTTAATGCTTATACCTGTGACCTCGAAGTACTGGTACGCACTTAGTGGCTTCTGAGTTCAGTGGAGCTTATGTCATGGTGCGTAACACGGCCCTTAATCATGACTTTTATTTACCGTATTGAGACCAAGTATCACTAGCTTGCAATACAATACAATACAATACAATACAATACAATACAATACGTGTACACCATTTGCGAGTGAGTGCTCAGTAGTTTGATATTCAGAGAATCACCAGGCCTTCGCACGACTACACATATTACTAGATTACACAATACAGCTGCTATACGCGGTGACTGTGTGTGTGTGTGTGTGCATACTCAATAGTTTTTGAAAATTAGAGAATCTCTGCTGATTTGCAGTAGCCCGTAATTGTTGTTTTGGAGAGCGCGATAGATTGAAAACTTCAGAATCAGCATCAAGTGCGTTTCATGTTGAAAGCTGTGTTACCCAACTCTCTCTCTCTCTCTCTCTCTCTCTCTCTCTCTCTCTCTCTCTCTCTCTCTCTCTCTCTCTCTCTCTCTCTCTCTCTCTCTCTCTCTCTCTCTCTCTCTCTCTCTCTCTCTCTCTCTCTCTCTCCAAATCGATAGTGTTTTAATTTTCAAAAAATGTATCGATCGGTCAAAAGCGTGAGAAGAGAACAAAATATGCTCTGTGATCTTCATAACTGATGAGTTATGTTCGGAGGTAATCGTGCATTAAGTGGCAATATCACTGTTTTAGCTCGCTGTTTTGCAGATCGATCCTCTGAAAATGGGTCAAAGCAATTCGTTTAAAGCGGTGGAGTCCGCTGTATGTTAAACGGCAAGCAGAAACGATGATTTTGGTCTGGACGAAACTGTCACTGATAGTTTAAGATACTAGTGACGAAGTTAGATTTGATACAATATAACACGAGTTTAAGAACCGTAAATATTGCAATAGTTATTTGACACACAAAAAAGAATTCGAAACAGACTACTAGTGTTCCAAAATCAAGATTTAAAAAAAAAGTTAGTTATTGGAACGTTTTATTATAGTTTTGGTCTAATTAACCAACCTGGTTTTCGATACTAGCTTTTTGAATAAAATAATTACTTCTACAGGCAGACACTACCACTTTAACACAAGAGAGAAGAGACTGGGGACAGAAAGCTATGAACAAAGTATCGGTCTGTTTGGTGTGCTGGAAGTTGTTGGCCGTGATCGACTTGTTGAGTGTCATTTCATGTTCGTGTCAGACGCAACAGTAATGCTTGCCTGTCAACTTTAGTCCCACTTGTATGTGCAGGTAGCACCTGCTTCAGACCAAAATAATCCTGCAAACCATCGTAGGTGGTAGGGAAAACAAAATGAGAGATAGAAGGTTTCTTCTTTGTTAACTTACTCGCTGTGAAGATCGAAGATTTCTTTTTTGTATATACTACTTACTCGCTGTTCTGGTTCATAAAAGCTTCTTATCTTCCTTCAGTGTGAATTAATAACACTTAGATAATTTTATCTCTTTCCATGTGCTTTTTTTGTTATCTTCAAAACGTGTTATCTTCACTAAAAATCAATAAAACGTGAACAGTTAAACTACCACTGACATAGTGTATCTGGGACATTTTTACGAGGATTTCCTGTGTGCCCCAACCCTCACTTGACAGTCCTGACAAATTCCTGTCATGTAGATTTACTTTTTGTCCAGAGTCGATTCACAATGACATCCTTCGGTGAGGTGAGTTTCATGAAGATGCTGTTCGCAAAGAGTTCATGTGGATTAGTATGTCATTGTTTGTTCAGAAATCATCACCAAGACTTTGTTTGCGACGCATTGCATACTAGGTGCTTTACTACATACATACATACATACCTCGTTTTAAAGATACGTATGTGAAATTTCATTAAGTTTACACTCTCTGAGTACGTGTTTGCACAGATTTATAACCCGACCAAGAATGATAAAAGTCGCGACGGTTCTGTAGAATGTGTACCGTCTCTAAACGCTGTGGGGGTATAACGTTTCTGTGCGTTGGTCTCAGTTTACTCAAACTGTGATCGCATGTATGTGTGGTGATGATTTGTGCGTGAGATAAGTCTCTGTTTTTGTCAGGTCTGTCACGTTTTCGTGCATGACTGTCTCAGTAGGGATTATGTAACTACGTATGGGCAGGAAACTGTGTTTTGATGATCTGTGACTTCTGTCTCTTTTGTTATAGGCATTTATGACGAGTCTTAATATTTTTGAAGTTTTATCCTATATCCTGCATGCAGTTCTTTGTGAAGTTTTTTGAAACGCACATTTAAACCAGCTGTTTTTGACGTTTACAGCTAATGGCCATTTGTAAACATTTGAACTTGGGCCCTGCCACGTCGTTAGGGACATTAAAAACATTGTCTACTGGGTAATCAGTGACCTTGCACTAACTTTCAGTAGCAGGGATTTTGCTAGTTTTTTTCTTCTTCCGAAAACTTGCCGAAATGGCCATTAATTCGGAAGGTAATTGCTTTGACCATCTTTGGTACATCACAGTCATATATATTCTAAGATAAGTCCCAGCATCACTTATTTTTGAGTGTTGTGTCCTTTGTTTGTCCACTTGGCAGATAATTATGTCGAAGTTGTTGTGACATTTTTTTTGTGCCCTGAATTGAACGCTGCAATAATTTAACATTTCTTGTGGGTTTTTTTTGCCGTACAAAAGTTCAGCAACTCTGCTGAAAAATAACCGGCAAGACGGTTTGCCGACTGCCGACACCTAACGGTATCCATGCAGTATGGAGGATCTCTGAGTAAAGAACGGTCTCTTAACAGTACCGTGTGGCAAGACGGAAATGTTGAGGACTGAATAAAACTTTTCAGTCAGTTATAGTTTCTTCGCCTGAAGTTTGAGATCATTTACATATATCACATGGCAGGTGTCATCTCTCGTTGAATATTCATGGAGATGGTGGCTGCTTTTCGGGATTAAGGATTACTGAATAATGTATGAACAATGCAGCGAAGCATACAAAGGAATCCAGCTCGGAATTGTCGAGGAAGGAATTTGAATTGTAATGTGTTCGTGTCAAGGTATCGCTTTCAAACTTTCGTCAGATTTTTTGTACCGTGTTGGGTGGGACCTGGAAGTGTTACCCAACTATCAGTTTCGCTGAACTAGCAGACATGATATATTTTTGACTTAAATGTACAATTTTCCGTAAATTTCCCAGCCCAGCTGATTTTGTATTTGGTTTTGTTTGTGTGTTTGATCGCATGTTTGTTTGTCTGTCAAAATTAAGACTAAAAAAGTAGGTGTAAACCACAGCTTTGTTCACTGTTTGTAATTTAAGTAATCGTGGTTGTGTTTCAGAATCCCATATCTGACCATGCAGGCTACCGTGTTTTGTTTGAGGAAGTAAGGCAGTGTAAAAAGAGCATTCAAGTATTTCCCGTGTTATTTGAAAACACGATACTTGTGTAACGAAAACCGGATCTCTCTGAGAAAACTTACACCTTCCCCCGTCTGTCTGTCTATCTATATGTGTATCTGTCTGTATGTCTCTCTCTCTCTCTCTCTCTCTCTCTCTCTCTCTCTCTCTCTCTCTCTCTCTCTCTCTCTCTCTCTCGCTCGCTCGCTCGCACGAACAAAATATCTGACTGATTTCTGTGTGATCTTAAATTGGATTCGTTTAGTAAGTGGTGTATTTTGAATGTGTTCATCCCACACAAAAGCATGCATTCTCAACACCCCTCCAAAGGTAGCATTTGTCAAGAACGCTGTCAAACCTCAAGCCCCAAATTGCACTGTTTCGCAAAATCGGTCAACTACGGGGTCTTGTTGTGTCGACCTTGCCGGCCTTGCAACTAGCCGTTGAACTTCAGTAATCGTTGACCAGAGTGGTGAGCAGAAACCAGCCATTAACTGCATACCTGGACGTAGATAAACCCCCCTGATAGCCGGGACTCAAAGGGCCATTGAAGCCCTCTCTCAGCCTCAGGGTAGTTGTATGGCCTGTACAACATCATTTGGAGTCATTATTTATTTGAGTCCGTAGTGCTTAGGGATACAAGAGAAAGTTGGGCAAGTCAAAAACGAATATTTTCTGACATCCCCCCCCCCCTCCCAAATGCTGTCTGTTTGCTTTTCTTTATTAACCGTGTGTGTGTGTGTGTGTGTGTGTCTGTGTGTGTGTGCTGACAGAACATAAGGTTCTGTTACAGTCAAACCTGTACATTTCTACCTGTACCTGCAGAATAGTTTGGAAGCTCCTGAAAATATCGGTGAGTGGTTTCAGCAGTGTGCATTGTCCTTTGTGGGTAGGTGTCGTTCCGTCCAGTTATCACACCTGTCTGGTATTGGGTTCCCCCCTCCACCTGCCCAACGGCTTATCGGCAAACACTCGATAGTGCCTAGCGTGGCATTAGCGCTGTCTTGGTATTCGTGCGTGCGTCTTTAATGGGTACTTAGCAAAGACTCACTGAGTCTGTTCAGTTGAGTTGGTCAAATATTTGACTACTTTTTGCTGGCTTTAACTGACAGACTGACTGACTGCGTGATTGATTGAATGAATGAACGGGCGACTGAATGAGCAAGAATGGCGAAGAGTATTATTGTTGAAAGCGTGGAGTGTTTTTTCGTGACCGGATGCCAAGTAGTGCTTAAACGCAAGTTCATTCTCACATGCATGCGTGGTCAGAAGTATTGCACGGATTATAATACTTAGCATGGCTGTATCATAGTCCTACCTGTATACCTAGTGTCTACCTAGGTTTTTGTCTCGTGCACGGCCAAGAATAAATTATGGTGGTGACTGCCTGGACTGCATACCGTGGCCACGATCCAGCCAGCGCCAACCCAAGGATACGTAGCCAAAAGTGCTTTTATCGTAACAAGATCTCAGCGAGTTTCTGACCCAAATAGATGACCAGTATGCATGGCCAAGACTATGTTTGAGCCTGCATAGATTGAATAAACAGGATATTATGTTCACATGTCCTGTAGCTGTACGCATTGCCATTTCCTCCTTTGCTTCTTTCCTGGTAGTTGCGTGTGTAGTCAAGGGTATGGAATGTAACGCCATCAGAGATGAGATTTTTTCCCTTCTTGCAGCATGCAGTTCCTCCATTTTGATATCTCCTGGTTTTCAGTGTGTATGACATTGACATGGTTGGACAAGTTTTATTCGTTGTGAAACAGTGAACAGCAACATGGTCGTGTGTGAATGAATCCCTGACCGTTTCTCGTCATTCAGGGATAAGAACATCCATCCACATCTTGACATTTTGTTCTTCTGATTTTGAATCTAATGAACCCTTTTTACTCCCTTTGGCCATTTTCCATTCACATCTCTGCCCATAAGTTGTATATATTATCAGAACCAAACCTCAGTCTTCGACCTTTCTTTTGTGTGTGTTTTTGTGTATCTCTAAGTCTTACCGTGCACAGACTAGCAGTTTGTCCACCCCCATAATCTGCGCCACACCACCCGTGTCAGGTCCACATCTACCCGTGACTCAGGCGCTGTATCGGGTGTCTTTTCAGGATATAGGGTGCTATTTGGTTTGCCTTCATATGTCCCTGGTTAAATATTAGCTGAGCGCTCTGTCGGCGAAGTCTTGGATTTAATAGTGGGCCATATTATGTGTTCCTTTCGGAATTCCGTTTCAGCGCACTGTTATGCTTCTGTATGCTTCTGGGGTGAAGAATATTGGGTTTCGGGAAGTTTGACAAAAACGGTGATGTGGTGGGCTTTGTAGATCATGGTGAACAATTTTTATCTCGGTGGCTAGAAGGCATTCTGGTAAATTTATGCAAAAGGAGTTTTGGTTGTTTGATTGTGTTTGATACTCTCTCTCTCTCTCTCTCTCTCTCTCTCTCTCTCTCTCTCTCTCTCTCTCTCTCTCTCACGCTCTCTCTCTCTCTCTCGCTCTCCCTCTCTCTCTCTCGCTCTCTCTCTCTCTCTCGCTCTCTCTCTCTCTCTCTCTCTCTCCCTCTCTCTATCTCTCTCTCTCTCTCTCTCGCTCTCTCTCTCTCTCTCTCTCGCTCTCGCTCTCTATCTTCTCTCTCTCTCGCTCTCTCTCTCTCTCTTTCTCGCTCGCTCGCTCGCTCTCTCTCTCTCTCTCTCTCTCTCTCTCTCTATCTCTCTCTCTCAAATATTGCTTACTGCTGTCCACTCATTACCGTTTGAATTGAGTATGTACAGGCTGTTGTTGTAGGACCATTTATTGTCTGGCGACCTGTGCTTGATCTCTTAACGCTCTGGGGTGTGTCATTTAGCGTGTCCAGGGTTCATTGTTCGGTTGTATTTCTTAAACACACACACACACACACACACGCAAACGCACACACAAACACGCACACGCAAATCACCGTATGTACTTTCAAGAAACACGCACACACACACACAGAGGACTTTTCCTGTCACCTTCTCGCTGTCCGCCTTTTTGGCTTCTGCGTCTGCTCGCCAGGCAAACCCCAAAAGAATAACATAAACACGGTTCGAGTCACGTGTGGTTGTTTGGATGCTGTCAAGGACCACTGTTTGAGTTCTAAAACCACAAAAGCGTCTGACCATTGTGGTCACAGGTAGTTTGGACATTATTTCGACACAAACCCCCAGAAAGCACTGTAACTTGAGTCACCGTTGTAGATTTTATCATAATAACAGCTGTGTGTGGTGTAGTGTAGTCGAGTAGTGTAGAGCAAGTTAGCGTAGTAAGTGGGGGACTCAAGTCGGTAGACGTTTTGATAGTTACTGCATGTTAGGGCATTCAAATTGTGTTCGTGTGTTTGTTTATTTTCTTGCGTTAACAAAAAGAGTTTCCGTTCACCTGGCAACACATTGGTGGGGATGTGTGTGTGTGTGTGTGTGTGTGTGTGTGTGTGTGTGTGTGTGTGTGTGTGTTTTTTTTTACTCATTTGAGGGTCAGGTTTAAAGTCAAGACACCTCCAGTTTCATGGTAGGTGAGAATTTAAGCTTAATTGTCTGCAGAAACAATTAGGTAATCTTCTTGTTCCGTTGTTTTCATGTGGTTTTTGTTGTGTTTTGTGTGTGTTTCATTTCTACGTTTCTTTTGCAGCGACAAACGTGTTAGTTTCAGTTTTTGCCTGGAAACTCTCATAAGCGAATCAGCTCTCTCTCTCTCTCTCTCTCTCTCTCTCTCTCTCTCTCTCTCTCCTCTCTCTCTCTCTCTCTCTCTCTCTCTCTCTCTCTCTCTCCCTCTCCCTCTCTCTCCCTCTCTCTCTCTCT